>NC_053497.1:69133461-69467627 GCF_905171775.1 Rana temporaria
TTGGCTGTACCAGCTGCATGGCACAACCAGACTTGGCCACCAGGGAGACCAAGATAAATGTCAGAGGTGCAGGGCTTGCCTTGCAGAAGCATCAGCTGTTTTCCTTTCTTCATGAGGGCTAGTTGAGGCCCTTTGCTGTACACTCCATGTGGCAAGGTCTTGTGACTGTGTCGGTCCGGGATTTACAACTAATATAGGAAGCACTGCAAAGGCTGCCAGTTCTGCCCAGTCAATGGACGGGAAGTGCTACAGGGCAGTACAAGACTGAAAAGAAAATAAGTTAATGTAAGTTTATTTGATTACTTATAAAGCCACACAAACACTTCTGTGGTACACTTATTACTGTTCAGTATTTGGTACATTTATTCTTGTTGCCCTTTAAAGGCAACCTGTTGATTTTGAATAGACTGCCTTGGCACCACAGTGCACAAAAAAAGCATTGGGCTGCCATTCAAAATGAATGACTGCCACCATGTCCAGTTGTTTCTTTTTATTGCAGTAATATGTGTTGCCACAACACAAATTTTTGAAATTATCCTTAAATTACTCTCTATATTGGGAACTAGTGAAGCCGCAGTAAAGTGGTAAAATGCATGTTATTTGCACAGTACTGTTACCATGTGTGGTACGTGATCATTCATTTTGAGTGTGACATTTATTCGGTGATTCGCTTACATTTTCTTGGTGCATCTTCCAGGTTTTTGTTTAGTACATAATTCTTTTCACACCTCTAAAATCAGAAATCTCTGGGTGCTTTAGATGCAGTAAAAATGCTTGTTGTGAATGGGCCCATTATTATTATTTTATTTTTGGCCTTTTCTTTTGAGTGTTTTGCATTATTTTTGCATGTTTCCAGTGACTGTATAAGAACTAGAACAATGTAAAATGTAATTGATTGTGTTGTGTTGTGTTGTGTTTGTCTTTTTGGTATAGGACTGAACGGTTAGCTCGAGACATCATGCGAGACATGGGAGGTCATCATATAGTCGCACTTTGTGTCTTGAAAGGCGGGTACAAGTTTTTTGCTGATCTACTGGACTATATCAAGGCACTAAATAGAAACAGTGACCGATCAATCCCTATGACTGTAGACTTTATCAGGTTGAAAAGTTACTGTGTAAGTATAATCTTTGTGCTAATTACTGCCACTTAGTGACTGAAAAATAAATTGCAAGCCAACTTGTTTTGTAGTAAGAGATCATCAGCAGGCATAGGTACAGCTGAGAATTTAAGAGGAAGTAAGCCTCTCCCTTTTTTTTTTTCTGACCTGCAAAGTAAAGGCATAATGTGCTAGTATGCATCTCATACATGGCACATTATGTGATACTTGCCTGCAAACAAAGCTCTCCATCGATGCGTTGCCAATACTGGAGGCCGCATCCATTTTCTTCGCCCCTCTTCCTTCCGGGTGAACTGGAGCCGCCAGTCACGGCACAGAGCTCTAAATAAACGGCAGGGGTGGCCTGTTCATTCAGACTGCACGCGCCAATGACATCATTGGCTCCATATACAATAAATATCTCCTAAACGGTACTTGTTTAGGAGATCCTTGCAGTACCTACAGGTAAGCCTTATTATAGGCTTACCTGTATGTTTAAATAATCAATGGAAGTTTACTTCCACTCTAACAGGCTGGCCCATTTAAACACTTTTCGCCGTAATCCTAAAAATAATTTCTTCTATCTGATCAGAATTGAAAAAATGTAAAATAGGGATTGTGTACCAATGGACAATTATTTCCCCCCACATCTTCACCACTTGACCTCCGGAAGACTTAGGTCTTAGGTCAAATTTAGGCTTGCATCCACTAGACTGGTTGGTTGTCCTAAAATTACTTCTGAAAGATATGGTGGTGGAATGAGGAGGGGGCGGTCCATCCTCACTGGGCTGTTTAGTAGGTGGTTGCAGCTAGAAGATTTACTGCTTCTGTGCTTTCACGGTTAAGTGATATTTATCTAGTTTATTTTATGGCACATTTTTCACAGCACTTTTTAAAATAAAAGGTACTTTATATATGTCCTGTAAAATACTTTTTTTCTTTTTAGTTATTGTCTAATGGTGTGTTGACATTATGGTCTTTCTCTTGCTTCTAGAATGATCAATCTACGGGTGACATAAAAGTTATAGGAGGAGATGATCTTTCCACGTTGACAGGCAAGGTTTGTATTACGCAGCACAGCGGCTACTCTGAGCAGCCTATTCTATTCTATACTCTTCTATACTGGCATAGAGGCTCTTTACATTCTAAAGGAAATCTGTAGGATGTATGGAGACTGCCTTTGCACATCTCCTTTCATGAAAATGCTGGTTTCCTGGCTGCCCTTTTGCGTTGCTCAACTGGAACAACTATACTGATTTATTTAATTCTGACTTTTCTGATCTGCATGTTTTGGTCCCAGTCAATGATCCAGAAAGTATTGAAGCCAGAGAAGTTTTGTAAGGAAGTTAAACTAGAGTTCTCCTTTTTAAAGGAAATCTTTCATGACAGAATGTCTTATGATAATGCTGGTTGCCTGGCCAAAATTCTAATCCAATGGCAGAAGTACTTTCTTGACCCAGAACATGTAGGTAGATCAGGCTTCTGTCATTGGTTGCATATTTGTTTTGGGTTGGTGACTCCGACCATTGTTGGCTAGAGACATCCAGGCACCAAACATTTTACAAAAAGCAGAAGTGACAACCAACATAGTTCTTCCATAACATTTGGTGGGCCGTTAATACATTACCTGATCTTTTAACACCTTCCCGCCCAGCCTATAGCAGAATGACGGCCAGGCAGTGGCTTTACCATCCTGACTGGATGCCAGATGACCCCTTTTGTATCTCGCCACTCGTGCGCACCCCTGAGTTGCACAGCGCGGCAAACGATGATGAGCCGTGTCTCTCGGACACAGCACATCACCCATCAGGGGAAAGGGCTGATGACGTGGGCTTTTTTATTTTTTTTTCTGGTAGTCGGAAACGCCCCCCTATTGGTTTATTTTCTCATTAGCGCAGTATTCCCCTTACCACTTGTATTATGCTATAAAACATACCCAATAAATAAAAATATCGAATTTATTAATGAATTTGGGCCAATATGCATTCTGTTACATCTTTTTGGTAAAAAATCCCAATACGTGGATATTGCAGGATTGCGGCGGAAAAATCTGACACTAAGTGACACCTTTTGGGGACCAGGGATCAGTGCTAAAATAAAATGCACGGTCCTTGTACAAATTACACTGGCAGGGAAGAGGTTAACATCAGGGGCAATTGGAGGGTTAAATGTGCCCCAAGGGGTTGCTTTCTAACTGGGGGGGGGGGGATGTGCTTTGACTAGGGGAAAAACAGATTAAAGTCTCCATTTTCTCCTCTGGCGGAACGGCAGTATGCCTTGTTTTGCCTCTCCTCCGAACGTTCGACAGGTCCTGGTGGACATCACGTCTGCTGGACCCGCTAATTGGCTCCCGCTGTGTCCATTTACAGCAGGAGCGGGTTGCCAGAGGCACACGTGCCCCCAGACCCTGTGCACAAAATCACGTAGATGTACGTGATTTCACGCAGGAGGGCCACCCTGCCACAGTATATCTGTGTGGGGAGTTCCAGAAGTGGTTAATTTTAACCACTTAAGACCTGGACCAAAATGCAGCTAAAGGACCAGGCCAGGTTTTGCGATTCGGCACTGCGTTGCTTTAACAGACAATTGCGTGGTCGTGCGGGGTGGCTCCCAAACAAAATTGGCGTCCTTTTTTTCCCACAAATAGAGCTTTCTTTTGGTGGTATTTGATCACCTCTGCGGTTTTTATTTTTTGCGCTATAAACAAAAATAGAGCGAAAATTTTGAAAAAAATTCAATATTTTTTACTTTTTGCTATAATAAATATCCCTAAAAAAATATATAAAAAAAAATATTTTTTCCTCAGTTTAGGCCGATACATATTCTTCTACCTATTTTTGGTAAAAAAAATTGCAATAAGCGTTTATCGGTTGGTTTGCGCAAAATTTATAGCGTTTACAAAATAGGGGATAGTTTTATTGCATTTTTGCATTTACTACTAATGGCGGCAATCAGCGATTTTTTTTTTTTTTTTTTTTTTTTTTTTTTTTGTGACTGCGACATTACGGACAATTTTGACACATTTTTGGGACCATTGTCATTTTCACAGCAAAAAATGCATTGTTTACTGTGGAAATGACAGTTGCAGTTTGGGAGTTAACCACAGGGGGCGCTGAAGGGGTTATGTGTCACCTAATGTGTGTTTACAACTGTAGGGGGGTGTGGCTGTAGGTGTGACGTCATCGATTGTGGATCCCTATAAAAGTGATCACACGATTGATGACACCGCCACAGTGAAGCCTTAGACACATCTGAAAGAAAGAGACTCTGAAAAAATGATAATAAATAAAATGTGGGGTGTAAGATCACCCATTCTGTCTCACATTTGTATGGTGTTTCCCTCCTGAGTTTAGTTTAGTTTTTTTTTTTTTTAGCCAACGGAGGGGCAGATTTGTTTGCACAGGAGTAGGATTTATGTTTGGACCAGCGTAAACGCTTTTGCCGCTTGTTATGTGAGCAGAAGATCCAGCTTTGTGGCATAAGTGTCCCCTAAAATATCAGATCCAGCTTTGTGGCATAAGTGTCCCCTAAAATATCAGATCCAGCTCTGTGGCATAAGTGTCCCCTAAAATATCAGATCCAGCTCTGTGGCATAAGTGTCCCCTAAAATATCAGATCCAGCTCTGTGGCATAAGTGTCCCCTAAAATATCAGATCCAGCTTTGTGGCATAAGTGTCCCCTAAAATATCAGATCCAGCTTTGTGGCATAAGTGTCCCCTAAAATATCAGATCCAGCTTTGTGGCATAAGTGTCCCCTAAAATATCAGATCCAGCTTTGTGGCATAAGTGTCCCCTAAAATATCAGATCCAGCTTTGTGGCATAAGTGTCCCCTAAAATATCAGATCCAGCTCTGTGACATAAGTGTCACCTAAGATTTTTTTAATTGAATTTTTGTAACAATACACAAACAGAAAAAAGTAACAAACTTTGGTTATTCATAGCATCGAAGCATTGCATAGAAACATTTGATCATTCAATAAACTGTGTACACAGATCATGCCTCTCACATTTATTAAGCAGAAAGGTTGCAGTAATAAGTGAAGCCCTCACCAACATAGTCACATATAAGGTACACATGACTTATAGTTGACACAGTAATGAAGAATGTTGGCCAACACGTTGCCTGTGCGCTGTAAGGGTTAGGGGGCTGGCCAGCCATTTGCCCCATATTTTTTTAAAAAGGCTTTTTTTTTTTTTCTTTCAAAACTTCAAACGTGAGTTTGTACAGAGGTATCAAATGATTTAACTAATGTCAGCCAGAGAGATTTCAAAGGTGTCTGCGAGCCCTTCCAAGTTGGGAATATGGTTTTCCTAGCATAAAAATAAAGGATGCGGAGAAGTCTCTTAGCATGAGTAGAAATGTGAAGGTCTCCGAAAATTTGGTACTCAGACAGACAGTGGTATGGGAAGCCCTTGTAGCGTCCAAAGGCTTATGCGTTTCGAAGGTCGGAGCCCTCTTCTTCAGAGCCAAAAAGTGTATGGATCATTTTACACCAACCTTTATACCTCAATAAGTCATTAGCCTAGGTGTACAAAACCCAATGAGGGGGAGGGGTCAGAGGTGGGATGCAGATCACGTGAGCAAATACACAATTCATGAGCTCCACACCCATAGACTGGCATATGAACAACAAGCCCGCAAAGGCCTCATGCAGTGTCACAATCATATGTTCTTTGTACCTTTTTGTATATAGCACCAAAATCGGCATGATCTCTCAGGTAATTGGACTCTCCATTGCCTTCTTTGGTTAACGCCGATACTATCTTTTTACCAGTTGTGCTTTCCTCCCTTCACTGTAAGGGAATATAAGATTGGTCTTCATCTACTGACCTTTTAGTGTATCTTCTATTCATCTCAACAAGGCTTTCAGGGGGCCAACTAGAATGTCACTGCTGCTCTCCTCTGGAGCACATGCCATGTACTAGAGGCGGGAAGTCGGAAGTGTGGGTGTATTTGCATTGTTCCTGAACTTCCGGTCAAGTTTACATCATTTCTTGTTTTCGCTATTACATAATTTCCGGGTCTTTCTGAAGCTAGTGAGTGGATCAGGAGTGATCGTGTGCAGTGTCTCTGGTACGTTGCATGTAGCCACCTAGTGGATAGCTATCAAATTTGCACTCTTGCTCTCTTTTGATTCAATAGTTTTTATTGTAATTTAGATTACATACATAAATAAGTCATACATGTAGCTATAATAAATACAAACATATTAGTAAAGTTAAAAGGAATCCAATACATATGAATGTAAATATATGCATAGGGAAATAGTCCAGAATAAAATATTTTCTGTACGAACGACAGTACACAGTATAAGCACCTTCATGGAGTATTGCATGTAATCAAAGCCAAAATAAGTATAGAACAAAGGATAATAGATGTGAAGGGTATTCCATCCCTTACTATACACACAGAATCGTAAATATTTGGGACATGACCCGTATATTAACCTAGACTCATAAGACTATTAAAAGAACAAACACAAATGTGAATGTCTATCCTTTGTAATCGTTCCATTTTTTCCAAGGGCTCCATACAGTATCATGTTTATGCAAAGTATTCATGGAGGTAGCTAATATTCGTTCATAAGTCATATAGAGATTGGTCAGATCAACCGCTTCAATAACAGATGGAGGGCAACAATCTTTCCATCGTCTAGTGATGGACAATCTAGCAGCTAAGAGTAAGTGGGTAATAGAATTACGTAGGTTAGCTGTAAAACTATCGATCCCTAAGGATAATAAGGCTAATGCTGGGTTAAGTTCCACCGAGGAACCTGTCATAGCAGATATTATGCCGAACACGTTCGTCCGGTAATTCGTAAGCAAGGGACAACCCCATAAGATATGTAGTAAGTCTCCTTTAGTACCGCAAAGTCTCCAACATTCATTAGAGTGTTGGTTACTAAATTTAGACAAAACAACTGGCGTATAATAACCACTTACAGACCAGAAGATTTGCCCCCTTAATGACCAGGCCATTTTTTGCGATTCGGCACTGTCGCTTTAACTGCCAATTACCCGATTGTGCGAAGTTGTACCCAAACAAAATTGCCATCCTTTTTCCCACAAATAGAGCTTTCTTTTGGTGGTGTTTGATCACCTCTGCGTTTTTAAATTTTTTGTGCTCTAAACAAAAAAAGTGTACATTTTGAAAAAAAAAAACTATTTTTTGCTATAATAAATATCCCCCAATTTTATTTTTAAAAGACACATTTCTTCATCAGTTTAGGCCAATATGTATTCTACATATTTCTGGTAAAAAAAAAATCGCAATAAGTGTATATTGATTGGTTTGTGCAAAAGTTATAACCTCTACAAACTATGGGAAGGGTTTATGCCATTTTTTTAAGGCATTTTTATTACTTTTTTTTACTAGTAATGGCGGTGATTTGTGATTTTTAGCGGTACTGCGACATTGTGGCAGACAGGACACTTTTGACACATTTTTGGGACCATTGACATTTATACAGTGATCATAGCTATAAAAATGCACCGATTTACTGTGTAAATGTCACTGTTAGGGAATGGGGTTAACACTAGGGGGTGATCAAGGGGTTAAATGTGTTGCCTCGTGAGTGTTTTTTACTGTGCAGGATGGGACTGACTGGGGGAGGAGACATATAGCTGTTCCCATACTTACTGGGAACAAACGATCTGTCTCCTCTCCCCTGTCAGAACAGGGATTTGTGTGTTTACACATACACAAATCTCCATTCTGGCTCTTGTGCCCATGATCGCGGGTGGCCGGCGGCAAACGCACCAGCTGGCCATGCGCATCGGGTCCCCTGCCGTTCAGCGGGTGCGTGCCTGCTATGGCTCTTAAAGGGGAAGGCGTACAAATACGTTGTTTTGCGGGAACGTGCCACTTTGCTGACCTATATTGGCGTGAGCTGGTCGGCAAGTGGTTAACCCACTAACTTTCAGGATAGGCTACCCTGTTCAAACCTATGTGAAGGGGTTATCATGGTAGCAATGATCCATGTGAGGGGGCGATATCACCTTGCATAGTCATGGTAAACCTAAAAATACACAATAGGATTAAAGTTAAAATTGTGTATTTATAGGTGTACCATGACTATGTAACTAGATAATGTGGATTGGTATTTACTGAATGAATTTTAATTTTGTTTTTCTGTTTTTGTTTTGCAGAATGTTTTAATTGTTGAGGTGAGTAGATGGTTTAGAACATTTTGCTGCTTTGTTGATGTATCTATTGTTATTGCAATGTAGGACCTAAGGCCCCTTTCACACTGGGGGCGGGGATGGCCATTTACCGTCAATTTCGCGGCGCTATTTGACCGCTAGTGGGGGTGCTTTTACCCCCCGCTAGTGGCCGAGAAAGAGTTAAAACCACCGCAAAGCGCCTTTGCGGAGGCGCTTTGCCGGCGGTATAGCCACGGTGTCCTATGGATTTCAATAGGCAGGAGCCGTGGAGGAGCGGTATACACACCGCTCCAAAGATGCTAGCAGGATTTTTTTTTACCGTCCTGCTAGCGCACGCTTCAGTGTAAAAGCCCTCGGGACTTTCACACTGGAGAGGCAGCAGCGGGACTGTTCCAGCTAGTCTATGCTGCCCATAGTAACCAGTCAGTTTTTTTTCTGTGAGAATGATGGGATTGGGTGATTCTAGGAGATGTTAGGACTTATTTGAGAATTATGTGCCCAGCTTGATTTCAGTGAGTAATCAAATCTAGTCTCTGCTTGTACTCTTTACATCAGTATTTCATTTCATCACACTACCTTCTTTGTCTATACTATAAATCCAAGCAAACCTCTGTCCTCTGTGTAAATTCTGAGCAAAGTGAAAGGTTCTCCTGATAGCCCACCCCCTCCTTTTGATACTTTTACCCATGCATCTCTGTCATTCTGTTGCTAAATTGAGCCCTGAATAGAAAGTCTTGTGTAATTCAACATTATACTGTTATTGAAGCTTACTCTGCTAATCACCTTCCCTGTGTTCCTGCAAAACTTTGCATGGACCTAGTAATTGGCTGCCATAAGTACTGCATAGTGGGAAGAAGGGGAAATGGGCACACAAATCTTCATTCCTGGAACTGCTTGGGAGTTTGCAAGACTGTTGAGCAAACTGCTATGAGGCAAGCATGGTGAAGGTAAGTATCAGTGTGTTGGGTGGGGGGGGGGGGGGTGTCTTATAAAGAGAATCTGTATATACATTAAACCTGTTGCAATTCTCCTTTAAATATACAGTATATGGATCAATAAAAGTGCAATTAATAACCAAAATATACCATAACTCAAGGCACCAATGGATATTTACTGGCCCCTGAAGACTTCCTCTAGTGATGAAACATGTTGGGCAGAGTCTGAGTGGCTGATGTCATCACACTTGCTGGCAAACAGCGCTTTAGCTGATGCATGCTGTATTTAGTTTTTCCTCACGTGAGTACCCTTTGGTGCCTTTTTATAATAAACTATATGACCGTATGCCACGGAGAGTCCTTTTTCTCTCTACATGGTCCATTTAGGATTTTTTCAGGAATTGTGATGTCTGCCGGAAGGGGTTCATCTGACTGTTATCCTGGATATGACCTTTTTGTTAGAGGTCTGATATCATAGGTAAGAGGCTGATTTGCAGCACAGGACTGGTCACATATGATATTTAGCAATTTTACACCCGCGGGTGGACTACAAGTCTCTTGTAGAGTAATTTCACTTTTTTATGTATTGAGACTTTTATCCATTGAGTTATGGCATATTTTGGTTCAGTTGCACTTTTGTTGATCCATATATATTTAAAGGGGAATAGCAACAGGTTTTATGTATATACACTTTATTGGTGTCCTTTTTTCCACTGAGTGCTGCTTCTGTAAAAATGTATTGTAAGTTTTTTTTAAGTTATCACTTAACACGGTTTATTTTTTTTTAATCAATTCAACCTGCCACTTGTCTTAAAAGGGCAAAGTGACAGTTCACATTTTAATGCATTTTATTGCTTCCTTTCTACAATGTATGTGAATCTTTCATATAAAATGCTTGCCGCCAACAATTCTCACTTTCTGAAGTGTGTTACTTTCCTCATCACTTTTCTGTGCCAAAAATAGTCCTGATTGGTTTTCAGAATCCCACATACACCGTGTGTGTGTGTTTCTGTGTTTTCTTTTTATTAAATAAAAAAACAAACACATTAAAACGTATATACAACATCACTATAAACGTTTACAAAATCAAAATAAATAAGTACATTGAAATTAGTTAGAAGCCAATATAGTTTCCCTTTTTTTAAATAAAACTCTGGATGATGATTGTTTGTTTTTTATTTTAGAATCCCTGACACAGATGGGGACAATGAGTTTTGATGTGTTACAGTAATCTCAATGTGTTAATAGTAATTGTTATTCTGCAGGATATCATTGATACAGGAAAGACAATGAAGACTTTACTTTCTATGCTGCAGAAGTACAATCCAAAGATGGTCAAAGTAGCCAGGTAACAAAGTATAATGGGTTACTTGAAAAAATAATTCAGTGTGTGTCTCAAATTATTCCATTTATTTACTGGTACCACATGCTTTATTACAAGACACTGAAAGATAGCTCAATTTCTAAGATGAAAAAACTACTAGGACTTTTTCAGGTACCACACCAAAAAAATAAAGCGGAGTTCCACCCAGAAGTGGAATGTCCGCTTATCTGCTTCAACCTCCCTCCCCATTTCTGCACAAATACTATGTGACATCAAAAATTGCAACAACTGCCATTTTATTCCCTAGGGTCTCGGCTAAAAAAGATAATATATGTTTGGTGGGTTCTGAGTAATTTTCTAGTAAAAAAAATATTTTTTCTACATGTAGGAAAGGAATGCCAGAGTTGGCCCGGTATGGAAGTGGTTAAGCAAATGTAGTTTCCCAGTAACATCTGTATTGGGGCATGTTTAAATTGAGCATACCGTGGAACCTCGGATTACGAGCATAATCCGTTCCAGGAGAATGCTCGTAATCCAAAGTACTTGCATATCAAAGCGAGTTTCCCCATTGAAGTCAATGGAAACAAAAATAATTTGTTCTGCATTGACTTCAATGGCATGCAATACCGCATGCGGCCAGTGGTGTGGGGCGCCGGAGAGCATCGGAATGAAAGACTCAGTTCCTGAGATTTGCAGAGGTCAGCCAAGCTGTCCTCAGGCCTTTCCGTGCATTTCCGAAAGGCGCCGATTGGCTGCGATCGACGCCGTTCGGGTCTGCTTGGCTCAGGCCAAACGCAGTACTGCACACCGCTTTGGCCTGAACCTTGCTCGTTTTGCGAAACACTCGCAAACCGAATTATGATTTTTAAAAATACAGTGCTCGTATTGCGAATCGCTCGTTAACCGCGTTACTCGCAATCCGAGGTTCCCCTGTACAGTATATTTTTTCAAATAATTTCGTCTTCACAGACAGTTCTGATCACATTGTATCGGTAGTGTGTGCTGCTTTTATCCCTGTTTCTATTCAACAGTTTGCTTTTTCCTGCAGCTTGCTTGTTAAAAGAACTCCCAGGAGTGTCGGCTATAGACCTGATTGTAAGTAGTTCTACTTTTATTTCTATAATTGAGAATTCATGTTTGATAATCATATATGCAGAAGTTTTTTTTTTTTTTTTTTTTTAATAGTGAAGGTTTCAGTTGTTCAAGGGACTAAATTGGGTCCCCAATCTACTTGTCCTGATAATATTCATTTTTTTTTTTTTTAACTAAAACCGTATTTCAATCTGAGGTGCTTTTTAGGAATGTCTGGGGCTTTTAAAAACAAAAGGGGCTTTATGGCGACTTAAACTTTTAATGTTTTTAACATTGCGCTGTTTATTTCTGACTCTTCCCTGCCTGTCTCCAGCACTGCACCTGGGGACTTGCAGGGAGGGGGGAGAGCTTGCAGTGCGACGAGCACTGATTATGTGCTCATCAGAAAAGGGGAGTATTAGGCTCTTAACTACTTGCCGACCAGTCACCGCAGTTCTACGGCGGCAGGTCGGTTCCCCTGCACGAGAGCCCGTAGCTCTACGTCGGCTCTCGAATCGGCCACTAGGGGCGGGCGATCGCCACTGGGCACCCGCGATTGCTTGTTGCAGAGCGAGGATTGGGAGCTGTGTGTGTAAACACACAGCTCCCGGTCCAGTCAGGGGAGAAATGCCTGACCGTCTGTTCATACAATGTATGAACAGCAATCCGTCATTTCCCCTAGTGAGGCCACCCCCCTACAGTTAGAACACACCCAGGGAACATACTTAACCCCTTCCCCGCCCCCTAGTGTTAACCCCTTCCCTGCCAGTGGCATTTGTATAGTAATCCAATGCATTTTTATAGCACGGATCGCTATAAAAATGCCAATGGTCCCAAAAATGTGTCAAAAGTGTCTGCCATAATGTATCAGTACCGATAAAAATCGCTGATCGCCACCATTACTGGTAAAAAAAAAATATTAATAAAAATGCCATAAAACTACCCCCTATTTTGTAAACGCTATAACTTTTGCGCAAACCAATCAATAAACGTTTATTGCGATTTTTTTTTTTTTTTTTTTTTTTTTTTTTTACGAAAAATATGTTGAATACGTATCAGCCTAAACTGAGGAAATTTTTTTTTTTTATATATATATATTTTTGGGGGATATTTATTATAGCAAAAAGTAAAAAATATGAGAAAAAAAATTTATTTCTTCAGTTTACCCTTGCACACAGAAGCACTTGGGTGCTCAGTACAAGCACATGCTGAGCAGCCAAATAAAGCTCCGGTTTCCGCTCCGTTACCCTGGGCTCACATTAGTGCGATGAGGGAACCGGCACTATTACAGCATCGGTTCCTGCATCGCTCCTCTCCCGCAGGGAGTTCACACTGCGGACTGTGAACTCGCACTGGAATCAGATCGCAAAGGGGAGAACACCATGCGATCCGATTCTAGTGCGGAGAAAAAAAAGTCCCTGCACTATTTTCTGTGTGAATCCAATGCGAGTTCAGCCATACAACTGTATGGCTGAACTCGCATTGCTCAGAGGTCGCATGTGATCTCTGAGAATGTGCTAATGTGAACCCAGGCTTAAAGGATAAGTTCACAGTTTAAGAAAAAATGCTAAACAGCGCCGTAGTAGTTCATTGAGAACTTCAAGCTGAAATCCGCAAAGGATGTCGGTACTTGTAGTTGATTAGTATAAAGTGAACCCGGAAAGCATTCACAGCACCTTTTTCTCATTTTGTTATGTCACAGCCTTATTCCAAAATTGATTAAATATATTATTTTCCTCAGAATTCTACAAACAATACCCCATAATGACAATGTGAAAGAAGTTTGTTTAGAACCTTTGCAAATTTATTAAAAATAAGATAATAAAATCCCATGTAAATAAGTATTCACAGCCTTTGCAATGACACACAAAATTGAGCTTGGGTGCATCCTGTTTCCATTGATCATCCTTGAGATGTTTCTACAACTTTATTGCAGTCCACCTATGTTAAATTCAGTTGATTGGACATGATTTGGAAAGGCACCCACCTGTCTATATAAAGTCCCACAATTAACCGTGCATGTCTGAGCACAAACCAAGCCATGAAGTTCAAGGAACTGTCTGTGGACCTCCAAGACAGAATAGTATGGAGGCACAGATCTGGAAGGGTACAGAAACATTTCTGCAGCATTGAAGGTCCCAATGAGCATAGTGGCCTCCATCATCCATAAATGGAAGAAGTTTGGAACCACATGGAATCTTCCTAGTGCGGGCCGCCCGGCCAAACCTGAGGTATTGGGGGAGAAGGGCCCTGGTCAGGGTGGTGACCAAGAACCTGAACTCCTCAGTGAAAGGCACATGATAGCCCGCCTGGAGTTTGCCAAAAGGCACCTAAAGGACTACGACCATGAGAAACAAAATTCTCTGGTCTGATGAAACAAAGATTGAACTCTTTGGCCTCAATGGCAAGCGTCACATCTGGAGGAAACCAGGCACCGCTTATCATCTGGCCAATACCATCCCTACAGTGAAGCATGGTGGTGGCAGCATCATGCTGTGGGGATGTTTTTTAGCGTCAGGAACTGGGAGACTAGTCAGGATCAAGGGCAAAGATGAATGCAGCGATGTACAGAGACATCCTTGATGAAAACCTACTCCCAGAGCACCCTGGACTGGGGTGAAGGTTCATCTTCCAACAAGACAATGACTCTAAGCACACAGCCAAGATAACAGGAGTGGCTACAGGACAACTCTGTGAATGTTCTGGAGTGGCCCAGACTTAAACCCAATTTGAATATAATGTAAAAGTGGCTGTGCATCGACGCTCCACATTCAACCTGATGAAGCTTGAGAGGTCCTGCAAAGAATGGGAGAAACTGACCAAAAATAAACAAAAATAGGTGTGTCAAGCTTATAGCATCATACTTAAAAAGACTCAAGGCTGTAATTGGTGCCAAAGGTGCTTCAACAAAGTATTGAGCAAAGGCTGTGAATACTTATGTACATGGGATTTTTTTCCTTTTTTTATTTTTAATAAATTTGCAAAGATTTTAAACAAACTTCTTTCACGTTGTCATTATGGGGTATTGTTTGTAGAATTCTGAGGAAAATTATGAATTTAATCCATTTGGGAATAAGGATGTAACCTAACAAAATGTGGAAAAAGTGAAGCACTGTGAATACTTTCCAGATTCACTCTGTATCCCATTACCTGCAGCCTTATGCTTCGGGTACAAATCTTTCCTGCAGTGCTTCCTTCATAGCTGCTAGTTACTGCCATTAGAGGCTGTCTTTTGGTGCTGTGAAGGTTAATAGCAGCCTTTGCTACTAAGAAAAGTATTGTTGCTCATCCTCCTTCTGCCCTCTCTGCTGTTCAACAGAGGTGGCTCTTTAATTAGGCAAATTAGGTGTCCGCTTAAGACCTCGCACTCACAGGGGCCTCACGGCTGCCTAATTCGCCTGTGATCAGGGGCGTGGTCTTAGCATGGCAGCTTGAGCTCCTGGCCAGCGGCTCCCCTGCAGCTTACCACACATTGCTGGTACCTACCAGTACCTCGGATGCCCAGGAAACCAGACCGGTTGCAGCATGGATTGCTTCCTAATGCCGCAAAAAGAGGCAGCGTTTTTCAAGATGGCGCCATGCGGCTGTCAACACAAAGGGAGAGACAGCGGCTTCTGGGGATGATGACACCATGCCGTGCTACTCTTCTATCAGCTAACTTTCCCCTGCCTTCCGAGATCTCTGTCAGTGTCCAGTGACATGGAGGAGGTTTAGGAGGACATACTCAACATGCCCCCACCCACCACAGCCTCAGCCCTTCACACATGGATGAGCAGGGACCAAACACACTGCTACCAGGACACAGTGACTAACTTTACCACAATGACTGGAGCTTCCATTTAGTACAGACTCTGCACATAAATTATGCAAACTGGGACATGGTGGCAAGGGACAGGGCTAGGCATCTCTCCCTTCCCCCTCCTTCTCCTCCCCCCTTCTTCTTCCTCCCTCCTCCTCCCTCTCCCCCAGTGTTTGCCTTTCTAACACTGAATCGTCTCTCCGCCAATCAGGAAGCGCACGTCTGTTACCTGTTTCCCAATTGGCTGAATGGTTAGGCCATCCTATTGGATGCCTGGGAGGAGACGCACGGCGGAAGCCGCCATGATCTCGGAAGGGAAGAGGACACGGAAGATGCCTGTCCCCCCTGCCCGATGATCCCTGATGTGCCTGTTGATCAGGTAAGTGCCGGTGGACCTGCAAACAGCAGGGGGGGTGGTTGTTTGCAATCGCCCCCTCCCCAACAAAAAAAGCACCAGCCGCCACTGGTCAGCTGGTGCGGTGGACTTGAAATTGATGGGCTGCATTTTGACGGGCACAGTGAGGCTGCATTTTGACGGGCACAGTGAGGCTGCATTTTGACGGGCACAGTGAGGCTGCATTTTGACGGGCACAGTGAGGCTGCATTTTGACGGGCACAGTGAGGCTACATTTTGACGGGCACAGTGAGGCTGCAATTGATGGGCACAGGTGTACAGACTTAGGAACCCCTCATAATGAGCACAGTGAGGCTGCAATACATGTTTGTTTGTTTTTTCATAATTTTTCAGTTTGTTCGCCACTGTATTGGAGCGTCTGGCTCTAATCGCCTGCGTATCCCCCCCCATTGGAATGCGTCCGGCGCCCTGCGTGTAGATTAGGGGGCCGGCAGCAGCTGTGTGCCCCTAGTGGACGGGCCGCCACTGGTTTTCACCTTGCTGGGTCTCAGATGCTGTATTGGCTGCATATGTCTGACAGGTGAGGAGGGTGCCCTGGACGTGGTGCTAATCTCACATGTGTGCTAGATCTATTCATCTTTCTGCAGCCGTTTTTATTGCCTGGATTATTTTTCCCTTTTTTATGGGTGTGAGTGGGGCTTCACAAAGCCTTGAGTCGCCTCTGCTATTCAGAGAGATTGTATTGCTATTCTCACACAATATATTGCATTCTGTGAATAGAGGAGCAGCAGTTGAATGACGAAATCTCCAGCATGAATTCACAGGATGCAAAGTATTGTGGGAGAATAGTAGTATGTGAAATATGAATTGCTGCGAGGGCAAAAAAGGGATTGGCGAGCAGCACAACTTTTCTCAGTAGCAGAGGTTGCTGTTAACCTTTATTAGATCATTAAAATATGGCCGCTCAGGCAGTATCAGGCGGCTATTGGAGGAGGCAATTAAAGAAAGATTTCTTAATCGTACATTATTACATATTCGTAAGACAAGTTCAGTGGCAATATGTCTCTGATGCACACAATCATTGAAATGCAAATGCTATTTTAATACAAATTCCTTTTTATTGCAAATTTCTTTCTTTGTCAAAATATTTAAAATATTGTCCACAAATATCATGAGGTCAATTAACTAATAAGTCAACTCAGTCATAAGTTGCAAAGAAGGTTGATTGATCTACATGTTTCGCGGGATAACCCGCTTCTTCAGGACCCTTGAACCTCAGATTAATTACCGGATTACATGACCAGATAATGAATACTGTGCTGTTGATGAACAAAACATAAAAAAAAAAGTCGCCAAAATATGCAATAAGCATACCCCCCATGATTGACAGTACATGCCCTCAACAAAAAGGTTGTCCAAAGAACACAGTCCTCTCCTATGAATGGAAAGGCGGGTGAGTAACACAACATTTTCACACTGTGGCAGACACACAACGCTGTGGCAGAAGATCAGCGTTGTGGGGAGATTTCTAAACTATGCAGCAGCCAACTGGACATGACACGTTCAGTACAGATAAGGTATGTCCCTGGTGCTGCATAGCAAAAAATAATTGTAACTAAACTGAACCAATGAATATGAAGTGATTTGTTTATGGGCAAACGTGCATGTTAAATGCCATCTAACCACAGTTGTTGGCCAACAGGAAATTGCTTGCCTGGTTTTATTATCTCATTTGTGAAATAATTTTTTTTCAGTTGTAGGATTTGAAGTTCCAGACAAGTTTGTTGTGGGCTACGCTCTAGACTACAATGAATATTTTAGAGATTTGAATGTAAGTGTTCAACACAGCATGCGTTAGTTTTACCAGCAAATAATATATATCTGTGACTTTTGTTTTTGCCTGTTTTGATAAGGTGTATAAATAGAATGAAACTATTTAAAACGGTCAACATTTTGACAGTTGTTCATATTTATACAGTTCTATTCACATATACCTGTATGCTTTACAATTAGTTTTTCCAGTTTTGTAATGTTTGGTTATCTTTACAACAGCTGATCTCACTTCTACATTTGTAGATAAAAACATGAGAGGGAAGCACATCCTAGCGCATTTAACCACTTCCCGCCCGGTCAATATTGAATTGACGTCCGGGAAGTGGTTTCATTATCCTGGCTGGACGTCTATTGACGTCCTGCAGGATAACGTCCACCGCGTGCCCGGGGGGGGCACTCATCGCGGCTATCGGTGATGCAGTGTGTCAGTCTGACACCGCTACACTGATCTCGGTAAAATCACGGCTGATCACAATGTAAACAGGAAAAGCCGCAGATCAGCTTTTCCTTACTCGCGTCTAATAGACGCGAGTAGAGGAGAGCCGATCGGCTGCTCTCCTGACGGGGGGTTTGTGCTGATAGTTTATCAGCGCAGCCCCCCCCCCCCCCCCCCCCCCTCGGATCACCGCACAAGACCACCAGCATTCCGCCCAGGACCACCAGGGATGGGCATCCACACTGGACCACCAGTCCAATGCCCATCAGTGCCGCCTACCAGTGCCCATCACTGGACACTGGTAGGCGTGGAAAGAAGCCGAACGTCTGTGCGCAGGCGCCGTATAGCGCCGACTCGACGTTTGGCTTCTTTCGGCAACTCGTGACGCTCCTTATGCAACGGGGGGTAGTGTTTGTCATCATGTCAATCACTAACTGCTGCATAGGAATGCCCACTCCCGCGTGAGGCACTACCTGGAGGCCAGCTAAGAAAATAGCTTTACAAGGTATGTACAGCAAAAAAAAAAAATCGGCATACTGACAATGTCGGTAGTGAGCTGGATGTAATGTTAGAATTTTTTTTTTTAGGGTGAACCCCCGCTGTAATAAATGACCATAAAATTTAAAATGTTACACTCACATGATCCCGATGTAAAACTGCGTCCAAGAATCACCACAGAGCTGTTATAGTGTCTACAAAAAGTTTCACTAAAAACAATCCATCCAAGCGTAGCAGAGTCTCCTGTGTGTGATGTTGCCACACAGCCTTCCAGACATGATGGTTAGAGGAGCGAATGTAGGAGAGACCCACTGTCATCTAATAGGAGGGGCTCTGTTTGACAGCCGCCAGGACCGAATGAGGAAGACTGCCTCTGATGTAATCTGTTGCTTAGATCACATGACACATTTCGGAGGTGTAGCCGCCTTTCTCAAATGAACAGACTCTGCTGCGCTCGGATGGATTGTTTGTAGCAAAGCTTGTTGTAGACACTATACAGCTCTGTAGTGATTTGTGGATGCACTTTTACAACGGGATCATGCGAGTATAACATTTTTGTTTTTTCTCGTAATTTATTAATGGTTTTATAATTGCATTAAAGCAGATTTCCACCCAAAAGTGGAACTTCCGCTTAAACCACTCCTCCACCATTTGGCATGTATTTTTTTTTGGGGGGGGGGGGGGGAGTGGGGGCTTCAGTAGGAGTGGGACTTCCTGTCCCACTTCCTCCTTCCACCCAGCGACTCATCGTATCGCCTTAGGCGGCCCCTCCCTGTAGGCGATCACCTGGGACACGTGACAGGTCCCAGGCGATCGCCTGTCCACTCAGGGAGCGCTCGCGCATGCGCAGTGTGTCCCTGGCCGTGAAGCCGAAAGCCGTCGCGGCCGGGTGTTCACAGTTAGAATGGAGGCGCCGGCGGAGAGGGGGGGGGGAAGAGCGAACTCCGGACGGCTGTGTCGCTGGACAGTGGGACAGGTGAATGTCTGTTTATTAACCACTTGACAACTGGGCACTTAAACCCACTTAATAACCAGACCAATTTTCAGCTTTCGGTGCTCTCACATTTTGAATGACAATAACTCAGTCATACAACACTGTAACCAAATGAAATTTTTGTCCTTTTTTCCCCACAAATAGAGCTTTCTTTTGGTGGTATTTGATCACCTCTGCGGTTTTTATTTTTTTCGCTATAAATGAAAAAAGAACGAAAATTTTGTAAAAAAATGAATTTTTCTTCATTTCTATTAAATTTTTTTGCAAAAGATGAATTTTTCTTCATAAATTTGGCCTAAAATGTATACTGCTACATATCTTTGGTTAAAAAAAAAAAAAAAAAGGATATTATTTAGTCTGGGTGAAAGTTATAGGGTCTACAAGCTATGGTACCAATTACTGAAAATTGATCAATTTGATCACACCCGATGTACTGACAGCCTCTCTCATTTCTTGAGACCCTAACATGCCAGAAAAGTACAAATACCCCCTAAATGACCCCTTTTTGGAAAGAAGACATTCCAAGGTATTTAGAAAGAGGCATGGTGAGTTTGAAGTTGTAATTTTTTCCCACAATTCTTTGCAAAATCAAGATTTTTTTTTTTTTTTTTTCACAAAATGTTCATATTCGCAGGTTATTTCTCACACACAGCATATGCATACCACTAATTACACCCCAAAACACATTCTGCTATTCCTCCCGAGTATGCCAATACCAAATGTGTGAGACTTTTACATAGCGTGGCCACATACAGAGGCCCAACATGCAGGGAGCACCATCAGGCGTTCTAAAGCACCCAGACCAATTCTGACATTCCTCTCAAACATGGAAAAATCATCATTTATTTGCTAGAAAATTACATAGAAACCCAAAACATTATATATGCTTTTTTAGCAAAAACCCTAGACAATACAATGGCGGTCGTTGCAACTTTTTATCGCGCACGTTATTTTCGCAGCAATTGTTCGAATGCGTTTTTTTGGAAATAAAACGGTTTTGTGCTTTTTAAAAAAAAAAACATTAAAGTTGGCCCAATGTTTTTGCATAATATGAAAGATGAAGTTACGCCGAGTCAATAGATACCCAACATGTCACCCTTCAAAATTGCACACGCTTGGTATTGCAGAGTATTGGTGCGGGGGTATTGCAGAGTATTGGTGCGGGGGGTATTGCAGAGTAATTGCGCTGGGGTATTGCCGGGGAGTAATGCAGAATATTGCCGGGGAGTAATGCAGAGTATTGGTGCGGGGGGTATTGCAGAGTATTGGTGCGGGGGGTATTGCAGAGTATTGGTGCGGGGGGTATTGCAGAGTATTGGTGCGGGGGGTATTGCAGAGTATTGGTGCGCAGGGGTATTGCAGAGTATTGGTGCGCAGGGGTATTGCAGAGTATTGGTGCGCAGGGGTATTGCAGAGTATTGGTGCGCAGGGGTATTGCAGAGTATTGGTGCGCAGGGGTATTGCAGAGTATTGGTGCGCAGGGGTATTGCAGAGTATTGGTGCGCAGGGGTATTGCAGAGTATTGGTGCGCAGGGGTATTGCAGAGTATTGGTGCGCAGGGGTATTGCAGAGTAATTGCGCAGGGGTATTGCAGAGTAATTGCGCAGGGGGTGGTATGCAGAGTATTGCGCAGGGGGTGGTATGCAGAGTATTGCGCAGGGGGTGGTATGCAGAGTATTGCGCAGGGGGTGGTATGCAGAGTATTGCGCAGGGGGTGGTATGCAGAGTATTGCGCAGGGGGTGGTATGCAGAGTATTGCGCAGGGGGTGGTATGCAGAGTATTGCGCAGGGGGTGGTATGCAGAGTATTGCGCAGGGGGTGGTATGCAGAGTATTGCGCAGGGGGTGGTATGCAGAGTATTGCGCAGGGGGTGGTATGCAGAGTATTGCGCAGGGGGTGGTATGCAGAGTATTGCGCAGGGGGTGGTATGCAGAGTATTGCGCAGGGGGTGGTATGCAGAGTATTGCGCAGGGGGTGGTATGCAGAGTATTGCGCAGGGGGTGGTATGCAGAGTATTGCGCAGGGGGGGTATTGCAGAGTATTGTAGGGGGTAATGCACAGTATTGCAGGGGGTTTCAGGGATGGCTGGATCTGTGACTGCAATAGTCACAGATCCATCCACAGCGCTGCTGACACCCACGCTCCCCCCTCTCACACTGTACCGCTCGGTACAGAGAGAGGAGGGAGGAACCGGCGTCTTCAAAAGACGCCGGTTTGTTTACATGTGATCGCTCCGTCATTGGACGGCGCGATCACATGGTAAAAGACCGCTGTTACTGGTCAATTACCTTGATCTGTGTAGCGCCGGGTCTCATAGAGGCGGCGCGCAATCCTGCTTCTGCTGGGCGCCGTTTCAGAACGGCGACCCCCAGTTAAGCAACCACCTTGCCGCCGTTTTTGGACGGCGGCTGGTGGTTAACTGGTTAAAAGCCAGCAGCTACACTTTTTGCAGCTGCTGACTTTTAATAAACATAAAAAAGGCTGGAACTCCCCTTTTTAAGTTGTGATTTCCTCTCTTGTGTTTTTATACAGATGCATATAAGACTTTATCAAGGCATTTCCTCAAGGGATAGCTGCATTTATCCTGGCTCTGGTTGCTTCTTGTTGCATGTGATTTAACCTCCTGGGCGGTGTTCCCGAGTCTGACTCTGGGTTAGATTTTCCTGCTGCGAGCGGTAACCCCGAGTCAGACTCGGGCTTGCCTCGCTAGATCCACAGGCACTTTTTACTTACCTTGTCCCTGGATCCAGCGATGCCACCGCGCTGTGTGAGCGAGCGGAACCTCGCTCGATTCACATAGTGCCTCCGTGTGACGCCGATCTCCGTTCCCTGCGACGTTACGACGCACGGGGACGGAGAACGGCGCCAAATTCAAAAACGTAAACAAACACCTTACATACAGTATACTGTAATCTTATAGATTACAGTACTGTATGTAAAAAAAACACACCCCCCTTGTCCCTAGTGGTCTGTCCTGTGTCATGCATGTCATTTTATATAATAAAAACGTTTCTTTCTCCCTGCAAACTGTAGATTGTCCATAGCAACCAAAAGTGTCCCTTTATGTCAAAAATAGTTTTAGATCAGCTAAAAAACAGCGATAATAAATTATAATCACTTGCAGAATTGTGCGATAGCGATTTGTGGGGAAATTCGTCATAAAAAAAAAAATAATGACAGCAACAATTCTGCAACTGAGCAAATTTCAGTGATTTTAATTTGATTACATTATTGAATAATTTTTATTATAATTATATTATTATTTGTTATAATTATTTATAATTATTTATTATATTATAATTTATAATTTTGTTTTTAAAAAAATGTCATACCCGGGATGCCTATTAGAATCTTGTTTGGTCAGATTTAAGTGAGTTATTTCTAAAAATTACAGACCTACAGTATAAAACGCCAAATTTCCTTGCAAATAATGGTACCGCTTTCAGCATGTTTTTTCTGAAAGAATCATACCGCCAGGGAGGTTAATCAATCTGGATACACGTGTGGTGCAAGTTTATTTATGCCATTAAAACATATCAACATACAGCCAAACCTCAACTAGTCCACAGCCTCATTCAAAGTCCCAAATGTCCTTTTTGTTTATTTGAACCAAGGGAAGGAGGCAAATATACTTATGTGCTTCATATAAAGTCCCAAAACTCCCCATATTCTATATGATTTAAAAGCATTTTTATTATGATACACTAAAGCTACATTTTGTAACCGTGCATTTAGTTTGCCAACCTGGGATCTATTTTTCAACATGTGGTGTTTACAATCCTCTTGCTGCATGTGAGTGGGCAGGCTGTTTAAGCACTGCAGTGTTTTCTCTGCTTTTAATGGCAAAAGTTAAAATAATGTAAATATAAATATCTTGCAGCGTTGTAAACCATGTAATGGCACGCCACTAAGAAAAGACTATAAATATGTTTTACTCATAGAATAACCCTTGTGTCTTTTATGTTTCAGCATATCTGTGTAATTAGTGAAGATGGAAAGGAGAAGTACAAAGCATAAAGAGATGGGAGTGGTTGCTCGGTCATCGGCTCCTGTGCTGCTAAGGTTGCAGTGGATATATCTGCCTTCATGCTACCTGGACTCATTCACTTCACATATTAGACATCTTCCTGCATGAACGCATTACACCCATGTCAGTTCTTTCTGCTTCAGACCACGGAGGACACTCCATGGTATAATGAACTGTCTATTTATAGATTACACAAGACTTATTTTTCAGTGATGTTGGCATGCCCTCTGACCTTTTCCCAGGATTTTAAGCCATGTACATTGATAGCACTTAAAGGACTTGCAAAGGATTGAAGAGTGTTGATAGTTTATCTATTGGAGTGTATAAAAAAAGTGGTGGTTTCTAAATCTGGCCAACCGTTTGTGTTTAATGGATACCCACACACATAGGTAAATTAATTAGCCAACACTGGCTGATGACAATATTTCATTTATTGAAACCACTGTCTCCATAGGACCTGATGAATACAGTGGTGTAACTTGCAGTGGGCCAGCTTTACTGTTCCTCAAGCACATATCCTGCTTGTCTGTCTGTTTGGGCCATTACATTTTTTTTTTTGGGGGGAGTGGAGTGGAGTGCAGTGCAGAGGGGCTAGAACACCTGTCAGGTTTGTATTGCTGTTTGCGGACCTGTTATTTGTCTTAGTGACCATTATTAAATTACAGTTAATTAAAGTGGAAATTCACAATTTTGGGTTGTCACCAAAACAGGTTTTGAGGGGAAATCATCTGATTGGGACACTAATTCTGGTGAAACAACGGGATTCCCTCACTTTGGCGGGAATTCCTCTCACTTCCTGTTTTGGCTATAGGACAGGAAATAAAGGAAAATCTCCCCAATGGAGCAAAAAAAAAAGCTGACAAATTATAACCCTTTTCTATATGATTGAAAAGATTTGCCTTTTTGTTCTATTTTAACAGCTATTGTGGGTTTGTTTTGGGGGGAAAATGCAATTATCATAGTAATCAATGTTAATGCATGTAAAATGCATCTCGCCTCAGATGCATGTCTCACTCGGCTTAGCCATCAGAGGCTTTGTGATGATCGTGAACGGTGTTATCCAAACCCTTTACCCACATATTGAAACCTGAAGTACAGTGAAACTAAGGATTGCGAGTAAAGCGGTTAACGAGCGTTTCGCAGTACGAGCACTGTATTTCCTAAAATCCTAACTCGGTTTGCGTGTATTGTCTTGCAAAACAAGCAGGATTCAGTCCAAAGCGGTGTGCAGTACTGCGTTTGGCCTGAGGTGGGGGGGGCGCCGGAGCGGATTGGTGCCGTTCGGAAATGCACAGAAAGGCCCTAGGACAGTTCGGCTGACCTCGGGAACGGAGTCTTTCTGAGGTCAGCCGAACTGTCCACGGGCCCTTCCGGCAGTATCCGAGGCGCCTGCCTCAGGCCGCATGTGGTATTGCATGCCATTGAATTCGATGCGGAACAAATTATTGTCATTTTCATTGACTTCAATGGGGAAACTCGCTTTGGATTACAAGCATTCTCCTGGAACTGATTATGCTCGTAATCTGAGGTTCCACTGTATTTCAGAGTCATTAGTTCCCAAGTTAAATATTTGCAATTGGCCACAATAAAAGCTTTTAGATCACAAGTACTTAAAATGATGTGGTTGCAAATGGACTACAGGGTGATCTGTGTCTTTTTTGGTAGTTGATTTGTTTCTAATGAAATATTAAACCATGTAAGAGATGGATTTACCCAATACATTTACAGACGATAGTCTAGGTATGTACATCAGCCTTTAGACTTGTGCAGCTTTGGGCCCCATTCTCACCAGAATGCATGTCATACCATGGCTTGCTGAATGCTTTCAGAAGCATTTCTAAGCCGTTTGAGGCAGCTGCTTATGGTAACTGACCCTATTGAAAGCTGGTCTGTGCATTTCACCTGCATTGGAAAACTTAAAAAAAATGCATGACAATCATTTCCTGCTAATTTCAACTTTCTGCAGAGTATAAGTTTTTAGGTTTGGAGAAGGGAAGTGTACCTGTCTTCACAGAAAGATTGTTTAGCTGGCTAAATTATTAAAATCACAGAAGAGTCTTTAGAAAGATTTAGAGATTCCATCTCTAATGTGGGATTGATAGGACACTGTAACATGTATTTTTAAAGTTTTAGGATCTGTAGAATGTCAGCGAAATCGGTATGCAGCGCTGTGTTGCAGCAGTGGTACAGGGACTTCCATCTGCTGTCAGAACAAATTCAAGTCGGGCTGAGCGCTGCTCAGCATTCACAGGAAGCCTTGTACTTCATCAATGACTGCAAGGCTTCCACTGATTGGCTGAGCTAAGGAGGCAAGAGATGCCCCACAATCTCCATCTCAGTCAATTGGAGGAAGCCTTGTATTCGGTGACAACATACAAGGCTTCCTGTGAATGTTTTGAGCCCCGCTCGACCCAACTCAATTTTGTTCTGGCAGTAGGTAGGAAGTCTCTGTACCACTGTCGGAATGCAGTGCTGCCTGCTGTATGTAGCTGATGCTACACAGTATATTCAGCTCACACATTGGCCACGGCAGTTATCGCATAGCTGGGGTTTGTATACATATCTGATCCTAATAAACAGAAGCAGAAAAAAGGAAAATCTTCATTTTCTCTAGCTGCTGTTGACCTACTCTCCTCCTCCAGTATAGTGTGATATTCTGTATTCATAGAGATACAAACTTATAGAAGGAATAATTTCTATACTGTGCAAGTTGAGTTTTGAAAGTAATGTTTACGATGTGGTTTGAGGCAGCTGCTAAATGTTGTATTGATGTTTCAGCTCATTACATTGTAACACTTTCAGGTATATTTCAGATGTATTTATTAGATTAAAAGAGCATCTGTAAACCTCTCTTTTTGTCATAGTGCAGAAGAGCCAGTTCCTTGGTCTGTCAGGTTTGTATTGCTTGTGTACCCACTGGGTAAATTCACCTATTTGTACTGGTGGCCACATAGTCATGGAGAATCCAAAATGTTACACCAATGTGAATACTCGTTTTAGTGACATACTTGGGCATCATATTACTACCTGTGATAACAATGCAGTATTCAGTAAGAAACCAGGCTGAAAAAAAAAACCTTTACTGGTTTTAACCATTCCGTACTGGGGGGTCTGCAACATGGCAATCGTTATCTACTCGTCAACTTCGAGCGGGTGATGGGTGGATCACATCCCCCCAGTGCTGACCTCCGCTGTCAGTGTCTCCCTGAGCTGTGGGGCTACACCAGCTCCTGTTCCTACCCTCACAGCCACCCTGCCCATTTTCTAGGTCACATACTCGGGATAGATGTGAGGGTCAGATTATAGGGAAAGCAGAGGGCCAGAAATGCCAGGTAAGCTACTACAAGGAGCGGCCACTTGTTAGGGACAGCATAATGGTAATTTGAAAAAAAAAGCAGATAAAAGTCTGACAATGGCAGCTGAGCACAGGGAACTTGTTGGGATCCACACTGGGTTATACATTTTTAGCAGCCACCGTCGGAACTCTGCACTGTGTATTCTGCGCTATGTATGGCCTTGCTAGGTTCGCACCCATAAGGCTCCATTCACACTTAAGCAATGCTGCTGCATCTCATTTTTGGAGCGGTGTCATTCATTTGAATAGACCTCACTGTGAGCCTAAAACACACTAAGAAGCTCATGTCATTTTGGAAATGCGCCGCAAAAAACAGGCTTGGCTCATTTTGTTGTGTGGAAGATGTGTGAAAAAACACACAGCTGCTACCTACCCTTGGGGGTGCTGTTAAGAAATAATGGTGCTGGAAGTGTTGCATGTTTTAAATGCGTTTACAGAAACATGGGCAGAAAAAGAGTGTTTGTTTATTTTTGCTACACCCAATAGGGCACTGTGCCCGGTGATCTTTAATTTCTCCTATGTTCAGAGATCTCCACCACTCTATGGTTGCCTAGCCCTGTCCAAAACAAAAGATAACGTTTTACCTAGAGCGTGCATGCACTCCACCACTCTATGGTTGCCTACACTGTCCAAAAATAAAGATAACGTTTACCTAGAGAGTGCATGCACTCCACCACTCTAGATTGTCCTTTGCAAGTTCCACTGTTTCTTGACTGGTTGGAAGGGGGAGGAGGGTTAAGAGGCATTCTGTTTCTGTGCAGATCTGGAGTAAAGAATTGATGACTTTCTTGGCAACTGTCTTTAGTTTTTGAAATTTATGATAAACCTTCTCTAGATGTATTTCATTTTTTTTTTTAAGTATGTAATTTATTTATTTTATATAGGGAGATTTTAGTTTTTCTGCTTTAGAAGCATACAAAATGGCAGGACACTGCTTATTTCTGTGTGTTCGAGGTCAGTCATGGACAAATTGCCCAGCAGCTGAAGTTTGATATCATCGCACACCTTCAAGTTAATAAAGGAAAATGACATTATTTATAAAATGTTGCGTTTTCTGTTCATTTTCTAGAGGAAGTTTTATTTATGCTAAAAAAAGCCTTTGAAAGGTACTTCCTAAGTATATGAAAGTGACATCTAGCCCGACAATTGTTTGCGTAATCTTACGAATGTTAATAGACTATAAAGGCATTGTGACAGTTTTTCTTTTCATTATTGTAAAATAAATCTGTTTTTCTCAACTCCATTCCTCCAGGCGCCCCAACAGGTCATGTTTTTAGGTTTTTCCATTAATTTGCACAGGTGATTTGATCAGTTTCACTGCCTTAGTAATTAGCACAGATCCTGAAAACATGACCTGTTGGGGCGCCTGGAGGACTGGAATAAATTATGTTTAAAAAGAACATATAACACGGCCCTTCAAAGGCTAAGTTCCTCTTCTTTTCTTTTTTTTGTATTTTCTTTTCTTCTAAATTCCAGCTCCCTTATGTACCAATATAGCATGCATGTACTTTTTTTTGCAAAAATATCAAAGCTTTCTATAAAATCTACAGACGCGTACCTTACTGTCCTACATGAATGATTCAAAACATATCTATTGCTTCTTACAGACTATAGGTCATGACACAGGAAGGAGTTGACCAGCTGACCCCATCATCCTCCCTCCCACTCCCAGCTACACATTTTTTTTTAATGAAATGCAATCAATCAGTGATCACCCTTCTCACTGAATATACAATCAGATTGCATAGTGTATGGCCATCTTTATACAAGTACATAGGAGTGGACAGAAACACTTTTTTTTTGGGGGGGGGGGGTGTTTTGGAGTATTTTCATCCATCACACACATAGGGCAGCCCATCCACCTGATTTGTTTGTTTGTATTCATGCGTTTAAATTGCCCAGTCAAAGTCCAGACCTAAGTCCAATTAAAGAGGAAATAAACCCTTGTTAAAAAAAAAAGCCCTGCAAGACAAAGGCATAATGAGCTAATATGCATAGCATACTAGCTCATTATGTATTCCTTACCTCAGACCGAAGCCCCCGCAGTGGTCCACGTCTCCCCCTCCGGGTATCCAGCGCTGTGATTGGCTGGAGCCGCAATGATGTCACTCCCACGCATGCGCGCGGGAACCACCGGTAACGGCACATAGTTGCCATTGCTTCAGTTTGCCCCAGTGCGCATGTGCCGATGACATTGGCACATACAGGGGATATCTCCTAAACCGTACAGGTTTAGAAGATATCCTGGGTAGCTACAGGTAAGCTTTAATATAGGCTTACCTGTAGCATAATGTAAAAAAGGGTTTACAACCACTTCCGGACCGCCGCATGTACATTTACGTCGGCAGAATGGCATGTACAGGCACATTGGCGTACCTGTACGTCCCTGCCTAGACGGGGGTCCGATCGGACCCCCCCTCCCCCCCGGTACCTGCAGCGGTCCCCGTGGCTGTCCGAGCGATCCGGGATGAGGGGGCGGCAGTTCGTTTTTGTCTGCCCCCTCCGGATCGCTCTCAGCCAATCCGCGCACTCCCCCTGCGTGTCACTTCCTCCTCCTGTGTAAACACAGGAGGAGGAAGTGATGTGATCTCTCCTCTCGGCGGTATTTTCAACCGCCGCTGAGGAGAGATCACATCACACAGTGAGTCTGCACAACACTACACACACCAGGACACACAGGCACATTTAACCCCTTGCAATCACCCCCTCCCCCACCCCTCTGTCACAGTGTCACTGAATGCAGTGATCATATATGTACTGATCACTGCATTTAGTGTCGGTGTGACAGGCAGTTAGTGTTAGGTCCAGGGTAGCCCCCCGTACCCCCCCTAATAAAGTTTTAACCCCTTGATCACCGCCCTAGTTAACCCTTTCACTCCCTATTGCCAGTGTCACTAAGCGATCATTTTTCTGATCGCTGTATTAGTGTCGCTGTTCCCGCTAGGTAGCTATTTTTTTTTTTATTGCGATTGTTTTTTTACTACAGACATGTGGCTGAATAAATTTTGGCCTAAATGTTTGACTAAAATTTTGTTTATTTGATTTTTCCTATAACAAAAAGTAAAAAATCTTGATTTTTTTTTCAAAAATGTCGCTCTATTTTTGTATATAGCGCAAAAAATAAAAATCTCAGAGGCGATCAAATGCCACCAAAAGAAAGCTCTATTTCTGGGAAGAAAAGGACGCCAATTTTGTTTGGGAGCCACGTCGCACGACCGCGCAATTGTCTGTTAAAGCGACGCAGTGCCTAATTGTAAAAACCCCTTGGGTCATTTAGCAGCATATTGGTCCGGTCCTTAAGTGGTTAAGAATCTGTGACAAGACTTGAAAATTGCTGTTCACAGACGCTTGAGCTATTTTTCAAAGAATGGGCAAAAAAGTCACTCTAAAGGCCGTACACACAATTGGACAAATCTGTGGATTTTTGTCCAAAGGGCGTTGGGCGTGAACTTGTTCTGCATACAGACGGCAGAAATTTTTCAGTCAACATACACAAAACTACGTGGTTTTTCTGTTGTTTAGCGCCACCCTTTGGGCAACTTCTGCTAATGTTGTCTTATGGTTAGCATTGGTTCGGCGCATACATGTTTGTACTTTGGATTTTAGTCCAACGGACTTGTGTTCCATCAGATTACTGGATTGTGTGTACACATTTGTTGTCGGACAGTTTGAGAGCATGGCTATCCAACATTTTGTTGGACATTCCGACAACAATTGTCCGGTGGAGCATAAAGGCGGTCGGATTATCCAACAAAACGTGTCCATCTGACAATTGTTGTCGGAATATCCGATCGTGTGTACAGGCCTTTACTGTGCAAAGCTGATAGCGACCTACCCAAAAAGACTTGCATCGAAAGGTGGTTCTACAAAGTATTGACTCGGGGGCTGAATACAAATGCATACCACACTTTTCACATATTTCTTTGTAAAAAAAATTGAAACCCATTTATAATTTTCCTTCCACTTCACAATTGTTGGTCTATCACATAAAATCCCACTAAAATACATTTACGTTTTTGGTTGCAACATGACAAAATGTGGAAAATTTCAAGGGGTGTGAATACTTTTCCAAGACACTGTACACCCTGAAAAAAAATACATTGTTTCTATGTAACAGCTAGTAGCTATGGTCAACACCAGCTTTTATATGCACTTCTAAACATTTTAATCTCTTATATGTTATAATTTGAGAGTTCAATGAGGCACATTAGTCTAGTTAAAAACAGAAGACAAGCAGTGTCATTTATCCAATGCTGCTTTTACAAATTTTATTCCATAGGTCAAAAGTGGTCCACTATTGGCAGATGGCCATATAATGCATCTTGTGCACTCCAGTTGCTAGGCTCCCAAACAGATGTAGTTACTTATTACAATTAATGCTTAGGGGAGCAATCTGAGTGGCAGACAATTGGTGCAGAAGTCAGCCATTATACTATGGACAATCCCTTGTGGCTGCCAACCCCTGTACACAATACACTGATTTGCTAACACAGCTGTGTGTATGTTCCATGTGACATGTAGAGAACTGCCCCTGGCTATATGCACCGAGCTTGCCATAGCAACAGCTGCTCATGTAGGGCAGGAATAAAAGAACAGCAGTGTTCTAGTTGTTCAACCTCAACTTTTTCCACTGCCTTGCTGCAGCGTAACACTTGTTAGAATATTTAATTTTTAGGATTTGAAAAGTCTGAAATGCAGTGTTTGTGTGTTTTGTAATTCCTTACAGAGATCACACGTACAACTACATGAGATGTTTGTATGATTGCTGCGCAAACGTTTTTAGACATGAATATGTAGAGGAAACCTAGTTACCTTTCTGATTTTGATTGTTATTTTAACAAGAAAAAAAGTTAACTCTGCCATTGCTGATCTTCTGGTGTATACGATTTGTGGTGGTTTGTGTTATTGTTTTATTGTCATTTTTAAATGATCTACATCATATTTTGAGCACCATTTGATGTGATCAGCAGATGGCTTCTATTTTCTGATATAGGGATTATACCCTACAACGTGCATTCTGGCCATCCTATCTAATAAGCTCATATTTGGTGGTCGTTATTCAATTTAACCTAAAAGTGAATAAGTATAAAACAGGTATTTGCACCACTTCCGGCCCCTCCGCATCACACCCCCCCCCCCCTCGGCTTCGGCAGACGCGCTGGACAGGTAAGTGTTAATTTTTAAAAGTCAGCAGCTGCTGTATTTGTAGCTGCTGGCTTTTAAACAAAGTGTTTAAAATACACAGAGTAAAAAAATAATTACAAATATAGAATCAATAATCAGGTAGAAGTATAAATACTAAATGTTAAAAACAAGGAGGGGGTAAAGATGGAGTAAAATTTTAAGCTATTATGGGGGATAACAGACTACAATCAGGGTCAAGGTCTGGCTATGTGGCTTGGCGTATCCTGAGAAAATAAATGAACATGTTTTCTACCCCAATTTATACCAGAGGGTAATACCATGTGGAATAGTAGAAGTCGTGGAACAAAAGGATTGCAGTATTTATAATATTTATATCAATGATTTATTTGTACCTGGTGGAAGATAATGATCTATCCGTGGTTTCCATACAGATTCAAATTTGGGGATTTTGTCGAAATAAATTGCTTCGGTCTTTGCGTGTGCCATGGCTTGTGTCACTCTTTGTTTGACTGTTTGTATACAAAGGGAGTTAGTTTTCCATGCTTTCGCTATGGATTGTTTAGCCGCTGTTGTAACAAACAGTAGTAGTCTAAATTGGCGGAGGGTCAGAAGCTGGGGTTTGTAGTTTTAATAGTGCTACAGCTGGGTCAGGCAGTAAAGTTATTTTAAATATTGTTGAAAGGATTTTAAATTCTTTCTTCCAGAATGAGTTGGCTATGGGACAGTCCCACAAAATGTGTGTATGTGTGCCTAGTGCAATAGATACATCCTCTAAAGCAGAGGTTAGGTAACCTTGACCCTCCAGCTGTGGTGAAACTACAAGTCCCATGAGACATTGCAGGACCCTGACAATCACAGGCATGACTCCTAGAGGCAGAGGCATGATGGGATTTGTAGTTTCACCACAGCTGGAGTGCCAAGGTTGCCTACCCCTGCTCTAAAGCAGTTGGCAGGGTACTGATGGTTAAATTGAACTGGAAATAGATACCATCTAGTGAAGACTTTTTAATTGGTCTCAAGAGCTACTATGTTGGGAGTAGCTGATTTGGTTGCTTGCCAAATTTGAGCCCGATCATGTTCATCTAACTGGAGGTGAAGATCATCTTCCTGTGTAGGATGGAGGAGAGGAGGTTGTGTACAAAATTAATTGGGTATATAGATCTCGAAATCAGCCCTCTTCTATGTGGGTCTGACATACAGCTTTGTTCAAAAATAGAAAATTGATGCGGTGTAGTGGTTGTCTTTTTCTATTTGCAAGTATCTGAAGGTTTCTGTTTGTGGTAGATTATTGCTCACATAAGGTTGAAAAAGGTAGTATATTTGAGGATTGAAAGAATTGGTGGATTTGTAGGAGACCTGCTGTGGCCCATGCTGAAAAAGATTTAGGGGAAGACCAGCCTGGATAGGAGGGGTTATGAAGGAAAGAAAAGAGGGTTTAGTCTAGATTGAAAGCCAAAACGAGTTTTTAACCTATTCCATATGGAGAGGCCATGTTTTTTTTTTTTTTTTTTTAATTTTTTTTTTTTTTTTAAATTGTTTTTATTAGTTTTCACAAGTACAAGTACAGGTACAGTGGTCCAAAAAGTATTGGCACAGTAGTTGGAACAATACAGGCATATCATGGCACACAGAAATGCAACCAATTCCTTTCCCTCCACTGTACTACCCTCCCACAAACATTATTGCCCCGTTCCCTCAACGGAGGAATCGGAGAACCCGTTACTTCCGGGTAACCCAGTCGGCCCAAACCTGGCCTCGAGTAACAGTTACCTTTTTTTTTTTTTAGGTCAACCATAACCCATACACACTCCCACACACACACCCACATACACGCTCACACACCCTCAATCATCCATCCGACCCAACCCCCAGCCCCCCCTACACCCCGACCCTCCGCCCCCGTCTTCCCAACAATCAACAAAGCACAATCCTTTTATGGCTGAGAAAGTGGGGTATCCCTCCAGAAGGAGTCAGCAATATCCAGCCAAGGTTGCCAGATCTTGTCAAACTTCTTAGGGCAGGCCCTGCCTTTATATATACATTTAAATATGGGTAAAACCTTATTCACAATACGATACAACATTTGAATGTCCGGAGCGGACGCACTCTTCCATTGTAACAAAATCAGTTTTCTGGCATAGAACAAAATTATTCGTAACAGAGTCCGAGCATGCGTTGTAGGTACAGAGTCATTAAGCACCCCTAACAACCCGGCCTCCGGGGTGAGCGGAACCGGGAAGTGTAGAGTGTCCCCAAAAAAGGAAAACAGTTCCCTCCAGTACGCTGTCACACCAGGGCATGACCAAAACATATGTAAGTAGTCGGCCTCGGTGGAGTCACACCGAGGACATAAGGCACTGGTAATCAAACCCATACGGGCCAGTCTGGCCGGAGTGTAGTGTAGCTGGTGAATAAATTTAAATTGTACATATTGGTCATTGGACCCAATCAAATCAAGAAAACAAACCTCCGAGGCCTCCTCCCACCCCTCCTCGGACAGCCCTGGGATATCTACCTCCCACTTCCGCTGAGCATTCAGGAAGGGTTTGACCCCTTTCGACTGAAGGCGTGAGTAAAATGTCGTAACCAGCTTCCCCAAATCTGAGTAAGACATGAGTGCCTCTAGAGGCGACTCCGTGAGCTCCTGGGTCAGACCCTCAAACTGAGACCGTATGGCGTGGCGGAGTGACATATACCTGAATAGAGCATTATCCGTTATCCCACTGCGTACCTTCAAATCCTCAAAGGAAATAAGCTTATCCTGAACAAAGACATGCATAACTCGTGTGACCCCCAATTGGGTCCACCACCCGGAGTCCGGGTGGCCCAGGAGCTCAGGGAAGTTCAAATTCTGCCATAGGGGAGCCCTAGGAGACACCCCACCCGCATCAGTAAGCACCCCATTACCCTCATGCCAGGCCAACCAACTAACCTCAATCGGGGAGTCCCGGGAGCACCGCCCAGCCCTTGACCTAAGTAGGCCAGGAGAGGCCATGTTTAGTGTAAGGATTGAGCAGGGGTGAGCCAGAGGAGATTTGCAGTGGAAAGGAGATCACAGTCTACGCATTCCAATGCTACCCATAAAAGGTATTTCCTGTAGTGGCATGGTATTTCATCAATTGGGCCAATTGTGCTGTATAATAATATTTTGTAAAATCAGGTAACCTAAGGCCTCCTTTTATTTTGGGAGTATAGGTTTATTTGTTTAGGTAGGTGGGGGTCTACATTTATTTCAAGTTTATTGGATGGTTTTACGTTGGAGGATGAGTAGGAAGTGTGAGGGAATGTTTATAGGAAGTACCCTTAAGAGGTAGAGGATCTTTGGGAGAATAGACATTTTGATAACGGTTATACGACCCATCCATGCATGCTAGATGTATGGATGACCATGTGGAAAGTAACAAATAGTTGTGCTAACATCGGGGGATAGTTGGACATAAAAATATCACTTGGATTAGCTGTGAAATTAATACCTAGGTAGGCGATGTGAGTCCTTGACCAAGTAAATGGGAGAGAGCTGTGCAGTTGTGATTGGAGTTCAGGTGATGATATATTTAGTGCTATGGATTTTTGTATATTCACTATGAGACCTGATAGATTTCCAAATTCGGTGAGGATTTTAAGAATTGGTGCTGATAACAGGGGACTAGTAAGGAAAATTAGGACATCGTCTGCAAATAGACATATTTTATGGTGATGGTTGCCAAGTTCCAGTCCTCTGATATTGGTGTTGGATCGGATAAGTTGGGCTAGGGGTTTTATTGCTAAAGCGAAAAGGAGTGGGGACAAGTGACATCCCCGGCACATTCCTCTTTCGATGGCAAAAGAGTCTGAGCAAAATCCAGAATAGGATATAAAGGCTTTTGGACCTTGATGATAAAGGGCAGAAATCCATCTTGGGAAGTGTGTACTGAATCCCCATTTATGGATAATTGAATTTAAGTAGGGCCAAGATAAGGAATCGAATGCCTTTCTAATGCCTAATGAAAGGAAGCAGGTTGGGATGTTTCGGGTACGGGCTGTGTGGGCTAGGATTGCAGCTCGACGTATGTTGTCTCCTACTTGTCTATAAGGAATAAATCCAGTTTGGTCTCGGTGGATTAAGGTACCTATAGAGATTAAGCCTGTTAGAGATGATTCTAGCTAATAATTTAATATCTATATTAAAGTATCAATATGCGTCTATAGTTGGACCAAGAAGTATCGTCTGCATTTGGCTTTGGAATCGTAAAAATTGAGGCCATGAGGGATTCTGGATGGAAGGAGTGACCAGTGAGAATGAATTGAAGGCTTCAACCATAAGTGGGGATAATAAATATGCAAATCTTTTAGAAGTGGCTGAAAAATCATCAGCGCCTGGGCATTTGTGTGGTTTTAGTGATTTTTTTTTTGCAGTTTGTATTTCTAGTTCAGTGATGTGTTTGACACCTGTGCTCTAGATATACCAAAGGCTGAATCCGGCCCTCCAGGCCATTTCATGTGGCCCTCGCACCTCTCCTGCAGCTGCAGGAGAGCTCCAACCCTCCTCCAGTCCCATACTTTCAAGCAATGCATCAAGCTTCTTCCCAGCAGCATAAGATAAGGGGAGTGCACTGGTGATGGTGGGGTGGCTCTTGACATCTAATGTAAGGGGAGGGACATCTAATCTTACAGATACAACCGGCCCTTTTGAGGACAATCATAATGCTGATGCGACCCACAATGAAATTGAGTTTGACACCCTTGATCTAGAGTTTCCTGTTGAGAATTAGAGAGAGAAGGTAAGGTAATTGAAGACAGGAGATTATTTAGTCTATTTTGGTCAAAGTCATGGGAGTCGCTTTAAAGTTCAGATAATCTTTTTTGGAATTCATCTAAAAATTTTAGTGGGTTACTGGTATAGCTATCTTTGGTCAATTTCAGTCTTATTGGTTTTGGGTTATAAATTTTCTTTCGTAAGGCAAGGGCTAGGAAAGTATCCGTTTTTTTTAGCCTTCATATAGAACAGTGGTTCTCAACTCCTGTCCTCAGGACCCACTAACAGGCCAGGTTTGCAAGATAACTGAAATACATCCCAGGTGATATCATTTGCTGCTCAGTGATTGCAGCATTGTTGTCTGCATCTCCCCAGGCTAATACTTAAAATCTGGCCTGTTAGTGGGCCCTGAGGACAGGAGCTAAGAAACACTGATAAAGAAAGTATGTTTGGATTTTTTGGAGAATCTCCTGGATAAAGGGAAAATTAGAGATCTGCAAATTTTGTATTAAATGTTTGTATTTAGAGGAAGAGCTTGGAAACTTTCTGACTGAGTATGGGGCAGATGCCCCTTTGGCGAATGGTAAACCATTTTCAACAGAAACATGGAGCATTTCCCTTTTCGGGACAATAGTAATGTATCCTTGAGAGAGGATCTGAGCCAGGCCAGTGGGTTTGCCAATATTTGTGGGAATACTGGGAAGTTGATTATATGAATTGGGGTGGAGACAGAGACTGAATCCAGAGGCTACAAGCTGGAAATTCAATGTTCTGGACCCTAATACCTGAAATATCCAGGGGCCACCAAATGTCCTCTCCCACCCTGACATGTGGGCTGTTCTCCATTGTAAGGAGGCTTTTTTTTTTAAAAGATTTGGGGGTTCACATAGATGCCTGACTGGCAGCTGGCTCAGTCTTTGTGTGCTGCTGAGTCCAAGACAGCTGTTCTGGCCCTCTACTGCCTAGAGGAGCATAGCACAGAGCTGGCTACTAACAGTCACTGCTATCTGTGCACTGCAGACCAAGAACTGAGCAATCAGCATGTGATCTCAGTCTTGTAGCCAGTGGGGGACAGCTACAGCATTGAACTGATGCTGCAGCCATGTAGGGGAGTATGTATGTTCAATTTTGTTGCTATCCCACACTTCTCCTTTAAGATTCACATGTCTTTTTTATTTTGAGTTATACTGCCAGCTGCATGAGAATTTGGACACTGGCAAGCAAAAAAAAAAATATCGCTACCCAACTCGCTCCCAGCAAACCTCAGGTGTTTGTTTTTTTTGGAAAACCAGTCCTTTGGGTATCATGTATAATCAACTCCTAAACTCCAAGAAATTGTAGTTCTGGTGAGTATAAAAATTCTGTTTTCATTATCCATTAAGGAACACAGGACTTAAGTATTCTAATAGAATAGGGAATGTCCAAAAGAAGTCCAACTAAAGGCCCATATACTCGATCAGACTTTTTGATAACAAATGTCCGATGGACCTGTTTGATCGGACAATCTGACCATGTGTATGCGCCATCAGACAAACTTTGTGTTTTTCATCGGACAAAATGTTCACTATGCAAACAGACAAACTTTCCGGCAACAAATGTCTGATGGAGGCTAATCCTATCATGTGTACTAAAGTACAAACACGTATGCTCAGAACCAATGCTAAAGATCAGACAGCAATAGCAGAAGTTGCCCACAGGGTGGCGGTAAAGAGCTGAAAAACCACATGATTTGGTTGAAAATGTCCTGCTGTGTGTATGCATACCAAGTTCACAGCCAACACCCATTCAGAGCAAAAACAACAGAAAAGTCCATTGGAAGTCCGCTCGTGCATATGAGGCTTAAGAGATGGGGGAACAGTAAAGAAATCACAAACAGGCCCACAGAAGAGGTGCCTGAAGCTGGAATCAGATGAGGCTTAAAAAAAAATCCACCTGCTAAAACTTGGAGAACACATAAAGGTTCAGATGGCAGCCCCACACATCTGGTGAGCTGTTGTCTGATGCCTAAAAACCCCAAGAAGCACTCCCTGATCTTAGTAGATTGCGCTTTTATAGGAAAAAGGCCATAAGCCTAAACAATGACTTATCTGAACCACCAAAAAAATGGTGGAACAAATAGCTTGTTTCCCTTTACAGGGACCATCAGGGATGACAAAAAAAAAAGGTCAGATTTTTTATAAGGGTGGATAGAAGTAAAGTAAGCTTTCCATGCATGTTAGTAGATCTTACAAGAGGTAGGCATCCTTTCTTTTAATAATGTGACCAATACTGTTAAATAATGTAGCCATGATGTTAAAACTAGTGACCATGAAGCAGGGTGGAAAACCGGTCCTTGGGTCAGGCAATCTGGAATGACCACACTGTGCCAGCTGAGTGCTAAAAAGAATCGCCAGAATGTTGTCCATTTTGATACATCCAAACAAAGCCACACGAGCATCTACTGCTTCCATCAGAAAATCTGTGGACCTGGAGACAAACCTGTCCAGTTTTTTTAAGCCAGAAGGTCCATATTTAATATTTACCACCTATTACAAGGATCCTGGAACAATTCTGGTGGAAGAACCATTTCCCAGGGTGCTATACAGCAGAGATATTCTGCCTGCCAATTTTTCAGAGCTAGAATGTGGAGTTCTGCCCACACTAGAATCCTTCCTACCTCTTTTGTCCCAGTCTTCCCCAATCACTCCAATGCTGTGGCACTGGCTGACTGAATCGTGATTTGGATGGCCTGTAGACAGGATGTCAGTTGTGGTGGGGTAACCAAACCACTTGGACCCCCCCCCACCATACGTTAACAGTTTAAAAGATGGGATTTCTTTTGCATCCATGTCCCTTGCACCCACGGATGTCTAGGACTCTTCAGGCCTTCAGACTGGAATCTGTTGTGGGAATTAGCCAAGAGTGGAAGGTTGAATTCCTGAGCCACCAAGCCAGAGACAACCTGACACACTGACACAACCCTGACAACCTGACACACTGAGGGCTCCTCAATCAACTGATCTTAAGACAACAGAGAAAGGGGCACCGGAGGATAGAATGGTCGCGGCTGCTAGTACCGCAAACCAAAAAATAAACTATCACCCAGAAAATAATTTTTGTATATATGGACTTTCTCGGTACTGATGACACAAGTAGATACAGTAAAAAATGTATTTATTATACATAAAAAAAATACAGTTTAAAAACAAAACTCATGACAAATCAACCTCACACTAGTTGCAGCAGTGGAATATAAGAAATGGAAATCCGTATGGTATCTATTGTTGTGAGTTGTCTTAGGATAACATTTCTTTTTTGCAAAGCTTTTTGCCTCTTTTAGATGTTTTATGATATAAATGGCTTATTTTACTTTTTTTAACCTGTAGCACTTTGAGATCTCTGATGAAAAGGGCATTATAAATAAAATGTATTATTATTGGTCTGCAGTATTTGGGGAGTCAGATTATCTGGAGATGGGGAAATGTGCCCTATGATGGCAATGTTGTATTGAAGGGTTCCAGAGTGGAACTGATCAATTGTAATTCCCTTTAAGGAGGCTACCATCAAGTCTAGAATTTTCTGTGCAGAATCACATAGTTGGATGGCTTCTGGACTGTAGAATATGAGTCTAGGAGCATGGCACTAATGTGCTGAAAACATTGGAACATGCAATTAAGCATCCTTGATGTCCAAGGCTAGAAAATCTCCCTGATCGAAGGAGGCTATGACAGATTTGGTGAATTCCATGAAGTACTTCTAAACTTAAACATATTTAAGGCTTTCAAATACAATATAGGGTAAATGCCCTGTTCTGGTTTTGAAATAATGAAAAGGTTAGCATTTAAACCCTGCATTTTTTTCCACTGATTACACAATGACAATAGCTCAAAGGGTCTGCAAAAGCAGCATGGAAATCTACCACGTCTTCTATCAATATACGCAAAGAACTCTGCCTTTTTCAGGACCTTTGGGCAAGTCTGTCACTAGAAATCTTGAGGGTGGACCATTGTCCTATTTTAAGTTGTATCCTTTTTTGGCTATCCCAGAAGTCAACTTTTTTTTGGAAATGATTGGTTCCCACTGTAGAAGAAAACCCTATTCTTTCTCCCCCTGGATATACTGCATCAATGCGATTTTCAAGGGCTGCCCAGGGTGATTGAAGAGCATTCTCCCTTCCTATTATGGCCTGTCCAGTGGCTCTCTTGGCCACAAAAACACCCACACAACCTTCTATTTACTGTTTTCTTCCTTTTATCTGGAAAGCTTTCTTAATGCGTGTGGTACACTCAAGAGTAGCTTCAGGCTCTGGCCCAAAGTGTAAGTCTCCTGAAAACAGTAAGTTACATAGGCGTAATTTAGAATCCAAGGCTCCTGTCCAGGTTTTCAGCCAATGAGCTTGGTAGGCAGAATTTAAAAGAGCAGATCTGACTGACCTCTTCCCTGAATCATCTGATGTATCTGCAATAGAATCCACTGCCTTTAACGGACAAGGGACTCTTATTAGTTGTTCCCTAAGGCCCCTTTCACACCGGGGCGGGAGCAGTATAGCGGCGCTATAGCGTCAGAATTGCAGCAGTATTCGGCCGCTAGCGATGCAGGTTTAACCCCCGCAATGCGCCTTTGCAGAGGTTGGTGAGATCTGAGAATAAAAACAGTCTGACTGTTAGCAATATTGCACAACAATAATATCCATCATTCTGCCCATCTGAAATCTACTTTGCAGATAGAAAAGAAAAAGAGAAAAGAAAAAGAAAAAAAAAAAAATTCAGAATCTGACCGACTAAGCTATTAACTCAATCATTGTAATTTTTTAGGTTACATATTTTCACTAGGGCGGTGCCGGTGTTCTGCCGATGAGTGTGCCCTCCCCCCCCCCCCCACCCCGTACTGCGCAGGCGATTGCATTCAAAAATAGCCGAACATGTAGAGCCGAGAGTCAGCCCTAGACGGCGCCTGTGTGGACCTCGCTGTAAGTGGCCAATTGGCCTCATGTGCTCACTCGCCCTCCTGGCTCTTTAACATCCTCCATGTTCACGGGGATGGTAAGGAATGAGCCTGGATGTCAAAAGTGTGCACAGGCGCCGTGTCTAGAGCCGACTTTCAGCTCTACATGTTTGGCAATTGTTGGAGGCAAGCGCCGCACTTGCACAGTACAGAGGGGGGCATTTTTTTTTTTTTTCACAAGAAAATCAGGGGGACATTTTTAGTCAAAACACCAGCATTAGCAGTCAAGCTCTGCTAGTTTTAGTTGCGCTTTACCGCTATTTTAGTGCGCTTTTCCGCCACTAGCTGGGTGCTTTTAACCCCCGCTAGCCGCAGAATATAGGCATTAAAAGTGCCCGTGTTACAGCGCTTCGGCAGTGCAAATTTCTAAGGACAGGGCGTTTTGGGAACAGCGTATACACCTCTCCAAAGATGCTGCTTGCAGGACTTTTCCCGTCCTGCAAGTGCACCACTCCAGTGGGAAAGCACTGGGGAGGCATGAGAGGCGCTTTACAGGCAGTAAAAGCATCCCAGTGTAAAAGTACCCTTATTTTTATCTTTTAGACATTAAAAATAAAAAGGTAAAAAAGTCAAGTTAGGCTTACCGGTAACTTGTTTTCCATGAGTCTTTCAGGACAGCACCTTGAGAGCGTGGCTCCACCCACTTGACAGGAAACACACCTCCAAACTTCTTTAAAGGGAGGCTCCGTCCACTTATCAGTAGTAATAGAGAAATCTCCGGCCCAAGCTGGAACACATAATCAGAGTATGGTTAGTCACAGCATAACATTCAAAACATTTAAGGGCGGGTTGCTGCTGACCTGAAAGACTCATGGAAAACAAGTGAACGGTAAGCCCAACTTGACTTTTCCCTTATCGTCTTTCAGGACAGCAGCTTGAGAGGATAACAGAGACTTACCCACTTAGGGAGGGACCACAGCCTGTAAGACCTTTCTGCCAAAAACCGGATCGCTTGCTGACAGAAGATCCAGTCTATAATGACGGACAAACGTAAGGTAACTTGACCATGTAGCCGCTTTACAGATCTGATCTGGGGTGGCACCAGCTATTTCTGCCCATGTAGTGGCCTGAGCTCTAGTAGAGTGTGCTTTAATTCCCAATGGGGGAGATAGCCCTGCTTGGGAGTAGGCTTCCAAAATAGAGGTTTTTAGCCATCTAGCAATTGACCCGCTTGGTGGCCCTTCCTTTTTCCTGAGAAAAGTATGAACAAGGAGTCTGAAGATCGTAAATCCTTGGTCACTTCAAGGTAATGTAGTAAGATTCTTCTCACATCCAACATGTGAAATTGGCGTTCCTTCTCCCCTGATGGATTAGAGCAGAAGGTTGGAATGACAATTTCCTGCGCCCGATTGAGGGCCGACGCCACTTTTGGTAGAAAAGCTGGATCAGTCTTTAGAACAACCCTGTCCGTGTATACGGATAGGAAGGGTTTCTTTATTGACAGGGCGTGCAGTTCGCCGATTCTTCTGGCTGTCGTAATTGCCACTAGGAACACAGTCTTGAGAGTAAGGTACTTCAGAGAAACGTCTTGTAACGGTTCAAAGGGTTCTTTAGATAATGACTGAAGAACCACTGACAAATCCCAACTGGGGAAGTGTCGCACGAGAGCTGGTCTAGACCTAGAGAGTGCCTTGAAAAATCTCGACACTAAAGGCTCTGAAGATATAGGCCTTTCCAGAAAAACTCCCAATGCGGCTATCTGCACTTTAAGTGTACTGATTGACAGGCCCTTTTCTGCTCCATTCTGAAGGAATTCCAACACTGACACTAGATTTTTTACCACTCTATTAGACGAGTGACACCAGGAGTTGTAGACCTTCCATTATTTACCATAGATCTTTCTGGTAACCAGTTTTCTACTGGAAAGTAAGGTAGTCACAAGTGGTCGAGACAGACCTTTTCGTCTTAATAACTGCCTCTCAGAAACCACGCCGTGAGGCTTAGACAGGCCACCTCCGGATGGCATATCGGACCCTGTAGAAGTAAGTCCTGCCGGGGCGGCCTGACTGCCATTTGCAGAATGGTGGTAAACCAAGCCCTTTTTGACCAGAATGGAGTAATTAGGATTACTTCCACCTTCTCCTTCTGAATCTTCCTCAGTACCAACGGAATTAGTTGAAACGGAGGGAAGGAGTAAGCCAACTGGAAGTTCCAAGGTTGTATCAACGCATCTGTTCCCTGGGAACTGTCGTTTCTGTGAATGGAGAAAAAAACAGAAAGTTGCGTATTTTCTTCTGACACAAATAGGTCTATTTGTGGTTGGTCCCAGGCTCGGGTGATCAATGTGAAGACTTCCGAATTTAGGGTCCACTTTGCTTCCTGAATCCGTTTTCTGCTTCGAAAATCTGCCACTATATTCAAAGTGTCTTTGAGGTGGACCGCTGATAAGGGCAGCAAACGATTTTCTGCCCAGTTTAAGATGTCTGAGGCGAGAAGCTGAAGTGACTTGCTTCTTGTGCCTCCTTGCCTGTTTAAGTAGGCTATGGTAGTGGCATTGTCTGAGAAGACTTGAACATGGGCACCTTGAAGGTCTGTGGAGAAGGCATCCAAAGCTAAGGCTACTGCCCTTGGTTCTCTCCAATTGGAGGACTTTTCTGCTTCTGACCGGGACCAAACACCCTGAGCAAAGTTTTGACCCAGGTGTGCCCCCCCATCCCCATAGGCTGCCGTCTGTCATTACCACTCTATTGGGAATGACCATAACAGGCCTGCTGAAAGGTTTGCCTGATTTCTCCACCACCACAGCAACCGTTTTACTCTGGTGGGGATTTTCACCTTTGTCTCCAGAGATTCTGTCCTGTGATCCCAAATTTTCAGAAGGAAACTCTGAAGCGGTCTGAAGTGAAGCCTTGCCCACTGCACCGCTGGCATAGATGAGGTAAGGGTTCCCAGAGCTGACATTACTTGTCTGACTGATAGCTCTTGCTTTATCTGTAAAGAGGCTACGACCCTTAGCATCTTTAGTTTTTTGTCTTCTGGGAGAAAAACTTTTTGCTCCACTGAGCTTATACGATACCCCAGAAATTGTGCTTCTTGGGTTAAAATTTGATTTCTTCATATTTATGATCCAGCCCAATGCTTCTAGATGACTGCGAGCTCTCTCGAGATCCTCCAACAATTTCTCCTTGGAGGGGGCAAAGAAGAGCAGGTCGTCTAGGTATGGAATTACTGCTACCCCCTGTAGACGAAGGGGAGCGAGGGCTTCTGCTATGACCTTTGTAAATATTCTCGAAGCCGAGGAAAGGCCAAAGGGGAGGGCTTTGAATTGGAGATGCACGACCTCTTTTCCCATGTTTACCGCCAACCTTAGAAATTTTTGGGATTGGGGGGCTATGGGGATATGCATCTCGCAGGTCGATTGATGCCATAAAGCAATCCTTTGTCAAAAGATTGACCGTGAAAATTGAGTCCATACAGAATTTTTTGTATAGGACCGATCTGTTCAATGGCTTCAGGTTGAGAATAAGGTCTGAAACTTCCGGACGGCTTTTTTATACCATGAATACATGGGAATAAAACCCCTGATAAAGCACTAGTACTAGAGTTACAACCCTCTGGTTCATCAGATCCTTCAAAAGGTTCTTCATTGCTAGGGATTTGACTAGATCTCTTGGTAGATTTGTCAATAGATACCTCTCTGGGGGAGGGTCCGAGAACTCTATTCTGTAACCTTGAGACAGCATAGAGAAATTACTGATTCTCTGTTATGCTTGCCCAGAAAGGGAGAAAACGTTGAAGTCTTCCCCCTACCTGCAACCGGTTGTCATTGCGTTTTGCTGGTTGCCGCAGGAGGATGGAAAAGGACATTACTTTTGCCTTTTCCCTTCTGCCCTGACCAACCTTTCTTCCTCTCTTGAGGCTTACTTTGTTGTTGAGCCTTTTGAGGACGAAAAAAACTTTCTGCCTGACTGATTATTTTTTTTTTGACAGGGAAAGATTTTTTCTTGTCTGCAGTCCTGTCGAGCACTGCATCTAAAATCGGGCCCAAACAATAAATCCCCCTGAAAGGGTACTCCACACAGCTTGTTTTTAGATTTTGTTTCCCCTGGCCAGGTTCTTAACCACAACGCCCTCCTAACTGAATTAGTAAGGGCCGCGGACCTTGCTGTCATTCTGATAGATTCTGCAGATGCATCTGAGACATAGGCTACAGCAGCTGACAGGGTTGAAAAGGAGTCTAGGATTTCTTGCTTTGGCGAATCAGCTATTATATGAGCCTTAAGCTGGGTCAGCTAATACTCCATGTTTCTGGAGACGCAAGTAGTCGCCATTGCTGGCTTAAAGCGGGGGTTCACCCTATCGACGGGAATTATTATTTTTTTTTTCTTTTACCTTAAAATCAGGCATTGTAGCGCGAGCTACAGTATGCCTGTCCCGTTTTTTTTAGCCCCATACTCACCTTGTAGTCGTCCATCGAAGATAACGGAGGAATGGGCGTGCCTATGGAGACGGAGGATGATTGACGGCCGGCTCTGGCGCGTTACGCTTCTCCGGAAATAGCCGAAATAGGCTTGGTCTTCACGACGCGTGCGCATAGCCTGTGCGCAGGCGCCGTGAAGAGCCGAGACCTACTCCGGCTGTCTTCGGGGAGAGTGACGTGCCAGGGCCGGCCGTCAATCATCCTCCCTCTCCACAGGCACGCCCATTCCCCGCGGGAGCCGAAATCTACGATGGACGACTACAAGGTGAGTACGGGGTTAAAAAAATCGGGACAGGCATACTGTAGCTCGCGCTACAATGCCTGTCTCGATAGTAAAATGTGTCGGGGGGGGGGGGGGGAACTACCGCTTTAAGGTTGCCCATGACGGATTGCCAAGCCCTTTTTTTTTTTTTTAATTGTTTATTTTGGTAGGAAAGAGGCCCACAAGGGCCGCAACGGTAACAATTAAAGCATAACAAGAAAAATACGGGTACATATACACAAACATGACACTGCTATTAAATCATTAATAGAACAGTCAGCACAGTAATACAGCCGGGCATACATAAACTATATACAACATAGTGCATTCCCACTTTGCCTCCGGTGTATCCCATACCTGGTCATGGTCCAGTGCCCTGCAGTGTGGTTTCTTGATTGCTTCAGAAATTATAGAATGGACTGGAAAGGTACGTATTTTGGGCTCACTGAGTCCTGCATACATACTGTCGTGTAAAGATAATTCTTTACGTTCCTCCTCTAATCCCAAAGTTGCATGGACAGCTTTTAGGAGGCCATTAACTTGTTCCAAAGACAATTTATATTTTGAAGACACATTCTCCAGCTCATCTTCCTCCTCTTCTGATTATTGGGAATGTGAGGAGGAAGGACCTTCCTGGTTCAGAGGACTCTCTTCTGCCGTAGCATTCTGCCGTGTCGTAGCATACAATTCTTTAACAGATGCAAATAGGTCGCTGCAAGCGGCAGACGCTTCCTCTTTTACTAATGAGTCAATACATGACGGACACAAAGTTTTTCTCCAGCCTTCAGAAAGTTTGGACTTGCATGAAGGGCATTTTTTTTATTTCCGGGTTCAGAGCTCTTGGCCTGATAAGGAAAAAAGGAAGAAAAAAAAGACAAACCATCCATATGAGTCAGCCTGAAAACCCATCAAGATGCTCACCACAGGTGCACAGTGAAAGATCCTTTACACTTGTGTGGCCAAACAGGCCCCCGCCACCAGGGGGGGGGGGAAAATCACTCACACCCCTCTAAGGGAGAGGAGAGCTAGAGAGAGACCCCATAGTAAATGAGGGTAGAACCTCAGTCTACCCTTACCTGGGTCTTGCTGGTGCCAGTGCCTGTTCCACTCGCTGCAGATCCTGCATCCATGCTGAGGCAGCAGCGTGATGCTGGTGACCAAACTGCCAGTTCCGGACTCCACTAGTGCCGCTGCACTGGACCAGAACCAGCTAACAAGGCACCAGACCTGTTCCTCCCTCATCGCTTTCTGGCGGAAATGACGTCCATTCCCCGCGCCTGCTCGTAGGATGCCGCCCCTTCCGGTTACCTCACTTCTGGGGGAAGCAGCCTGACTGACCTTCCCAAGATGGCGGCGGCGTTTGGCTGCTTGGACAGGAAAAAAAAGATGTCCGCGCCTCTACCTTGCCAAGGAGCAGTATGCCGGAGCAGTCCTGGCTCACTGAGCACCGATGAGGGAGAAGGAGCCCATGCACAAGGCACTCTCTAACCAGTGAATGGGGGGGGGGGAACAGACTCTCTGAGGTAAGGAAAAAAAACAGGTGGAGTAGGGAGATAAAATCTCTCAGTGGAGAGCTCCTAACCCCCACATGTGTTCCCGCCGGAGGAAACACAAAAACTGATAAGTGGAAGGAGCCTCCCTTTTAAGAAGTTTGGTGGAGGTGCTTTTCCTGTCAAGTGGGTGGAGCCACGCTCTCAAGGTGCTGTCCTGAAAGACGATAAGGGAAAAAAAATGTAAAGCAGAGCAAAGCCTTTTTAACAGGCTCTATTCTATCAGCCCAAAATAGGTTGACATGATACTTGCTGTATATGCTCAATGTATTGCATAGGTAATTATATTCCAGACACGAGTCAGTTGCTTTCCGATATAGTTTTTTTTATTTTTATTCCTGCTTATAATCAATAATGTGCAGCAAACACGAGTTTATTCGCAAACCATACATATTTAGGCGAGAGGAGCAGCATTGCTAGAGCAGCAGAGTAATACTGGAGAGTACATGAATAATTATACTCCAGTATTTACGTGCTGCTAAAACACCACTACAAGTTGTCCACATTTGCTAGTAGGTGCAGTGGATAGAAGAAATGAACAGAATAGTCTGGTTGAACTTGGGTTTACTGCAATGCATTTGTACATTGGGTGCTAAAATAACATTTATGCAAAGCATACATTAGCGTCAAAGAAATACATACTATACTACAACTGTACAATAACACCTAAAAACCAAGTCTTTTAACTGTCTTGCCTTCACTAAATGGCAATGTATGATTTTATAACTTTCAAACATGTAAAAGGTTATCTTATCAATAAATGCGTGAATAGTTTAAAATGTGTGTGTAGATTGTATTAATACCTGCACATATAGGTGCAGCTATTTTTTGCACATTTTACAGCATTGCTTCCAGTAATGTCACAAATAATGGCTGTGATTTGCTGTCTTCTCACGATGCAAGCCTGTCAGTTGACATATGGAAACAACTTACTATCCTATAAGTCAATATTTTAACTCCACAGCTGTTCTGCAGTGCTCCTTAATGTAAAATACAGTAATACCTCAGATTTCGAGTAACGCGGTTTACGAGCAATACACGCCATTTTTTAATCCTGACCATTTGCAAGCATTGTCCCGCAAGACGAGCAGGGTGGTGCAGACTGCACAGTAAGGGCTCATGGGCTTAAATGGTACATGCTGTTGGAGCAACATCCTGTTCCAGTATAGGGATCTTGCATGTTAGGGGCATACAGCACTAGATTTTGCTTCTGGAACTAATTCTGCTCGTAATCCAAGGTACCACTGTAGTTTTTTTGCAAATCTTCACTGTAATAAAAATATGGAAGAACAGGCATGTGAAAGTCACAACAAAAAATTACTTCACTTTAAACACTGAAATAATGTGCTCATTGTAAACAGTCTATACTTTTCCCTTTAAAGAACAAACTTTCCCTAAATGTCTGCACCACCCTAGATTTTGCCAGTCAGAATGTACACAATGAGGTGGCCGCCACAAAGGGAAAGTAAGCACCTGGTCGGGTCAGTTCACCTTAAAATATTATAAGTACTGGAGGATTTTTACTTAAAAAGTTTTTTTTTTTTTTTTTTTAAGCCTACCATCCAGTTGGTGAAATTACCGCCAATCTGTACAATATAGTATAAATTAAATTTAGACAGATGTTAACCTGCAAAAATATGTAACTTATTTTTAGTTGAAGGTGAACTTAGCCTTTAAAACTGCCCACTTTCTCTAATGTTGGACTGGCAAGCCAATTTTTACAATAAATGCATTTTCGTATGTATTAAAACCAACACATTTCAATTCCCTGTATAAAAACAAACATACAGATTAAAAAATAGGGTCCCAAATGTTTTAATAAAACCAAAAGATACCCAAGTACAAATTAAATTTACAAACCGAGTGATCACAGTTGCAAACAGACATACAGAAAATCTTCAGTTTCTTTTTTCTGCATCATTTTGTATTCCTCGGTTTAGTATTAAATCCAAAAAACGCAAAAAGATTTTCTTTTTTACAAATTTGCTTTGTCAACATGAATTTTTTTTTTTTTTTTTTAATAGGCAAGTCACTAAACTGGTTCCAGCGTGTGTACATCTATGCTGAGCTGCAAGTGCTTTCCAGAGAAGGGAATGCAATTTTAACAAAGTATCAGATGAACAAGTTCTAGCTCATTTAAACCTGGTTCACACAGGGGCAGCTTCAAAGTCGCCCCACACAACACTACTTGCAAAACAACTTCTGTAGAGAAGTCAATGCAAGCTGCTCCGAAGTCGCCCCAAAGTAGTAGAGGAACCTTTTTCCAAGTCAGAGCGGCTTGATTCACTACTATTAGAATGGTTCCATTGTATAGAATGGAGCGCGACTTGTCAGGGGGCCCCGTGTGAACTGGGTCTTACGGGCAACATACTGGTAGGACTAATTTGTTTTAAAGTTTCAGTTTGAGTTATGTTAGATGTTTAGACTTTGCTCCACTTAAACCAGGATAAAAGATGTGCTCCGCTCACATAGGAAAACTTCTATTTTATAATGGAATACAAATTTAATTGCGAGTTTCTTATTTTAAATGAGTCATTTCTTCAAGGCTTTGCTCAAACATAATGAGTTGATTATGGCCTCAAATTTATCCCAAGCATGGCAATATGGCCTTCAGCTTGTCTATGTTAGAGAAACACCTTCCACATAGGTTTACTGTTGTGTGTGTGTGTGTGTGTGTATGTATGTATGTATGTATGGGTTTACTGGTGTGTGTATATATACATATACACACACACACACATATACATACACACACACACACACACACACACACACACACACACACACACACACACACACACACATATATATATATATATATATATATATATATATATATATATATATATATATATATATATATATATATATATATATATATATATATATATATATATATATATACACACACACACACACACACACACACACACATATACACACATTTATTTTTTTTTATACACACAAAAAAAAAAAAAAAAAAGACAGTGATAAGGGAAAGGCAGATGACATAGCCCTCGTGACAGCTTTTGTCCATGAAATCACTCCCTAGTACACCTTAATATGTGTTTAAGCTGTTCATTGTACAAGTAGCTTCTGTTTGTTATAAATTGGGTATATCAGCATTGTTGGAAAGATATGCATCATTCAGATTTTATTAATTAGTTGTGTTTAAACGAATTTTCTTCTCAACTCATATTGTCATTTAAAACATTTAGAGATCTTTCACACTGGCTGTCCGCTGCGTTAGTGGTAAAGCGCCGCTAGTTTAAGTGGCGATTTACATCAGCTTTTAACCCCCGCTAGCGGCTGAGGAAAGGGTTAATAGCACCGCTGACCAAGCACTTTTGCAGCGCTGTCCATTCATTTCAATGAGCAGAGGCGGGGTAAACCCTACTCCAAAGATGCTTCTTGCAGGACTTTTTCCAACATCCTGCAAGCGCACCACCCCAGCGTGAAGGCACTCAGGCTCTCAAATGGAGCTGCAAGGGAGGAGGTCCTCTTTATGGAGATATCAAGAATCTACTAGACCCCCAATGTCTCCCCTGCAGCCAAATATAGATGCTGTATTAGATCCAAAAAATCTCCCCTGCAGCTAATAAGCACCTTCGCAGCCCTGTAAAAATGATCAAATCACCTTTCTTTCTGCTGTGATCCCATTTCAACATGCATGGATATAATTTAGTGGCACTTTAATCACGAAGAATGCAGCCTTTTTAAATCTTGTACACACTGCTTATGTTCTGGTTTAAGCTGGTGGCTTGACCGCTGCCCTGGTTTCCTCTTTCACGGGAGCTCCTTTCAACATGTTATGGTGCCACCCTTGCATGCAGGGAATAGGGTTATGTCTGCCTACACTTTGTGAATCAATAGCAACACACAGCCCCCTAGTCTAGGATAGCAAAGCACTCCCCTGCTATTACCTCCCTCCCTACAAGCTATCAGACTTGTGATTGAACACTTTCCTGTAAAGACCGGATGTTCAGGAAAGCAGCACAGAGCAGGAGCCTGCAGAATTGCAAGTTGAAAACTGCAGGTGCAGGGCTAAGAATTTTAACAAATAGTTTACTGAGGAATGTCACCCCATAACAGGTGAAGAAAACCTGTCAAATATAAAGCATTAATAGATCACTACAGCTACCATAACATCTCTAAAAGCGGGAAGCTTGAAAACCAACCAGGAGTGCAAACAGCAAGTTAGCTCCCAGTAATTCAGTCTGACTGGCATTACTCACTAAGGAAGTCTTTATAGGGAAGATCATACTTTTGCTTTCTGGGTCCAGAACAGTGGCACAGTCCATCAAAAAGAGAACCCCAGTGCCTGAAGGCTGCATTCCAGGCTAACCTCACACATCCAGTCCAGTGGGGTCTGGGTATGAATTTAAAAAGTGAATACTGAGGAAATACTGATCTGGATGGATGGTATGCAGAGACCAGCTCAAGCAGCAGTGTAGCAAAAAAATCTTGATTGAAGTCAGGGAGAAAAAAAAAATGCCACAATGCATGAAAGGCTAGCAAAAAATATACTTTTCACCAGAGCTGAAGGAAAACAATCCAACATCTTAGGACACTAGCAAAAATCAAAGTGATGCTGGGTAGAAAGAGGGTTATACAGGGGCTCACTTAGGCCCCTTTCACACGGATGGGCTGATTGGGTCCACCTGTCAAATAATGCCCGCCCGGTACTGCGCATGTGCAGCTCTTGTGCAGTACCGACCCGCCGAACATCCGAATTGACGATCAGCTGTAGAGAGCACCTGCGCACTACAGCCAACATAATGCCACGCGCTCCCGATGTTGGTGCAAGTCTGCAAGGGGCGAACTTAACACGCGAAAGAATAGCAGAGATATATTTGTTTAGGAAATGTGTTTACGATTCGTGACAAATTTCACCCCCATCATTACGAAATAAGCCCCCTTCTGTTGCCATCTGCCCCTCATGAATAAGTTTGCCCCTTGCAGGAGCATCGGGAGCTTATTCCAATGTTCGGCCGCTCCATTGTCCCTGGTGCTGTTGGGGGGGGGGGGGGGGTCATCTGTGTCCTGCTGTGGAGATTTCCCATGCAAGGTGGGATAGTAGAACATAAGGAAATCTCTCAAATGTTGGGGTAAATTGTCACTAAAACAGGTGTCCCCACTGGAAGATTGCTCCTCACTTCCTGCGCCCATGGCGACTTTAAAATTGGGATATCCCATTTCTTTCTGTACTGGAGAGGATGATCCTCAAAAACAGAGGATGAATATCCCCAGCGACACTATTCCCCCCCCCCCCCCACAAAAAAAAAAAAAACACTCACTATGTTAGGTGTCTATGTCTAAGACCACAGGAGAAAAAAACAAACCAAGGTCGAATTTGTAGCCACGCAACGATTTTTACTTTATAGACCTGAACATAGCACTTGTTCTCTATGGGACAATGTACACAGATGGGCATGCAATGCAGCTATGCGTTCAGATGCACGCTTGTGTTTTCTTTACACAGGATCTTTCTGCCAGCAAGATATAAACATCCATAGATGCTTACGTTGATGTGCAAGAGGCCTAAAAACAGCGAATTTCACAGTGCTCACTGTGCCAACAATGGCTGCGCAACTTTAAACATTGCAGTGGCCTCGAAAGGCTTTTTGGAGTCCAAGGATATTGCTGATCACTGTTTGCCCAGCAGGGCACCCTTGTAGTTCAGTAGCTGGGTTTTTCACCATTTTATTAAAAGTTGCAAAACTGCTTTAAAATTCATTACTTGCCTTGTTTCTCCAGGAAGTAAATGCAAGACAAAAAATAAAAAAAATTACCAAAAAACAAATGGATATAAAAAGCTTTAACTGAATGTGAAAAATATACTGATAGGGTCTAGAGTTAGGCAAGGTCAGACAGTCCCTTCTCCACGAAGATCAGGATCTCAAGCACATTTGGGTTACTCTTCAAGACAAAGAGGCAGCTCAGAATGGTCTGTATCTCCTTGTTTCTACAAACCATGATGTGCTGCTACTTCACCTTAAAGCATTCTCAACCACATGACAGTCCAAAGGCAAACACTGCAAAAGAAAAAACACATTTAAACCAAAAAACTCAATTTGATTTAAAGGCCAGCGCACGCACACACACACACACACACACACGCACACACACGCACACACACGCACACACACGAGCATTTGTATTTTGCACCCAACAGTTTGTGAAGAGTTTTTGACAGGCAAGGAATAAAACCGTTACAAATTTAAATTAATCAATCCATCAAAACTGAATACACACACACACACACACACTTCAAATGTTTGTGTATAGTTACTCTTACAGTCAACATGTAGCTAAAAATTTTATTTTTTCAGCCTAGCAATAGGCAGAAAAAAAATGCAACAAGCTTCTTAAAGATGAAACAATGTTGCCCTCTTCCCAACATTAGAGGTGACCTCTTCCTAGAATCAATTGCTCACACAAAAAAAATGCCTATTGGGTCTAGCAGAAAGCAGAGGACATCGAGAGACATAGCTCCCACAATCGCACTTCTAGGCTAGAAAAGCTATGGCTATTAAAAAAAAAAAAAAAAAAAAACTACACACACACACACACACAAATAAAAAAAGCCCAACAGCAAGATATAAATCCACTTCATGTGCACCAAATGAGTTTGCAATACCAGATATTACTTTGTAAAAGTAGTGATGACATCACTGTGCTGTACACAGACTGTGCAAAAAAGAGCTGTAGGAGGCCCAACCCACTAAAGGCTGCCTGCAGAAAACTACAGGAAGGGTTAGCGATAAGGCCAGTCACACCCTTGCTAAAGAGGGGACACAGCAATGACTGGTCTTTATCGTAGGAAGCTCCTGCACAAAAGGCAAGGTTTCACACTGGATTACAGCACACAAATACACAAAACACGCCAAAATTCAAACAAGAATGTACACACCTCTTGTAATGAGACAATTTACATATCCCAGCTTTAATGTGCATGCAGTAGCTTCCCATGCCTTTAAGTTGGAGTACCATTAAAAAATGAATGGCATTACAATGCCACCCACACTACAGCCACCCATAAACATGAAGAGCTATTTGCAATTCATGTTATTTAGAAAGCACTGAAAACCTAAGTAGAAAAGCCTGTCCCTTGCCAGCATGCTGTAGAGAAGGACCTTTGCTGTGTGGAAGTAGTGGTCTCTCTGCAGAGGTCAGATGCACCCTGCTGTGTCTCAGCTCAAGGTCTCCAATCAGCAGTAATAATGAGGTTTTCCAACTACAGAGCTATATGTCCAACTCAGCAAGTGGTGTGTCAAGAGACAACCGTTTCCCAGATAAGTAAGGGTCCTTTTCTACAGCATACTGGTAGAGGACATGCGTTTCTACTCAGGATGTGGCTTTGTTTTGATGTACCCAAAGTATATTTTGAGGATTTAAACTCAAAGTGAAACTGGACTTTAAAGATATAATGGATACCTTTTGCACCCTTTAGTGGAAGAATTCAGTTTAAATACAAAACCTGTATTGAACTTGCTCATGCGTTTCCCCTAACCACAGAATCCAAAAGCTGCTTTTCTAGCTGCCAGTTTCTTGAAATACTGCAATTTTACTGCTCTCTGGCTGCTGGAAGTATTAGATGATTTAGGGTGGGTGGAATACCCACTCCTTCTGCTACACACAGTGGCCCCTCCTGCCAGCTTGTATGCCCTGTAGGATGTTTGATGTCTATGAACTACGAGCTGCCAAATATTGTAGATTCACCTACCTGCCCTAATACTCAATACAGGAGTAAATCGGCATCCATTCTGGCCACCTGCCCTCGATAAACTGATCTCTTTATTGTACTTTCAATCTTACTAGGATCAACAGAATTCTGTATTTAGGTTTTACCCCACCTTCAGTCTAACAAATACCCTGTTGTGCTAGGTAAGAAGGCTACCTGGAGGATTTTTTGGGCATCAAACACTGAAGACAAAATCTTGCAGACACCTGGAGAAAGCTTCTGTTCCAACTCACTGCCAGAATACCAGCTGAAAAGAAATCAACTTGTGGATGCCAGTAGTTACTGTAAAAAGAATAGCAATGAAACAGCAATTTAAAAAAACTGTATTAGTATAGGCATTTATACAAACTTTTTCATTTACATAGCATTTTACATATTGTACATTCACATCAATACCTGCCCTCAGACGTTTACAATCTGATTGTACAATCTTTTAGACCTACCAAAGCTATGCAATATGAGGAAAAACCTAAACAATTCACTGCATTTGTATCAAACTTTAGGGAGGCCTACATAGTTGATGGTAGCTCTAAAGGAGATTTTACAATCAAATTGTATAATGTATAGTTACTTTAAAGTGGAGGTTCACCCAAAAACGTAATTTTTAACATTAGATTGAGGCTCATTTTGTCAAGGGGAATCGGGTGTTTTTTTTAAATCGAAGCAGTACTTACCGTTTTAGAGATAGATCTTCTCCGCCGCTTCCGGGTATGGGCTGCGGGACTGGGCATTCCTATTTGATTGACAGGCTTCCGACGGTCGCATACATCGAGTCACGATTTTCCGAAAGTAGCCGAACGTCGGTGCGCAGGCGCCGTATAGAGCCGCACCGACGTTCGGCTTCTTTCGGCTACTCGTGACGCGATGTATGTGACCGTCGGAAGCCTGTCAAATAGGAACGCCCAGTCCCGAAGACCATACCCGGAAGCGGCGGAGAAGATCTCTCTCTAAAACGGTAAGTACTGCTTCGATTTAAAAAAAAAAAAAAAAACAACACCCGATTCCCCTTGACAAAATGAGCCTCAATCTAATGTTAAAAATTGTTTTTCGGGTGAACTCCCGCTTTAAATAAGTAGCAAAGCCAAATTAATTGGCTTGTTTAAACGTTACACGCACAAAGCACCTTTCTAGAGTGGATGGGACCAGAGAGTGTCCTTAATACTGAAATGTGGCATATTTGTCCTAAATCAGGCTCTAAACTTAGGTTGGAAAGAGGAAAACTTTGGCAATAAGTAAACTGTCCAAGTAAATGATAAATTATTAATCTGACAGTAGCAACTGCCTTCAACACAACTTTAATTTAGTAAAAAATAATATTCTTTTATATAATTGCCTTTTGATAACGCAACTAAAGCCATTGTTGATCAAGTGCTCTATTGGCCATCCTGAATAGCCCAGTTTTACAGAAACTTTGCAAGTCACCTAGATGTGGAAAAAGGACATTTTAAATTGGAAATTTTAGAAAAGCTTGCCTCATTGCTCTATTGAACGTTTTTTTGCAAGGCAGCAATTTAACTGTGGAGAAGATATCTGAATTAGTAGTTAGGTTTCATTCAGAATAAATCTAATACTCAATCCTTCTGGATATCTTTTACAACTATTTGGCAAAGAAACCATCACAGGATGCCTGCCATCATTTTAGGACTGTAATCGTGATTTTGTTGGTAATAAACATCATTTGTAGTGCCTTTTAAAAATATTCTCATCTGCAGCTACATAGTTGAGGGTATAATCCAAAAATGAATCAAACTGTCATTCTAAAGAAATAGCAATGTTTAGCATCTCCATCTCTTGCTAGATGCCATTTGGATCCAAAGGTTCAGGATTGAGCCTGGCCGAGTGTTTCCATAGCAAGTGGTTTGTTATGGAGACACTAAAGAGAAGGGAGTCAAGATCTCTGGCAGGGGGACCCCAGAAGGGGCAGTTCCTTGCAACACTATGTGCCCCAGAGATAGTTTTCCCCTATATGCTGTTTTGTGTCTGCAAAACAAGCATGTAAGATTTCAGACCAATTTCCACACACCCAATAAGCAGCATTGCCTGCAGACATATGGCAGCCATAAACGTAGAAAGTTGTTCTCCCCATTTACTGCCATAGAGTGGGCAGCAGATGGGAGACAGATCATCAAGTAATCGTTCACCAAGTCAACCTTCAGTGAGAATTCCCATGGTGCCTCTGCTGGAGAAGGCGTGAAAAACTTTTTTGCTATTGGCTATTTAAAGCGTGAATGAGACCCGCTAGGACCTTAAAGTGATACTAAGGTTCAGTTTTTTTTTTCCTTTAAATAACAAACATGTCAAACTTGCCTCCACTGTGCAGCTCTCACAGCTCCTGCCTGCAATAGATAGCCCCCTCTGCGAAGCTCTCGAGGGGGGTCACCTTACAGGTGCGCTCACGTGTCATACACTCGGCGTCCATAGGTGCCGTGTACAACTCGGCCCCGCCATTGGATTTGATTGACAGCAACCGGAACAAATGGCTGGGCTGCCATCTATCCAATGAAGAGCAGAGAATGCGGGCAGAGCGATGCAGGAATCACTCCCATGGAAATTCAGGGCTCAGGTAAGCAAACTGGGGAGCTAGGGTGCGGAGCCTTACACTGCAAGGTGTTTTTTCATCTTAATGCATAAAGGTGAAACACAAAAGGTTTACAACCCCCTTTAAAGTGTAAAAAAAAAAAAAAAAAAGGCAAAAACATATTTTCTAGATTTGGATAGAGCAGGTCAATTGTTATTGTGTAGTCTGTGCCCCTGTTAGAAGATTTACTCTCTCTAATGGTCCTGTTTACCGTATTGAAAGTGAAAACTTACAATTTTGGGCTGACACTGAAACAGTAATATAGGGGAAATCTTCTAATGGGGACACTAATGATGATGCCATGGGATTCCCTCAATTTGGAGGAATTTTCTCACTTCTTGGTTTTGGCTAAGGGACAGGAAGTGAAGGGAAAACTCCAATGGAACACAAAATATTAAGTGGGACAGGAATTTTAGAATGCATGAAGGAAAAAAAAAAAACCTTTACAACTACATTAACTGGCATTTCCCATCTATGTGATTTTATTATGTAGGTATTAAGTGGAAAAGCAGGATTCTGAAAGTCCAAGCAGCACATTACCCTGAAAAAAGTTAACTTAGGGAAAAAAAAAAAAAAAAAAATTGATGCATTAAGATTTTATAAAATGATCAACTACAAATGTTGAATTGGATGGACTGGTGTCTTTATTAAACCCTGCCAACAATAAGCATTATCGCCTTCTCATTTCATTTTGATCCTTTGAGGTTTGTGTAAACTACCCTATACCCCTCCAGGAATTGATAAAAATAAAAGGTTTTCACTACAACAGGGTGTGTATATTCACATTCAGTTATGATTACAACAGAGCATGCACAGCCTGGCAGGATTTGCTTGCAGGGTTCCCCGAACTCTTGATACCTGTGCAAATAGGCATGCTAAAAAATGCAAACTCATCACACGTGTTTGCAAAATACTGTAGAGCAGGTAGACACTGCATGAATCATTTCAAATTTACACTGCCAGTTTGAGGATTTAAAAATTTTACTTTTGAATTTTTTTTTTTTTTTATTGGATATCACTGCACAGAGAACAGGTAGTCAAATCATTCATTACAATAATAAAACTAGCATGCTTAGAAATATTTGATCTAAAGTAGTGTGATATGTTCAAGTACTCTTTTGTAGGCAACTGGTTTCTTTTAGGCCTGGTTTACACTGGATTCAGTTTAAGAGCTTTTCGCAAGCTTTGTTGACACGTTTAAAGTACTACTCAGCTCCAGTTTTGGACTGTAATTGGTACTGCCCACACAGTCACTGGTAGGTAAAATATACCCGATAAAGAAGCCTGCATATACCTACAGGAGTCCAACTCTAGAAAATCTGATGCTTCACTGCTCATTGCCTGCTGCAAGTGTGGGACAAGTTGGTCAAATTCCTGTTTCTCCTGCTGTGGTTCCTCCTTCCTGTACTGAAGTATGGGAGAAAGCAAAACAAACTATGGGGAGTAGGTTCTCACACCCCTGAAGTGTGTGAATAAATGCAAAGGCTGGGAGAGCAGTGGCTTTTCAATTAATGAGCCACCAGAAAGGTACTGAGCAGGCCTCAACACACAAGGGACGCTTGAAAGCCCCACTCTGGGCTGCTGTTAAATCTATACATGCAGCGTGGTCTTCCAACCAACCCCATGTCTCAAATGCTTGTTTGGCTGGGTAGTATTGGAATATGGCAAAATACTTACCTCATTTGTTGCTCCCGCAGGCTTCCTCCTCTTCATGTGACCGTTTCCCCCAAAGCAGCTTCATCTCCGTGCCTAGCTAGCTGGTCCTGCATTGTATAGGTAGACAGCAAGGGTCTGTCTACATTTGAGCATCAGACAGCAAAGTAAAGCGATGACCGCCGAGTAAGCAATAAGGAAAGAATTTGTACTTATAATTTTCCTCCTCCGAGGGTTCCAAATACCTTGTCCTGGCACGAGCGAGATTAAGTCTTTAGAACTTGCCCCTTTCTTGCTCTGAAAATCTTGTTTCCTGCCCAAGGCACTGGATTGTTTTCTCCCGGTCACCTTGCCGCCCCTTGTACATCGCAACCTCCAAAGCCTTTGCAATCGGAACCCTGCACCTTCACCAATGCAGGCAGTGATGTGGACACATGGATGAAAGACCCACTAGATGTAAATAAGAGGAGAGGAGGCCGTCTACCCAAATGTTCCAACAGTCACTTTAGGCAAACAAGTGGGTTACTTTTGTTTCAGCAATCAGCAAGGGAAGGAAGGATGGTCTTTCTTTGCCCAGTTAAGCATTAGGTATAATCTTTAATGCATAAAACAGTCACGAACCTTAACTGGGGTAACTCAATGAGTGCAAACACACAGGGCCATGTTTATGAAGCAGTGAATGTGACATTCACATTATCTGTAAATGTTTGAGTGTCAATGCTCTATAAATATGCCCTTCAGAGTCATGCTGCCTGCTCCACTTTGTTGCTTTGACAATCCAATAACGGTAGCTCTAGTATGGTTTATTTAAGACTATCATTCAGAGCTGAAGTTTTATTGACAGAAGTAAATTTACACTGCAGTCAAACTACACTGTAAACCATGCAGGATTATGAAATAGACTTACTGAAATCATAAGAGCCTGTAATGTCACATTTGCTTCAGCTTCTGTATAGACTCTGCAAAAACATTAGTAAAGTAAGGTTAGTCTGAGGTCATAACATCAGCTATTGCAGGGGCAAAAAAAAAAAAAAGAAAAAAGATTACAATGAAAAAAAAAAAAAAATAAGTTTGTAAACTTAATCAGATTCATACTTCAAATTAAGAATGAACGAGAGAGAGAGAGAAATTAAAACCTGTGCAGAAAATGTATGCATTGGTTGCTAATGCTGACCTCCAATTCTAAAATGATTTTGCATGAATATCACACTGCAACAGTTGCTTCAATAATTTGATTCTGTGACCTAGACCAAAAATGCAGATCACAAATTCTGGCTACACCCATAGCATGCAGATCATGTTTGTTTGAAATCAGTAAAGCAGTCCATGGGTGAGCATTTTTTTTTAAATGTAACCAGCAGGTTGAAAGGGGGGGGGGGACTTTATTCCCCACACATGTGGCTGGGGGAATCCTCCCTGAGCTTTTGAATTCTGACAGCAGGGAGACTTCCCCGCTCTTAGAATACACTGATCAGAGGTGCTGATCACGTTAATGAAAAATACAACAGGGTAGTAGTAAATTGACTTCATGGATCTAAATTCAGCTGGTCCCTCCTGAACTGGAATTTCGATCCATGTATGACCATCTTAACCCCGTGACAGCCTACCCATTTTTCCTAATATGGGTTACCTTGAGCAGATTCTTAGGTCATCAGAAATGTAATTGCTGCTTAAAAAAAAAAAAACACCACCACACACTCCTTAATTCATGTGTGTAAATAATAAAAAAAAATGACCCTTCAGGTTTTGTTTTTTAAGGTGTTTTCATGAGTTAATATAGGACAGTGCAAGGCTAAGGTAACGAGACTAATTGGTTTCATATGTGAAAGCCAGAGAACCGTTAATATTCCCGCTGGTGCAAGATCTGTTTGACCGACCCTAAATTTTAAAAGTAAACAAAAAAAACAGAAGTTTGACAATTCCTGAGCAGGTCTGCTTACACTGTCTATATTTGATCTTAAAATTAGTTGTGACGACATTTTATAAGTTACAGTTCTTAATCTGACTTGTGTCTTAAAAGTGGCCACAGATGTATTGATATTCAATGTGAATTAAGTGATCAAAGCAAACAGAATTGTAATTCACAGAGCCTCCATCAAAATGTTTTAGTAAGCTTTCTATCGATTTTGACATTGACAAGTCATTTGACCATGGTGGCATTTTATCAATCATTTGACTGATTTCTAATATCTGCATATGTGGCACGACTGACTAAATGATGGTGTTCACTAGAGTCTGATTGATCATACTGTCAGTCAATATTCTATGTGTTGCATTGTTCAATATTGTAATCAACAAGTTTCTTGTTTATAGAGCAGCCACAAATCAGTATGTGTATGCCTACCTTTATAGCAGAATTCAGGTTTCATTTCACTTTAAAGCGGGAGTTCACCCAATTCGTTTTTTTTTTCTATTTTCCCCTTAGATTCCTGCTCGTTTTGTCTAGGGGAATCGGCTATTTGTTTTAAAATATGATCCGTACTTACCCGTTTTCGAGATGCATCTTCTTCCGTCGCTTCCGGGTATGGGTCTTCGGGAGCGGGCGTTCCTTCTTGATTGACAATCTTCCGAGAGGCTTCCGACAGTCGCATCCATCGCGTCACTCGTAGCCGAAAGAAGCCGAACGTCGGTGCGGCTCTATACTGCGCCTGCGCACCGACGTTCGGCTTCTTTCGGAAAATCGTGACGCGATGGATGCGACCGTCGGAAGCCTCTCGGAAGACTGTCAATCAAGAAGGAACGCCCAGTCCCGCAGCCCATACCCGGAAGCGGCGGAGAAGATGCATCTCGAAAACGGGTAAGTACGGATCATATTTTAAAACAAATAGCCGATTCCCCTAGACAAAACGAGCATGAAGCTAAGGGGAAAATGTGTTCGCTATGGGTGAACCTCCGCTTTAAAATAATTTGTTGTTTCAGCCAAACTGGTCCAAACAAACTATTTCCATTACTAAATGACGCAGCTGCTGTGTGTGCTGCAATATATTGTCATAGCATTGGCTACATACAGTGGTGCTGTGTTTTGTCAGCATTACAGGCAACTTGCCATTGGCTGCCAGAATTAAGGAGTTAGGCTGACCGCTTCACCTGTATTTAGAAGAAGCCTTTATCAAAAAGTACAATGTGTCCTCCAATTTGCTGAAGTGAAGAGTTGGGCAGATGCTGTCAAGACTTCCACTAGAGCCAATCAGAGGAAGCCTTCTACTAAGCATTCAGGCCAACTCCAATAGCAAACAAGTAACCCATACTGCTGCTGGAACACACCGCTACTTACCGTTATGTAGCCAATGCTACTACAGTCCACTAAAGCACACACCCAGCAGCCGCATTGTTTAGTAATGGAAATGGTTATTTAGGCCAGTGTAAAATGAAACCTGGAATTGTATTTCAAATACTTTTAGGGCCAGGCCACACCAGATGCAGTTTTGTGCACTTTTTGGGCACTAAAAATGCATACAGTGTTTCCCATGTATTCCAATGGCTCTAGTTCACACCAATGCAGTCAGTTCTGGTCAGTTTCTGCACCGGAAACTGACTGCACTGGTGTGAACTAGAGCCATTTGAATACATGGAAAACCGTGTGAATGCGTATTTTTAGGGCCAGTTCACACCACAAAAATGCACTCATACATTCCGGATCAGTTTTTTCTACAATTTGCTAGGTTCCAGTACAGTTTTGTGCAGAACAAATGCAGCATGCTCTACTTTTTTTCTGCACTGGTGTGCACTAGAGCCATTGGAATACATGGAAAACACCAAAGGCATTTTTAGTGAAGAAAGCGCACGGAACTGCATTTGGTGTGAACTAGCGCTTAAATTATTATAAATCAGCAGCCTGAATAAATTCTCACTTACACATGCCACACCTCAGGCCAGATGCTTTTAATAAAGACCCTAAACTTCTCTATGTAACAAAATGGCCAGCTAACATATTAGCCTTCATTATTTACAAATTTGTTCAAGAAACATTTTCAAAAAATTGTGCCATTGCGTAGCGCACTATAAAATAGGCAGAGCAATGTTTTTTTACAATGTTTGCCCCCCCAATCAGTGGTGCTTTAACTTGTTTTCATGGTGTCAAAACACTGACCAATAAACTTAGCTTTGCGGTCACAGAGCTTGCAACATATCTTATGTTTGTTACTACACATTTAAGATATAAGCTTGCGAGAGATATAAGCTTGCGAGAGATAATATATATATATATATAAAATATTATATTATATAATATATTTTTTAAAAATACATTGAGAACTCACTCAAAATATTTGGTCTCGGAAGAGAGGCCATTTACAAAGACATGAATGCGATAAGGACACTTTGCTCAGGTATAAAGCAGTAAGATGTGAAAATCTGAATGTGTATATAACATTTTTCAAGTATAATCTCTCCCACAATTGACCCTGCGCCTTCATAAACATTTAAGTCCCTTCAATAACTCTCCTGCTATATGCAAGACTACAAAAGTACAATTGCTACTCCATTGCATAAATACTTACCAGACACATATTTATTAAATGAGTACTATGAAACAACTCTTGTACATCCTGAGCAGAGCGCTTAAAATCTTTAAGAATACCTTGAACATACAATAAAGCACTGCATCTTAGATCCCCTAAATTGTACAGACCAATCTGAAGACGTGCTCGTTGGACAAAAGCTACAATGCTTTACTGACAAACATACGAAGGAGGAAAAAAAAAAAAAAAAAACAGCCCCTTTGTTTGACCCTCTGTAGCAGGCAGCGCCCTCCAGACCAAGCCCCTTTCTCTCAAGTGCAGAGCCCTGAAGCTGCTCCCCTTAATGCAAAGCCTGGCATCCCCCTTATTAAAACACATCTACATGGTATAGTAATACCCCCAGCCAATGCTGCCCCACCCCCCCCCCCCTGCACTCATCCTGCCCCATCTGCGGTTGACTCTTCCTAACCTCTGAGCAAAACAACAGCCTGAGGACAACTAAAATACACAAGACTCAGCCCTAATGGGGGGGGGGGGGAAGAATTGTTTTATTAACTTTTCACAAGTTTGATGACACTCTGCAATAATAAAAAAATTAAGTTTGCTTTTTTTTTCACAAGCAATTCAATAGTTCAGGAACCAGAAACTTGTACAGTTGCTGATGCACTACAAATCCCAGCATGTTCTAAAACGACTGACTTTGTAGCCCACAGCAGTAAATATAAATACATATTGGCGAGTCTTTATTTTTTTGTGTCAGTTTATATCTTTAAAGGCGACAAATATAGTACAGGAGAAAAACTGTAGGCAACGGTTGGACTGTCAGTTCCCTCAGCTGCAAAATTAGCAACTTTATTTTTAATGCAATCCAGAGGGGGGGGGGGGGCAATCACATACATTTGCATTATTAAAAATCCTTCCTAGGGACACCGGAGTTGAGCCCTTCATATTCCTTGGTTGTCAGAAAGTGTTAAATTAAAAAAAAAAAACACAAAATGAGCACTTAGAAAGCTTTTTGAAATGCTAATATAAAAACAAAAAAAAACACTTTAATAGGCAGGAAATCATCGAGTAAAGGTAAAAAAACAGGTTTTTAATTATCTGTAAAGTCATCCCCCGTGCAAGTCCCGCCATCTACCAGTTGCCCCAATAGTACAGTGTGGGACTTGTGGTTCACCCAGGGGTGCGACGTCCTATAGACGAGGAGACAAAGTACAGCCGCTGCCCATAGCAACACAAAAAGGAAGCAAGCGGTAGCTGTTTCAGCATAACTGCCAGGCAGGGGGGGTCATCCTCCAAACGCAGCGTGATTGGGCTGAGTTTATGAACACCGTACGCCAGCAGTAGCAGCGTCCCCTTTTTTTGTGTGTCTGCCATCGATCAGCGCAGATAATTTGCAGCGTAAGCGATATTACTGGCGTACGGACAGCGCAGCTTTGTACAACATTTGTGTAACGTCTGAAGGAGCAAAATCACAAATATTAAAGTTTGCCAATAAAGGCAATCAACCTGAAAAAGACAAAAAAAAAAAAAAGCACAGCAGCCAATGGGAGCCTTTGTTGCATTTAAAAAAGCATCACCCGATTGGTTGCTACTGGCAACAGCTCTGTTGCCACAGACGTTTTCTTGTTCCAGGTTGCCAGGGGTAACAGCCGCACTTTATAAAGCGGTCCCTCCCCCTTTTATTAGGCGCCTAATGGTTGCTACAGGCAACAGACCCCCGCTGGAACTCTGGTTGCCAGGGACAACTGCTGCACTTTGTCAGCCCCTCCCTTGAAGCCTGACTAGTTGCTACGGGCAACAGATCCACTCCAGCCCCACTTTACGGCTCCTGATGTCCTGGAAGAGAGGACAAATAAATGTGGAGGTGTCGCCCCTCCCCGGGCCGGCGGGCGGTGTGGCGGCGCCGAGGAGAGGGGCGCTGGACCCGGCAGGGTGGAGAGAGTCGCTCTGGAGAACGAGCTCAGGGCACACACACCATAATACTGCGGGAAGTGTGTGGCGGGGTCCGGCCTCTCCCCCCGGCGGGTAACGGTCGCTCCGAGCCGGGCGGAGGCCGCCCACACACACCGGGCACCGGCTGGGATTTTTCTGAATTTTTTCCCGATTTTTCCGAGCGGAGAAGACGAGCCGCCGAGCAGCCGAAACTGGAGGAGAAGCGACGAACCGCTCGCCGAGTTATTCCCTGGGAAAAAAAAATCCCTCCTTACCTCAGTCCAATCGAAAATGGCGCCGAAACCTAAAAAACTTCTTAAATTTCATTGTAGGGTTTTCGCGGGGCATTGTGGGTAGGCAGAGCCGAGGAGGAAAAAATAGAGAAAGAAAGAAGAGAGGGGGGGGGGACAGCGGAGGGCGGGCACGTGGGCGTGGTCAGAGGCAGGGCCGCGGCCAACAGATGGGCTGAGGGAGGAGAGGGGGAGTGTGGCACCACGGAGACCTCATCGGGCTGGGCGTGGCTGATTGGTGTGGTTGCGGCGGAGTGGGAGGGGAGTTTGGGGGGGCGTGACGTAGAGGCGGGGTTGGAGTGGAGGGAGAAGGGGTGGGGGTTGGTTTCCTGACGTGCCTGTGTTTGCACACAGCAGTTGTAATGTAAAGTGAAGGAGACGGGCTTTCATAGGCGTTGTTTTGCTTTTGTTATTGGGACTGCGCAGCAATAACAAAGCAGCGTGAGATATGAAGGCAGATTGACAGACATTTCTAATAAAACACTTTCGGATATTTACTTCTGTAAAGAAAAGTCAGATTATTTACTTTTATCATTCACATAAATGTGCCAACTAGCAGAAGGGCATTGGACAGGGCTGTCTATTGGCTGACAGTCATCTTTATTGGTCAGCCCAAGGTGACGACATACGTATTTTATTCGATCATTCTACTTTGTGCCCTTCTTGTTGAACCCACTATTATATATCCTGTGTAGCCCTCTTTTGCTGGGGGAGGGGGTTATGAGAAATGTCCCGCCCCATACAGGATATAGGGGGTTATTTACGAAAGGCAAATCCACTTTGCACTACAAGTGCAAAGTGCACTTGGAAGTGCAGTCGCTGTAAATCTGAGGGGTAGATCTGAAGTGAGGGGAAGCTCTGCTGATTTTATTATCCAATCATGTGTGAGCTAAAATTCTGTTTTTTATTTCCCTTGGATGTCCCCCTCGGATCTACAGCGACTGCACTTCCAAGTGCACTTTCAGTGCAATTTCAAGTGCACTTTGTCAATTTTTTAGTGCAAACTACAAGGGCAATTACCTGTAGGGGTGCCACGGATCAAAAAACTCACGGTTCGGATCGTTCCTCGGGTCAGGAGTCACAGATCGGATCATTTTTCGGATCGGCAAAAAAAAAAAATTCTCCCCCACTGCAATAGCCACATCTCCCCCCCCCCCCCCCACTATAATATACACATCTCCCCCCACTAGGGTTGCCAACTCATCCCTTTAAAACAGAACACATATTAATTACACAGGTTCTGTGGCTGATTAAGGAGGTAATTAAACTCACTTGGTGCCTTATTTGCATTAAATTAGCCTCAGAACCTGTGTAATTAAAATGTGTTCTGTTTTAAAGGGATGAGTTGGCAACCCTACCCCCCACTGTTCACCCCACCAACTATAGTACCCCCTCGGGGCAGACACCAGTACAGAGACCCCACCCTCCTCTCAGTACAGAGACCCACCCCTCCAGGTAGTACCGACAGACACTCTCCCCCCCCCCCCCCCCCCTCGGGCAAGACACCCCCTCCCCCCAGGTAGTACAGACTCTTCCAGCGTGTGTCCCACGAGTGCGGGCTCCTCCTCTGTGGGTGTAAACAGAGAAGGGCCGCCGCCGGGTGTACCAAGATGGCCGCGGCTCCGGAGCTAGGCCGAAGCCGCGGCCTTTCCTAATGTTATGGCCGCGGCTCCGGAGCTAGGCCGAAGCCGCGGCCTTTCCTAGCGTTATGGCCGCGGCTCCGGAGGTAGGCCGAAGACGCGGCCATAACGTTAGGAAAGGCTTCGACCTAGCTCCGGAGCCGCGGCCATAACATTAGGAAAGGCCACGGCTTCGGCCTAGCTCCGGCGCCGCGTCAATCCGCGGATCACAGTGTGTTCCAATCCGAAGGGGGTGACCCGTTCTGATCACGGATCAACTGTGATCCGTTGCACCCCTAATTACCTGTGAAGCCTTGCGGTTTCACTGCCCGAATCCCTACTGCGCATGCGCAAGGATCACGGCGCACCGTCACTGGTCCCCACTCTCTACTGGGAACAGTGTTTCCCAGAAGACAGTGGGGGGGGGGGGGGGACATGACAGGCTGGATTCCCCACGGGGATCAGAACCCGGAAGTGGTGCAAATACCTGTCTCAAACAGGTATCTGCACCCCCCTCCCCCCTAAAAGGTGCCAAATGTGTCACCGGAGAGAGGGAGGGATCCAAAAAGCGGAGGTTCACTTTTTGTGTGAACCTCCGCTTTAAAGAGATAAATGCCTCATCTAAAAAAAATATAGCACAATGCGGTTTAACCACTTCACCCCCGGAAGGTTTTACTCCCGTAATGACCAGGCCATTTTTTGCACTACAGCCTTGCTTTCTGTAACTGACAATTGCCCAATCACGCAACGTTTTACCCAAATAAAAATGTATGTCCCTTTCCCCATCACAAATAGAGCTTTCTTTTGGTGCTATTTGATCACCTCTGCGGTTTTAATTTTTTGCGCTATAAACAAAAAAAGACCAACAATTTTGAAAAACAAAAAATATATATATATTTTTTACTTTCTGCTATAAAACACATCCAATAAAAAATGTAAAAAAAAAATCGAATTTCTTCTTCAATTTATGTCTATATGTATTCTGCTACATGTTTTTGGGTAAAAAAAATCCCAATAAGCGTATATTTAATAGTTTGCGCAAAAAGCTATTGCGTATATAGAGGATAGATTTATTGACTTTTTATTTTTTGTTATTGTTTTCACTAGTAATGGCGGCGATCAGCGGTTTTTAGCAGGGTTGTGACATTGCGGCGGACGAATCTGACACTAAGTGACACTTTTTGGGGACCAGTGCTAAAAAAAAATGCACTGTCACTGTATAAATGACACTGGAAACATCAGCGGCAATTAAAGGGTGCAGTGTATTTCTAGGGAGTGCTTTCTAACATTGGGGGGGAATGCTGTGACTAGAGGAAAACAGAGATCTGTGTTTCAGAAACAGACAATCTCCATTTTCCTCCCTCACAGAATGGCGGTCTGCCTTGTTTACATAAGCAGACCACTGTTCTGCCTCTCCTGTGAACGAACACGGGTGGTCGGCAGCCATTGCAGCTGCTGGACCCGCTGATTGGCTCCTGCTGTGTCCAATCACAGCGGGAGCAGAGGTCCAGCAGCACATGCACCCACGCCAAGGAGAGGAATCACGTACAGGTACATGATTTTAAATTAAGGGATGCCCTGCTGCAGTATATGTACGTGGGGTGGTCCTTTGGTGGTTAAACAACAATAAGCCTATTTAGCAATTAGGGCTCATGCACACAGGGCGTTTTTACTGCCACTTTTAGCAGCGTCATGTGTTTTTTTTTTTTCACACCTTAAAAAGGCCTCTCTATGTTATTCTACTGTATGGCCCGGATTCACAAAGCACTTGCGCCGACATATCTCCAGATACGCCGTGTAAGTGCAAATATGCGCTGTCGTATCTGTGTGCCGTACCCACAAACTAAGATACGCCTAAAAACAGGCTTAATCCCGCCAACGTAACTTGCCTACGCCGGCGTAGGGTGGGCCCACATTTACGCTGGCCGCATGGTGGCGCTGCCATTGATTAGCCATTCAAATATGCAAATGAGGAAAATACGGCGAGGGAGGAGGCGAGCACGACACTCCACACCAGGGAGAAAGCCTTGCATTACGGTGTGTAGTTACAGACAGAAGAACAGGAAGTGAGGATTTCTCAGAAGAAATAAGGACATTTAAAAGCAAAATCGAAGGATGAGGTAAGTGAAGGAGGACTGCACTAAGGTAAAGGAAGCTAATTAGGAATAAAAAATTGTACCTTTACAACCCCTTTAACAGTTCCTTCACTTTCACTACAATTGCTCCTTGTAGTTCTCCAATACACTGAGCTCCCAGTCTCTCACTAGACCCACTGATTCACCCTTACTGAATCCCTTGAGCTCAATCTTCATGGTGGTATCTTCCTCAAGCGTCCCCCCTGCTTCTCTGCTGGGCCCCTAGCTTGGCACTCTAGATACCTCTCAAGCTTCACCCACAGTGGCTGGCTCAGTCCATAGCTTGACACACAAGGCTGCTCTGCAAACGTCACCTCCGCTGGTTGGGTCCCTGGCTTGATTTCCACTGAAGTTTCCTGATTCTTGACCGTCCGTTGGTGAGAATACTGCTCCGGTACTTGCTTCAGTTACTCACTGTGATCCCTGGTAATAAGTCAGCTGGTCCCTTACTGGCGACAGCTTCCCCTGTACCTCCGACCACTGACAGGTTCTCTGGCCGACAGAACCCGCCACTTTTGGTTGGACTGCAAGCTGCAATCCCAACCCTGCGCTGCTCTCTTGCTTTTTGATAGGCCCTCAGACAGCCTAGCAGCCAGATGTGCCTGGGATAGGCCCAATCTCCAGCCTAGCGACCCAGATAATACGACACACGTCCACCCAGATAGTCGTCCAGGTGGCACAGAACATAGATCACCTGACTCCACCCAAATATATAGGTTCTCCCAGCAGTCCAAGGGATTAAAAAAAAAAACCCTACCTATTGGCTGAGATACCTCATATACCCATAACCTGACCTTGGGTTGCCCTTCTCATATCTAGTACCACCAAGTACCCGTCCCCCTAGTGGTAGAAGAGAAAAGTGCAACAAGGCCAAACTTAGGAAGAAATTAATGAATCTCTAGCAATCAACCATAATAACTACTCCTGGCAAGTAAATTTGTAAGGAGCATCCCTGCCTAAACTCCAGGGTGCTACATATATCTCCAGATGAATGTTGCAGCAAAGTCCAGTTGTGGGGGCTCCTCATGATGATCGCAGAGCAGCACCTTTTGTGTCAGAGACCTAAAGATAAGATCAGCTGTAATGGGAGATCCTCCGACTGTTGTCCAACCACCCCGGACCTTAGCTTCTCATCTTCAGAAACCATTATGGTATGTAGCATTGAAACAGAGTCAGCCTATCTACTCTGCGTCTTATTCCCTAGTAGCTTCTAATGTCATGCAACCTGACCTCTAACTACCAGAAGTTAATGTCAGATGCCCAACCTAGCTCTAGCCTATGCTGGTTATTGAGCCCTGAGCTAAAACTAGCTATAGAATCCCAGACCAAATGAAACAGGGTTATCTAAAATAACAAGAGCTGCATATAAACTCTATTACAATAAATATGTTCATCTACCAATACTGGAATCTAATCACTTCACACATACAGTAGCAGAGACCTAGCTATCTGGCTCTGAGCATTGAGATAATAACAATAAGGCAAAGATATGTCTGCCACAAGGATTTGGATATGTACTAGAAAGCTATGGGCAGCTGCAGTTAAACTATTAGAACATTAGTGTACTTGTCATATATTCTCTTTTCCTGGTATGGGTGCCTATCGGTGCCCATTAATGCTGCCTATTAGTGCCACCTATCAATGCTCATCAATGCTGCATATCAGTGCCAGCCTATCAGTGTCCATCAATTCCACCTATCAGTGCTCATTAATGGCGTCCATCAGTGCCACCTATCGGTGCTCATTAAAGCAGTCTATCAGTGCTGATTATCAGTACCCATTAATGCCTATCTGTGATGCCTTTCAGTGACGCCTAGCAGTGCCACCTATCAGTGCCGCCTATCAGCACTGTCTATCAGTGTCACTTATCAGTGCTCATCAATGCCGCTTATAAGTTCCCATTAGTGCTGCCTATCAGTGCCACCTATCAGTGCTCATCAATGCTGCTTATAAAAGTGTCCATTAGTGCTGCCTATCAGTGCCTCCTCAGCAGGACACTGAATTGAGAACCTCTGTCTCATACAGCTTTCCCCATCTCTCCTCCCTTGCACAGATGGGAGAGAGTCGACCTGCTCCTTCTTCTCCTGTGTGAACAGCGGGGAAGTGTGAAAGACAGTAGCTGAATGATCAAATTCAGCTGCTTAGCTTCACACTTCCCGCAGTGCACACAGGAGATGGACAGGAGGAGAACAAGCAGGTCAGCTGTCTCCTCCCATCCATGCGAGGGAGGAAGAAGGGGAGCTGTCAGTGCAGGCTCTGAGCTGTATGAGATTCTCTCAGCTCAGGGCCCTGCGGCTAGCAACCCTGATGGGGTCCCCGACAGTGGTGGAACTATCTAGGTCGCACTTGCGATTGGGCCCTTGCGTTCCGCCACTATTGGAGGACCCTAGCGGAGTTGCTAGCTGCTAAAATCAATATACTACAAGGGGGATGATCACAAACAAGGGCCTGATATATTAAAGGAAAACTGTCTTGACGACTGCATTTTACTTATTTCCTGAGTGCTGCTGAATGGGATGGCCTTTCTGCTTGCGACACAATTCTGGTTGCAGGTTATATTTGAAATGCTTACAAAATTAGCAGACCGCACTGTAACCCCACAAGCAAAACATGCTCTTCCTAATGCGAGTCCTCTCATTTCACTCAAACACAATTTTGACTGATGGTCTATACCAGTGTTTCTCAACTCCAGTCTTCAAGGTGCCCCAACAGGTCATGTTTTCAGGATTTCCCTCAGAGGAAACTGCTGTGGTAATTACTAAAGCAGACCATACACTGTTGAATTTCGAACAAATTTTCTTTTCAAAATCAGAAAGTTCATTTTTTTTTGTGATCCGATGATGCCACCATTGATTTTCGAAATTCGGCCGACCAAACCTTCATGTTGCCGGGAATATTCGTTTCTCTCCGGGAATATTCTTTTCTTGCACACGCGCATTTTTTTTTCTATTTCATTTCTTGCACGATTCTCCCATCATTGATCCGAAAATCGTTCGTTTTTCAAAAAATTTCAAACATGTCGGATTTCTCCAATTTGTTTGCCGCACGAAAATCGGCTGTTGCTGCAGCCCACTAACGGTGCGAAATTCGTACGAAAATTCTTTGATCCAATTTTCTAAAGAAAATTCTTTCGAAATTCGATGCCCGCCTTAAGGCAGTGAAACTGATCAAATCACCTGTGCAAAATAATGGAAAGCTAAAAACATGACCTGTTGGGCTGGAGTTGAGAAACACTGGTCTATATTCATACAGCTGCTAAACGGACAATAGCCAGGACCTGGAAGAGCACTGCTCACAGCTTGGCAGAGATCAGATCCAGGATTACCCAAATTATGCTTCAAGAGAAGATTGAGGCCAGACTCTCTGATACCATGACTAAATATCTGATTACCTGTCAGCCCTGCATTGAGAATTCCCTGCCTTCTGGCTTTGACTCATTTACACCATCTGTGACGGGGCCTCTTCCTGCAGTCTCCTCGTATTCCTCTCTCCCATACCACCCTTCTTGCCCCTTCCCTTCACTCTGTCCCCTTTCTGATCCCTGCTCCTTTTTCTCTTCTTCTCAATCCCCCACTGTACTATTTTGACTGAATCCAAGCATCTTGGCTTACATACTTGATTTTAAAACCTCATATTTTATTTTCACATTTGCACCCTCAAATGTTTGGAGATTCCACCATCCATCTCATTTGTGTGGACAATGTTTTTGCTTTTTGTCTTGCCTGATTTGAAAGCCCCTTTCATACAACCCCAATTCCCAAAAAGTTGGGACGCTGTGTAACATCTACATAAAAAACAGAATACAATGATTTGCAAATCACATTAACCTATATTTTATCCACAATAGAAAATAGAAAACATCAAATGTTTAAACTGAGAAAATTTATAATTTTAAGAAAAAACAAAGGTCATTTTGCAGTTGGTGGCAGCATCACATGCCAAAAAAGTTGGGACAGGACAACAAAAAGCTGACAAAGTAAGTGGTACTAGAGCTGGAAAAACATTTTGCAACTAATTAGGTTATTTGGAAACAGGTTAGTAATATAATTGGGTATAAAAAGAGTATCTTAGAGAGTCAGAGTGTCTCAGAAGTAAAGAGTGCCAGAGGTTCACCAATCTCTGAAAAGCTGCATCTAAAAAATGTCAAACGATTTCAGAATAATGTTTCTCAATGTAAAATTGCAAAGACTTTAAATATATAATCATTTACAGTACATAATATCAAAAGATTCAGAGAATCTGGAGAAATCTCTGCGCACAAGCGACAAGGCCCAAGCGATGGACATCACTGCATGGGCTCAGGAATACTTCCAAAAATCACTGTTTGCCGTCCCATCCAAAAAGGCAAGTAAAGCTCTATCATGCAAAGAAGAAGCCATATCTGAACAATATGCAAAAACAATGCCATCTTTTCTGGGTCAAAGCTCTTTTAAAAAGGTCTGCTGCAAAGTGGAAAACTGTTCTGAAATTTGACATTCTTTTTGGCAACCATTGGACCTCTGGACTAAAGAGGAGAGACCTTCCGGCTTGTTATAAGCACTCAGTTCAAAAGCCTGCATCTCTGATTGTATGGGGTGCATTAGTATGTATGGAATGGGCAGCTTGCACAACTGGAAAGGCACCATCAATGTAAAATACATATCTGGGTTTTAGAGCAGCATATGCTCCCATCCCGATGATGCCTTTTTCAGGGAAGGCCTTGAATATTTCAGTAGGACAATGCTAACCTGCATACTGCATCTATGACGACAGCATGTCTTTGTAGTAGAAAAATCCAGGTGCTTAACTGGCCTACCTGCAGCCTGGACCTTTCACCAATTGAAAAGATTTGGTGCATCTTAAAATTAAAATGATGAAGTCCACGCCAGATGGTACTTGGTGGCAAAGCGTTTGTCAAGAATGTATCCTAGCGCTTCAGCCGAGGTGCTTTAGGGGTTGTGGTCAAATTGGAACACCATTACATATGTGGTGGGCATGCCCTAAAGTCCGCCTCTTTTGGATAAGGGTACACTCGCTTATTTTTTTGGTCACGACGGTGAATATCCCCAAAAAAGAGAGTATAGCCTTAATAAATAAGCCTGTTGAAAATTTCCCTCAACATACCCAGACCGACTAAACGAAAAGGTAGTGAGCATCTTACAAGATAAGCAACCACCCTTTAAAAAAGTTTGGTCTCCTTGGCTAAACTATTTGCAGGTCCCATCAGACTAATGCCAATAATGGCTGGAGGCTCCCCGGACGGACTCACTTCTTCCCCCTTTCTTTCTTTACCATTTCTGTTGTTCCTCTGATCCTAACCGATCTAGGAATCATATTCTATCTGCTTTTTTCCTTTCCTACTCGAACAAATTTAATACTATAATTGAGGGTTTGGAGCCCCCATCAGGGGAGACAGGGGGAAAATATTTGGAGAAAAATGGTCACTGGACTAGAACCCTCTATATTGTTTTTGAGGGCCTACTCACAGTGACTAAGTTTCTGCAAGGTCTCAATCTCAGGATCTTCCTATCCTCATTCATCTTCATATTGATATACAGGGCAATAGTCCTGACGGCCACCTCTCAGGGATAATAATGTCTCTGTAATGCACTATGTTCATAACACAAAGATTACATTTCTTGTCTACTTCTGTTATGCTCACGTGTTCCACTGAGGCCTTACTAAAGACCTAACCGATCTACCAAGCTCTTCCCCTGATGATTCCATACTCTCCTCCCCTCATTTGTTTTGTACCAGTTCTTGTTGTATGATTCAGAGCATGCAAGGATTGTTTGCTGCTCTGCACAATGGTTAATTAATCAGCATTTTCTTAAAAATACCAATAGAAAAAATTGAAACAGAAATAAAAATTATGATAAGTCACAGGATTGACCAGTTAGAGTCCTAAGAACGGGACAACATTTCTCTCCCAGAACGCCAGAAACTGGTCTTCTCAGTTCCCAGATGTTTATAGAGTGTTGTTAAAAGAAGAGGGGATGCTACACCATGGTGATCATATTTTTTTTAAAGGTAACTTTTATTGTACAGTATATAAAACATACACGTATACATAGAAAACAAAGACAAAAACAAAATGAGAATTGAGCAGTCACAGTAGCACCATTCAATGCAAACCAGATGTCCACTTAATACACTGATAATATATATATAATGGAAGGAAAGTTATACGACACTAGCTCACCAAAATAGGTAAAATATAAAATGCCCAAAAACAATCCCTATAAGCAGCAGAATAATTTTTCAGCAAGCAACCCTAGGTCCAATTAGCACCTTAAGTATCACCTGAAGTATCTGGTGGTATAGTACAGCTTGAGGTCACCCAAGGGTCCCAAATTTTATTACATTTTTGGAGGCAATCTCTAGCCTCATAGGTCAGTTTGTATAATGGGAGCAACTGAGTAATTAGGTTCAGCCAAAAGGCTACAGTAGGGGGAGCTGAAGATTTCCAGTGCATATCAATAGATTTCTTGGCATAGAAAAAAACTAAGCGTAGAAAAAGCTGGGAACATTTAGGGAGAGATTCATCATCAATATGTCCAAATAGGCCACCATGGTAAACATAGCCTGCCCCAACTTTTTGATGAGACTTGTTGCTACCATCAATTTCAAAATTACCTTATTTTTATTTCTCAAAATGGTACATTTTCTCACTTTAACTATTTGATATGTTTTCTATTTTCTATTGTGAATACAATATTTTTTTATGAAGTTAGAATGTAAGCTCTAAGTAGCAGGGCCCTCTGATTCCTACTATATTAAAGTGTATTGTATTTGTACTGTCTACCCTCAAGTTGTAAAGCGATGCGTAAACTGTTGGCGCTATATAAATCTTGTATAATGATATTAAATATTTGCAAATCATTGCATTCTGTTTTTTTTATGTAGATTTTACAGTGTCCCAACTTTTTGGGAATTTGGGTTGTACTTGTCTAGTGAGTTTGCCCATGCATGTTAACATACTAAGTTAAAGCGGTTGTAAACGCTTACATATTACCAGTAAAGTGACTGGTCTCAGGTGATACACAGGGGTGACTGAAATCTTCCTACATAACATGTACCCTTTTATACACAGTCTTCTCTGCATCCATTCAAAGTTAAGAATTTATAAAGCTTGTCTGAGGTTTCAGAAGAAAGGGGACAGAGAGGTGAAGTTACGCAACGCAGAGCTCAGTGAGGAAAGCTCTCAGACCTGATTGGTTGGAAGGGACCCCCCCCCCTACACAGCACACAGAGCTGAGGCTGTCAATCACAGGCTGTGTCCTGGAGCTCCCTCCCCTTTCAACTTTTTTCTCTTGGTGTCAGGAAAACTTGTCAGAAATGATTCATGCTGATAGAGGAATGAATCAGCAGCCAAAAACGACACTTAGTGCTGTTAATTGAGACAAGTACACACTATAAGGATATTCTTGTGGACACGGCCCCTCGCCCTGCACAAGGGGTACCTTTCATTCGGAACATGCTCATCAATGCCCGGGACCAGGTGGGGACTGCATTCATGTGCAAATCAAACATTGTGACAGTTCCCCCAGCTTAGAGATTAGCCTCATACCCTGTGCAGTAATAGCTGTACATAGTTCCACTGTAAAGTACCGTCTCATTTCAATACACACACTTTCCTTCTGTATATTGTGATTATGAGGGACACCGCTAAGCCCTACTCTCTCTACAAGTTCAGCGTGCCTCTGTCACCTCGCTCCCAGTAACAGATTGGGGTCCTGCCATGCACTTAGCATGGACCTCATGTTTGAGCTTGTTAACTTCTTTTCTCCAATACCATGTGGCCAGGCTATGGGTCTCCGCAGCATGGGCTCAGTCCCAGTTACCAGGGGAAACCCAACGCTGGGCAGGGGGCCAGATCACTGACCTCCTTGGACCCATCCCCCACATCAGGTACCACGCTTCACGACTCGAAGCAATGTACCTTGCACTAGTTCTTGGCTACCCATAGCAACTACATGACTCCTGCTTGTCTTGCTGAGTACACCTTTTATAGTGGCTTTGCTTTATACCCCACATGTGCTTTACTGACTTTTGTTATTTAATTAACCAGAAACTATTGCGCACCCCATTAGAATAACTCCAGACCAGGCTTAGTACAGTTGATGCAGCTTTACTTCAACATAAACAATTCACATTCAATAACTAACTCAACTAGGCTGTCCAGGCATACTTCTGTAATGCCTTGTACACACGATCGTTTTTTCCCGTCAGTAAGAAGTCCGCCGGGAAAACCGAGAACCTGCTCAGTAGCTTTTTCCCCCTACACACGGCCGGGCTTCCCGACAGGAAAACTGCCATGAGAGCTTTGGTCGGGAAAGCCAGCCATGTGTATCCTCCACCGCAGGTTTTCCCCATAGGAAAATTGGCGGCTTAAAAACCGCCGGGAATCCCGCTGGGATTCCTGGCGGGAGAATTGCGATGGAGCATACACACGGCCTGGATTCCCGGCCAAAATCTCTCATGGCAGTTTTCCTGCCAGGTAAAACGATCGTGCGTACAAGGCAAAAGGTGATAGTCCATAAAGGGCTTCCTTCAAGACTTGGTAGGTCTCGATGGATTTCAATGGATTGCTAGGCGCAGCAAACCTCCCTTCTGGTCCTCTGCAGCAATTACGGCATCTTCCTGAGTGGGACCAATCTTCGGAGCCTGGCCTTCCCCCGTATTTATATCACAGGAAGGATAGGCTGGGTGCAAAAACCCCAGAAACAGAGGTGCAGAACATTAACCCTTCCCCAGCCTGGGCCAGCTAACTGCCTAGCTAGCATTCTGTGGGCAACCTGCCTACATGCTTTGTTCATATTGCATGTCTGAGGTTTACAACCACTTTAAAGCGGCCCATTTATTTTTAAATGGGTTGCCCTAATATACCACAACACCCAAAAAATTAGACAAGACCATGATTCCCACCATTAAGGTCAATATGCAAGGTGTGTTGGGGTTCCATTCAAAATAAATGGCTTTGCACATAACTCCACCAATTTTATGTAGCCATGCTCCTCTACTTTCCTCCTTTACATTCTACAGAACAATCCAGACTAGTTTAGCATTAGATGGTTAAATTATTATTATAAAAAATATTATCAAAGCAATATTAAACTCCAAATCAAACCTTTATTATTTTGCACCTTACCAATTCTTAGATGTGATGGCTGTATTCATTTCCTTTCTAGGCTTTCTTTCCTCTATTTTCATCTGGTGATCTGGCCAGTAAGTCTGTTGAGAAAAGTTCTCTTGCAGACACAGGGATAAAAACAGATCATTTAACACTGGCAGGAGTATTTACAATGATCATCTTTTCTTTATTTATGTAAAACCTTTATTCCAAAAGGGAAAAACTGTTTGCTGTAACTGATTATAAAGTATTAGCTGGAATCCAGATTCAGTTTTGCTACTGTATTTAAATCTGCTAGTACTTCTAACACCCCCCAGCCTGACAATGCTGCTGTCCAAAACTGGCCCTTGTGCTCATTCATCCAATGGTATCTGTATAATATGGGGGGTGTGTTGCTGGCCAGATACCCAGGGGAAAAATAGGGGAAAGGCCTAAAAAAACAAATACAGCCACCACATCGAATGATTTGTTAGCTCAAATATATACAATTTTTGGTTTGGGATTTAATACCACTTTAAAGTGGTTGTAAACCTAGTTACAACACTTGTGCCTACAGGTAAGCCGCGTGTTTGCAACTCCATGTGCCCGTGCCTGCCAGGAAGCTAACACTGCGCAACGCTATTCACAAATAGTGAGACATTTCCCGATCTGTGCAGCCAAAATTTTTCACTGCCTGTGATTAGCGCTGTGAAATGTCAGCTTCCTGGCGAGTGTGGGCACGTGGAGTTGCGAACATGCCTGTGCACACCCTTACCTATAATAAGGCTTACTTGTAGGTACTGTAAATGGTTTAGAAGATATTAACCATATACGCTTGCGCTGGCGTTATCAGCGCATGCGCACTGAAAAACAGCCTGCTGGTGACATTTTTTCAGGGCCAGTGCCATGATGGGTGGCTCCCATGCGCATGCACAAGAGTGATGTAATTGCGGCTCCCGACCAATAAAAGCGCCAGAGCCCGCAAACCCGGAAATAACTCCGAGAGACATGTCGCCCGTCACAACTGTGTGCAGGGACCTCTGCAACAGCTTTGATCTAAGGCAAGAATTTCATAATGAGCTAGTATGCGATGCACACTAGCTCATTATGGCTTTGTCTTCCAGGGTTCGTTTTTTTAGGTTTTATATTTGTTTACAATCACTTTAAGCCCCTTTGTAGAAATTATATTATTATTATTATTATTATTATTATTATTATTATTACTATTCTGCTGTAAAATGGGATTGCTTTATGGTTAGCCATTTTTACTAAATAAGACAGAAACCATGTTCCTTAAAAACTACCATAAAGTCATTAATTTTACTAAAAGAAAAGGTTCTATAAAAATTGTGGTTAGAACCAAGGAATACTATACAGTATGTTGTGTATGGTGAGATTTTTCCCCTTTATTGTATTTTGATTTCAAAGCAGAACTACTGACAAAATAACAAATTAAAATATTAATAGCCTATTAAAAGATAAAATGACAAAAAAAATAATTATATATAAGCGATTACAGGCTTGCATTCATTTGTGTCTTTTTGCTTCAGCCTAGGGCTCAGTCTTGAATCTGATTTGGGTTAGATAGGCAAAACATTTATTTTAATAAGAATGCTAATTATGTATTGTAGGCCTCGGTTATCAACACCCCTCAAATTAGAGCTGTGTTAGTCTGCACTCTAAACTGTGATCATAATGGTTCCTGACTTTCATCCAAACTAGCTTTAGACCCCTTTAACACTGGGTCGTTTTGCAAGCGCTATTGTGCTAAAAATAGCGCCTGCAAACCGACCCTAAACAGCCGCTGCTGTGTCTCCAGTGTGAAAGCCCCGAGGGCAGGACGGTAAAATAAGTCCTGCTAGCCACATCTTTGGAGCGATGAAGGAGCGGTGTGTATACCGCTCCTCCACCGCTCCCGCCCGTTGAAATCAGTGGGACACTGCGGCTATACTGCCGGCAATGCGCCTCTGCAGAGGTGCTTCGTGGTGGTTTTTAACCCTTTCTCGGCCTCTAGCGGGGGGGGGGGGGGGGAAAAATAGCGGCGCTTTACCGCTGACGCTGCCCCAGTGTGAAAAGGGCGTTAGAGCAGCGGTGATCTTGTTGTTTGCTCTGCACATTGTAAATAGTTCATTAGAATAATTATGGCAGTCTACTCAAAGGGACTAACCATTCTGGAGAACATTTTTTTATTTTTTTTCAAAAAGTAGGCTTAACCACTAAACCCTTTCTGTGCTGCATCATGGGTACAAAACTCAGTTGGGATTCCTACATTTATCACTCATGAGTGCTTAATTCCTGATTTGAAAATCTGAGAAACCCTGGAAAGTCCCTGTAGTAAATGGTTGTATCAAACCAATAACCTTGTTTTTTTAAACATAATTGCCTGCAGAAGGTGTGGGGGGGGGGGGGGGTAGAGAAAAATCTGAAATATCAATTGTTGTGTTTAAAAGCAGAGTTGAATAAGCCAAGGTACATTTAAGGTCGCCTGTGCAGAGCTGTACATTGATTATGGTTATGTGATTAATAGCATCATTACATTATTTTTTTCTTAACTTTAATGCTTTGCAATTAATGCACCGATTTTTGTTTATATGATTCAGTTCATACTAGAATATAAAAATGTCATCTGTATTGCTCTATAAAAGCCAATCAGATTTTGTATTTAAAAAGCCCAGGTTCACACTGGGCTGCCGGAGTAAAGCCGTGCGAGTTCAGCTGAACTCGCACGGCTTCACTCCCGCTTGTCTGTCCCGATTTCGGCCACGATTACAAAGACATCTGTGCAGGTTTCTGCACAGATGTCAATGTAAATCACGGTCCAAGATCGCAAAAAGTAGTACAGAAACTACTTTTTGAAATCAGTGCAGATGCGGCATTGCACCGATTAGGACGGTGCCATTGCCGGCAAATGCCGCCGATTTGACATGCGATTTGACATGTTAAATCACACCAGTGTGAACCAGACGTAACTCTTTTTTTTTTCCTTGTATCTGATTTGTTGACTGTGTGATAATTAGATTATCCTTCTATCATATACATTTGTTTGCAATTGTTTGTGTTTATTGGGTTTCCTTCCCAAGTCTCACAACATGCTGGTAGGTTATCTGGCTTTTACTCAATATGGCCTACTGTGGTTGTATACGTAAATATGGTAGAAGCCAGGTCAGGCCAGGCACTGCTCTAAATAGTTCAATGTGAAAAAAGTTCAATGTGTTTTGTAAATCGCTGTAAAATATTTCAGCACTGTATAAATGAGTAAAATAAATAAATGCATGAGTTAGGAGAAGTCATAGCTACTATCTTTCATGTAACAAAAACCAATAGTATGACCTTCCTTCTCCTCCTCCTCCCAGCACATGCACACGTGCTGAAAAGAAATACTGATTTAATGTAGAGTTGTCAGGATTTCCAAACTGTTTAAAATTAAAGTACTGCTATGGTGCAGGCACTTTAAGTGGCATATTTGAATGCTCAGAAATACTGTACATGTACTTCAGGAGCAAACAAGCAACATGTTTTGTGCCAGGATGAAACCTTCTTCAGCAAGTCAGAGGAACCTCAAACATTATAAAATGTCGTACATAAGCACACAGGTCTGTATTCCTTCATTTTTTTTTTTTTTCAAGCATGGCAATACAAAACAGTTAACCGAGAAATTTGGGCTTAGAAAAAAAAAAAAAATCAAACTCCTCTCTATGCTGCAGCACCTGTGTGATGCTGCCGCTGTCCCATGTCAGTTTTAAGACCAAGAACTGAGCAATCACATGACCACTGATCACTCAGTTCTCAGTCTGCTCAGAGTGTAGAGCAGTGATTGTCAGTCACTGCTCCTTGCTCTGTTCCTTCCATGCTCACTGGAATGCCAGGCAGAGGAGTGGGAGGACACATCTGTCCACCAGGCAGCAGGGTGGAGATCGACAATATTGTCGGGATACTTCCAGAGCCTAGTGCAGCTCTGCCCTGTCAGCTGATAGTGGGCAATATCCTGCTATAAGCTGAGTCTGGGCCACAGGAAGACAAAGGTAATTGTACTCCTGTGACCCACAAAAAAAGTATGGCCGAAAAAAGCTTTGTACCTCTATATACAAAAAGCGTACTTAAACTCCAACAATTGACTTCTCTCATTTGCTCCTACTTGGTCTGTTGTACCGGTATATGCCATTGAAATCGTTTTATGTTTGTTCAATAAATGCAAAAACATATTTGTTGCTCCTGACATAATTCTAGCGAGCGTGTAACTTCCTGTGCACTCTGCACTGAAATCTCAAGCAATGTCCAGTTCACCTCTGCGAACTAAAAAACACCTACCCCATGTAGTCAAAAGGAGTGTGTTCTCTAGAGTAGCAACACTGCTCCTCCATAGATACAGTGCAGTGAGTGAGGGCTGTCACCCTGGGACTACAAGTGTGTTACTGGCAGGATCACCAGGTAAACATAAAAGTAAAGCCTGGATCAAAAAAAATAATAACGCAGCCATTGCATGTAAGGGCTGCTGAGTTGCAGTATATTACATTTTTGTTTTGGTGTTTAGATACAAACAGTCTAAAAATTCTGCTCTATGTAATGTGTGCTGCTTGCACTTTGTGAACCCTGACAAGTATTATCAGCAGAATTTCAGTTCTTTAAAAGTGGAAGTTCAGTCAAATACTAACTATACATAAAGTGGATGTAAACCCAAAACATTTTTATTTATTTTTTTGATGTCACAATGTAGAGAATAATATTTCCTATCATCTGTACCCAGTATTGCCACACAGAGTTAATCCAGCGCTGAGCAATCCTCTTTTTATTGTTCAGTGAAATAAAACAGACTTCCAGATAAAGACCAAAGTCCTTGCTTGAGTGACAGGTTATTTACATATCTCGTGCGCTAGCTGGCAGACATGCACATGCATTAAGGTGAAAAAAACGTTTACCTTTACAACCCCTTTAACTCAGGCATGCAGGCAAGAGGGTGTGCCTAGTTGAGAAAGCACCTCCTTCCCTACGGAAAACTCCTGGGATGTATGACATCATTTGCCTGGGCCTGGAAACCAGAAGGAACTGAAGAAATGTAAACAAAAAAAGTTTGAAACAAGTGAATATGATCTACTTTGCTATCTATTTACTAATGCTAGCAGCATAAGTATAATCACTGTTGACAGAGAGAGTGAAAGTTCCGCTTTAATTTATAAAGTATATTTAGTGTTTGACTGACCTTCTACTATAATTTTGTTTTATCACAAATGTGTGTTTTCTTTTTAATGCAGCTAAGGAATGCAAATACAATTCAGAAGCATCACTTTTACAATTCATATTAGGAAATATTGCTGGTCAAGTTGCAACCTTCTGCCAGCCTGTATTTACTGTATGTTGTCACACAGTCCGGGTTTAATCTTTCAGATAAACAAAATGAAGACATTTCCTTGTTCTTGTAAGACGTACGTACATTGCTATTTAGCTTTCTGTGATTATATCCTGTTTTCAGTTCTCTCTTCAAAACACTTTAAAAGTATCCTGAAGCTACAACAGTCACACGACAGTCATGAGGCATGCATTTTTATTATTATTATTATTAGTAGTAAATTATTGTCTCATAGAACATTCTGAAAATGTTCTTAATTAATATTTAATAATAAACAAACTAATAAGTTAATCTTTCAAAAAAATATTAAAACTTGACTTATTTAACCACTTGACCTCTGAAACATTGTACCCCCTTCATGACCAGGGCATTTTTTTCTATCCAGCACTGCGCTACTTTAGCTCAATTGCTCGGTCATGCAATGCTGTACACAAATGAAATTTATATATTTTTTTTCCACACAAATAGAGCTTTATTTTGGTGGTAGTTAATTATCACTGGGTTTTAAATGTTTTGCTATATAAATGAAAAAATACCACAAATTTTGAAAAAAAAAAAACAAGTTTATCTTAGTTTCTGTCCTAAAATTTTGCAAACAAATATTTTTTCTTCATAAATTTAGTCCAACATGTATTCTGCTACATTTCTTTGGTAAAAAATAACCCAAATCAATGTATATTGGTCTGTGTAAAAGTTATAGGGCCAGATTCTCGTAGATCGGTGTAAAAATGGGCGGGCGTAACGTATCCGATTTACGTTACGCCGCCGTAAGTTTTTCAGGCAAGTGCTTTATTTACAAAGCACTTGCCTGTAAAGTTGCGGCAGCGTAGCGTAAATCACCCGGCGGAATTCAAATTCGGCGGGTAGGGGGCGTGTTTTATTTAAATGAAGCGCGTTCCCGCGCCGAACGAACTGCGCATGCGCCGTCCCTAAAATTTCCCGGCGTGCATTGCTCTAAATGACGTCGCAAGGACGTCATTGGTTTTGACGTGGACGTAAATTACGTCCAGCACCATTCACGGACGACTTATACAAACGACGTCATTTTATAAAATTTCGACGCGGGAACGACGGCCATACTTAACATTGGCTGTGCCTCATATAGCAGGGGCAACTTTACGCCGGGAAAAGCCTAATGTAAACGTTGTAACTTTACTGCGTCGGCCGCGCATACGTTCGGGAATTTGTGTATCTAGCTAATTTGCATACTCGACGCGGAAATCGACGGAAGCGCCACCTAGCGGGGAAAAAAAAATTGCAGTTACGATCTGACGGTGTAAGAGACTTACGCCTGTCGGATCCAATGGATATCTATGCGTAACTGATTCTAAGAATCAGTCCCATAGATACAACGGCCCAGATTAGGACTTACGACGGCGTACATGGCGCTGCGCCGTCGTAAGCCCTTTGAGAATCTGGGCCATAGAGTCTACAAACTAAGGTATATATATTTGGAAATTGATCCTTGCTGGTGTACTGACGACCCTTAAAATGCCAGGACAGTATAACTACCCCCCCCAAATGACGCTTTTTGGGAAAGTAGACAGTTCAAGGTATTTAGTAAGAGGCATGGTGAGTTTTTTGAAGTTGTAATTTTTGGGCAAAATGTTTTTGGGAAAATTAAGAAATAAAATAAAATTTTTTTTTTTTACATATTGTCACCAGTGCAGTACAACAGCATCATATGACTGGTGATCAATGATACTGACTGGTGACAGTATGTAAAAAAAAATATATAAATATTTTTTTATCGCAGTTTTTAAACTTTTTTCTTTTGAAAGATTTTTTTTTTTTTTTTTTATGATTTATTTTAGATAATCTCATAAGAGTAGTTAATTGTCACCATAGTGACACTCAGGATTATTATTCTTTTTTACACTTTTATTGCTTATAACAGTAATGATCACTTTCATTCATGACAACTTGCTTACTACTGTGATCTGTATTAGGCTACAGCCAATTACATGGTACAGGGTGCTGTGATTGGCCCAGGTACCATGTGATAGCTGGGGGCCAATCACAGAAACACAATAGTAAGCAAGCAGTCATGAATGGAAACCATCAATGTAATTGCTGTGATTGGTCATAGTGATCACATGATACCTCAGCCACCCGTATTACTGAGCACTGTGATCCACTGTGTACACTAGACACAGTGATCACAGGATCGCACCGCTGTGTGGCCCAGGGGACACACCAGGGTGCATGTGCTGAGCGACGTACCAGTACACCACTTAGCCTGCAGGTGCCGCCATGCCCCAGTAAAAGTGCTGTGGGCAGGTGGACAGTGTTTAAAATTAGGGTGGTTCAGTGGGAAACAATATTTACCTTCATGCAGCCGACTTCCTATTTCATGCCAACTATCATTTAAATACCTTGCTTACGGCACCTAACACAGAACAAACGGGCTGCATGAAAAATGTATGTAATATTCCATATTCTACTCAGGTATTGGTTCTAAAACATCTTTTTACCCTTTCAGAGAGAGTCATTTTTTCAGTCTTTGTAAAGCCAAATTGTTTCTTTTTAGTTTTGGTTAGTATAGTTATTATTTAAAGGAGAAGTTCACCTTTTAGAACATGTTACATGTTACAGATTTTGAAAACAGTTTGCACCTCCCACACAGCTGCATCATTCGTTTACAGGAACTCACAAGTCCTCTCCACAAACTGCGGCAGATGGACTTGTAGTTTGAATAAACTGCGGACGCGCTGATCAGCACACTCGTAGTTCCTTCACACTGCCTACAGCTCTGAAAATGACAGCCTGTACAGAGTTATGGGAAACAGAGCTGCAGGCAGTGGGCCAGATTCAGGAAGCTATTGCGCCCGCGCAACCTGGTTGCGCGGCGCAATAGCCGTTTTGCTCCCGCGTAGCGAATGCCCCTGATTCAGGAACATCGCTACGCGGACTGCAGCCTAGGATATGACAGACATAAGCCTCCTTATGCCTTCATATCTCAGGCTGCATTCTTGCGTTGGCCGCTAGGGGGCGCGGCCATTGTGATCGGCGTATAGTATGCAAATTGCATACTACCACCGATTCACAAAAGTTGCGCGGGCCCTGCGCACGCAAGGTACGGAGTTTCCGTACGGCGACTTTAGCGCAAGGTTGCTCCTGCTGTAGCAGGGGCAGCCAATGCTAAAGTATAGCCGCCCTTCCCGCTCGTGAAATTTAAATTTCACGTCGTTTACGTAAGTGAATCGTGAATGGCGCTGGACGCCATTCACGTTCACTTAGAAGCAAATGACGTCCTTGCGACGTCATTTGCCGCAATGCACGTCGGGAAAGTTTCCCGACGGAGCATGCGCTGTTAGCTCGGCGCGGGAGCGCGCCTAATTTAAATGATTCCCGCCCCCGGCGGGATCATTTACATTAGGCGCCCTTACGCCGGGCTATTTAGCATATCGCCCGAGCAATTTACGGAGCTACTGCTCCGTGAATCGCGGGCATTTCAAAATATTTGCGTCGGCGCAGAGCAAAAATCGTTGCCCTTTGCCCACGCAAATATTGCGTGGATCTACCTGAATCTGGCCCAGAGTGTGTAGGACCCTGACACTACACACACAATCGGCTGATCACAGGTGAAGTACTTTGCCAGCTCCTGCTTTAAAATGAAGCAAGAAATGCATTTTTATTTAACTACAAAAATATGTGTATTTATTATTTTTAATGAAAAGGTGAGCCTTTAAAACACCAGTCTTTTTTTTTTCTTTTTGCTGTATGCATATTGTTGGAAGATTTCCTTTCACTTCTTGTCCTACAGGAAGAAGAAATCTGTGCAAAGTGCAGAAAAATTCCCTCTTAAACAATTGTCACCAGAATAGGAGTACCATTGGAAGATTTCCGCCTTTCCTCTTGTCTTAGAAACAACTCTAAAATATAGGATATTCCAAGAAACATTCAGGGTGAATCTCCCCAGTGCAGACAGACAACAATAAGTCCCGGTTCACACTGGGGCGATGCAGGAAACTCTGCGATTCCTGTGCGGATTCCTGCAGCGCACCTGAATCGCAGGTACGTAACACTGACATCTGCAAACTGTGACATGGTACAGGAATCGGATCACATTGGTGTGAACACCCATGCGATCCGGTTCCAGTGCGGACCAAATAAAGGTTCCTGCACCATTTTAGTGCGAATACAATGCGATTTCAGCCATATAGTTTGTATGGCTGAATTTGCATCGCATGTGATGTGCACAGAAATGTGATGCTAATCACATGCAATGTCTGGCATCGCACTAGTGTGAACCCAGCCCAAAATCCTGAAAGGACTTTTACACTTCTTCACGCTATCAAAACTACAAAAAGTTTTGGCCTTAAAGGAGTTCTGTAGTCACAACATAGTTTCATTTTATAACATCAACATTGTATTATCAATACAAACAATAGTTATTTTGACAATTCAATATAAGCTAATTAAAAAAAATCCTCTTTCATTTTGAAAGTTCTGCCTGTCTCCTGACCATTTCCTTCCACAACTTCCTGCATTCTCTGAATTCTTTGCAGCTTTTCATTTGCTGTTTATGCTCAACTTCCAAGGACTACATATCCCATGGGTATCATTCTTCCTGTATTGACTCCGACTCCTCCTGAAACTACTGCCAGAACCTCGGTAGTTCAGAAGGCAGGCTTTGTGAAATGTGTGACACAGCAGTGCCTACTTACAGGGCATAGAGACCACATAATTCACAAAGTAAGTTTACAAACTTTAAGATTGTTCAGATTAAATAGTATGTCAGAAATAACTGAAATACGATGTGGAAATTAATATATGTTTTTTTTTTATTTGACCACAGATACACTTGCTTACTACTGTGATCTATTCTATTCACATAGAATAACGCAACGCTAAACACCAGGTAGATATGAAACACAGAAAATAAAGAAACCAAAGCTTGTTTGTTTCTACTTCTCCTGAGGATCACAGGAGTGCAGTTTGATCTGCACTCCTGTAACCTATTTTTAGCAGACAGCTGGCTTTAGCTGACATTACAGTGCCGCTCCAGACTGGGGCAGACTGGATCGCAAGATCACCACAATAAAGTCAGGATCCACCCGCAACCCTGGACTGACAGGTGGAAGCTGAGAGCTGACAGCGGTGACTGACATCCTCCCCATGTTGAGGGCTCTCTCGTCCCCCCTCTTTTCCTGCGGCCTGCCAGGTTGCGTGCTCATATAAGGGTCTGGTGCGGATTTTTTATTTAATTTTGGTGTGGGTTCCTCTTAAAATCCATACCAGACCTGAAGGGTCTGGTATGGATTTTAAAGGGGGACACCTATGCCATTTAAAAAAAAAGGCGCAGGGTGCCCCTTAATATTCATACCAGACCCAAAGGGCCTGGTAATGGTCTGGTGGGGGAACCCATCCCGTTTTTTTTTTCAATGATTTTTATCTGTATTGCCGGGACCCGACAATTCATTAATGCCGCAAGTAGTTTTGAATGACTTTTTTTTCCTTTAGAAATGTCATTTTGTGCAAGTACTGTTCTAAACACGGGAAAAATGTGCCACTTTACAGGCATACTATAGAAACCCCCATGGTACGAAATTTAAAGGAATATTTAACTTTTATTGTTTCACTTGAAGCATTATTAAAATCACTGCTCCCGAAAAAATTACAGTTTTTAAAACTTTTTTTGCATTGATACATGTCGCCTGGGACAGGACCCAAGTCCACAAACTCTTTTTATGACAATAACTTGCATATAAGCCTTTAAAATTAGCACTTTTGATTTTTCACGTTCGTATCCCATAGACTTTAACGGTCTTCGCATGTTCGAATACATTTTTTGCCTGTTCGTTTTGCTGCGAACCGTTTTGGGGGTGTTCGGCTATTGGCAAGATGAATGCAGTATGTTATCAAAAAATCCTGGAGGAACATTTGCATTCATCAGCCAGGGAGCTGTGCATGGGAAGTACTTGGACATTCCAACATGACAATGATCCAAAACACAAGGCCAAGTCGACCTGTCATTGGCTACAGCAGAATAAAGTGAAGGTTCTGGAGTGGCCATCTCAGTCTCCTGACCTTAATATCATTGAGCCACTCTGGGGACATCTCAAACGTGCATTTCATGCAAGGTGGGCCAAGAATTTACAGGAAGTGTGTGTGTGTGTGTGTGTGTGTGTGTGTGTGTGTGTGTATATATATATATATATATATATATACACACACACACACACACACACACACACACACACTAGGGTTGTCCCGATACCACTTTTTTAAGACCGAGTACAAGTACCGATACTTTTTTTCAAGTACTCGCCGATACCGAATACCGATACTTTTTTTTAATGTCATGTAACTATTTGAAAAATGGGCACTGACGGATGGATGGCACTGACAGGGGGCACTGACGGATGGATGGCACTGACAGGGAGCACTGATGGATGGCACTGACAGGGGGCACTGATGGATGGCACTGACAGTGGGAACCTAAGGATGGATGTCACTGACAGGGAGCACTGACGGATGGATGGCACTGACAGGGGCACTGACGGATGGATGGCACTGACAGGGGGCACTGACGGATGGATGGCACTGACAGGGGGCACTGCTCTGTCCACTACACTATACTATGTACTGACTATACTGACCAATACTGACTTGTCTAAACTCTCTAATCTCTCTCTCTGGCTGACTTAGTCTCACCTGTAGCTTATGTCTTCCATCAGCCTGGAGGAGGAGAAGAGAGGGTGTCCAGAGGAGGGGGGAAGAGGTAGTGCTGAGCTGTCAGGGATCTGGAATAAAATGACACTTCTTGAAGCAGAAAGATCTTAAGCGAAGTGACAGCAGACAGACTATTTTCTGGCGGGGGCTGTGAATGGCTCAGTCCAGTCCAGTCCTCAGTGAACATATGTCTTCATTTTGCAAGGGTGCATTTAAAAAAGGGAATTCATCTAATGCTGCCTTCTTTGAAAAAAAATTGGAGTAGGGGTGAAAAAATGTATGTAATTAATATTTATTGCTAAAGGCTCTCATAGCTTCCTATGAAACATATTTGACTTTAATAAAAAGCAGTACCGTTAAACAAACACTAGTTAGGCAGTGAGAATGGTATTTCTTCACTTGTCTCCTCAGGTAAAAACACTAGGGCTGTTACTGATTAAAAATGTTGTGTTCGATTAATCAATTTTTTTTTAAATCGATTAATCGACTGATTTCGATTAATTATAATGCACATACAGAACCAACTACTTTTAGCTGATCTCCTTGTATTGCAACTCTGCATTAGTCAGTGGTAAACGTGGTAAACACTATATACAATCACCCGACATTAGTTAGTTTCCACAATCCATGACTTAACTTCACAGTTCACACAAATACGTTTTAAATTCAAACTGTAGCACTGACGTGAGTACTTTTTTCTTATTAAACTTTAAGAAAAACGTAGAAAGTTTGTTTAACTTTAATTATAAAACGTATCTAGTATATTGACAGTCAGTCACTTTATAGTAGGCATCACTTTAGCCAGTCACACAGATATACCAGAGTGTTTACATTCTCTGGAAGCAGACATGATCGCATTTTATTGACAATATACCCTGAAGAACTGAACAGTCTTTCGCACGGAACAGATGTTGCCGATACACAAAGAATTGTCTGCACAAAACTGCTTAGGACAGGAAAAAACGATGGTTATTTTTGCCCCCTTCCCCTAATGGAGCCTGATGCATCCTCCTGCTCCACAGATGCAGAGGTACCTCAATCCAATGGGTGCAGTTTGCTCGCATCCAGCAGGGTAAGTCTCACTGTCCAGGCTGTCCGGTGACGTCAAGAATTTTGATCGATCAAAAAAATTAAAGATTAATCGAGGAATTAATCTTTAATTTCCCCAGCGATAAAAAACACATTTACTAATTTCTGATAATTAATATGTTTTCACCATGAAACAATCTTTGAATAAAAAACACAATATCAGTATGCACTATCATCTCAATCCTCACCATTTCTCCTCTGATGACTTTGACCGCTGTGAATGGCTCAGTCCATTGTATCGGGCACACCTGGCTCTGCCGGCTGATTGCTTGTCTCACGCTGTGATAACGTTCCCGGTGAGCTGCAAAACATTTCAATTTCCAGCACTCGCGCTGCACACTTTTATCTTGTTGCCAGCAACGCTGTAATAGCCCCGCCCCGCCGCCGTACCTGACCATTCACAGGGCACCAGCCAGGGACACAGGAAGTAAACAGGGGGATGGATCCGGCAGTGACACACACTGACTGGCGTCCCCCTGAATGTTGCACCCGGTGCGATGGCGCTTCCCACGCTACCCCACTGGCTCCGCCCCCTCTCTGTCCGCCGACTTCCGGGTATTGGCTCAGGCATCGGGAGCATTTGTGCGAGGACAACCCTAATACAGTATACACATATATGTGTGTGTGTATATTTGACTTTTTTTTCAGCTGGAATCTCCAACGCTGGCCCCTTGCATCACTGCTCACTAGTCTCACTTATAAGCACAGAAGCTGCAGCTGGAAACTGCACATCAACTGAACCCTGTACTCTGTACACAGCACACCCTTGAGCCCTTCACTCTGTTCACAGCACACTTCTGAGCCCTATTCTATGTACAAAGCACACTCCTAAACACAGCACTCTGTACACAGGGCCTTCTTGAACCCTGTACTCTGTATGTAGTGTACTCCTGAACCCTCCACTCTGTATGTAGCGTACTCTTGAACCCTAGACTCTGTACGTAGAGTACTCTTGAACCCTGCACTCTGTGCATAGTGCACTCTTGAACTCTGCACTTTGTGCATAGCGCACCCCTGAACTCTGCACACTGTACATAACACACTCCTGAACCCTGCACTCTGTGATTTGCTTACTTCTGAACTCTGCACTCTATGTGTAGTGCACTCCGGAACCCTGCACTCTGTACATAGCACATTTCTCAACTCTGTACTCTCTACGTAGCATACCTGTGAACTCTGCACTTTGTTCATAATGCACTGCTAAACCCTGCACTCTGTATGTAGCGCACTCCTGAACCTTGCATTTTGTATGTAGCACACACTTCAACCCTGCAACCTGTGCGTGATGCACTCATGGTATTTAAAAATGCACTATTAAGACCCTCCTCCACATTTTGGCCACATCTACCATTTGATGTGGCATGCTGTCTTGTCTCTCTGTGGGGGTAGGTGGTGGGGATGTTCATGCTGAGTAGTGCGATGGGGACGTTGGTGAGTTTCTACACATATTGTCTGAGAAAAAAAGCCTGGGAATATATATATATTATATATATATATATATATATATTATATATATGCTGTGTGAATGAAAACACATAGCAAATACATAAGGGGTAGTTTCTCAGATTCTACTGCAAAAGTGTTGAATCACTTTATGGTATCCCACTCTTTTAAAGACTTCTGCTTCTTCTTGTTAAAAATAAAAGATTGCTTGGATGGGTAAAGCTGGGCCAACAAGTTTTCCATCAACTAATAGGAATTTTACCTGTGGAGGGCACTGCTGTGTTGCTGTTTATCAGTGTTGATAGTATGGATACTCCAAATGTTTCTGTATTTTCTACTTGATAGCTCCTTCCCTTTTATATTTCCCCTTTTATTTCACATAACTGTGGTAATAAACCTAATTATTACATTGCGATATTACACACCTTTACAATCCAGGCCTCGTATATTTAAATCTGTGCAAAAAAAAAGTGCAGATGTTATTGCTAATGAAAACCCAAACATTATCCCAAAAGGCTGAGAAGTTTAAAAAAATAAAGGCAAAACTTTTTTTGGATGGAGGATTATAACCCCTGCCAGGTTTTTTGCCATCTGTGTCTGATTTGGGAGATTTCTCTTCACTTTTTCGTTCACAGCCAAAACAGGAAGTAAGAGGAAATCCCCCCAATGTGAAGGAATCCCTGGTTGTCATTAGGGTCACCAGAACTAGTATCCCCACTGGAACCGTACGTTTGCCCGTTTTAAATATAGTGCTCGGTATCCTCTACACACGTTTTCTATTGCCGAGCTCTAGAGTGGTTTATGCCCCCTCTAGTATGTCTGATGTCCATTAGATCACGGTCTACAAGAAAATGGCCGCGATGAGACTTCCTGTTTTTCGGTTATATAAACAACAGCCACATTACCAATCAGATTCCCCAGACGAAGACACGTGGTGTCGTAACGCGTAGGAATTGGAGGACGTACACCCGGAGTGACGTAAGCTGGCGATTCAAACGCCGCTTGTTTGTTTCCTCGTTGCACTTTTATTTTTCTTTTAATGTAAGTGCAGGTTTTTCCTCAATAAACATATTTTACCTGCACCAAACGTTACCTCACTATGGGAGTCCCCCCTCTCTCTCTCTCTTATAACCCACATCATCCATCTGGTTTCGAGGAGCATCTGTCCCATTTAAGGAAGGATCCATCAGATCAAGAGAGGAAACATCAGGGACCACCCATAGAAGGCTGCGAGTGACCTGTACATCAATGCCCATTTAGGAGGGCTGAGAGGTAAGAGTCCCGGGAGCTCAGCCAGGGATCTGGTTTATCTTCTATCGCACGGCCGTGCACTCACACCATAGAGCTGGTGCTCACCTTCATCCAGTGCATTCAGAATATCTGCCCTGACAGCTGATTTGTGTTTACTATTGGGATTGAACTTCCATTCCGGTTTTTTTGCACAATATTCTTTATATATTTTTGCACATTCGCCTTATGAGTATTATATATTTTGGACTCACTATTCACTATTTGAGTATATATATATTTATATTTGGACTCACTATTCTCTTTGCATTTAATACTATATGCTGATTATTTGTCAGCTCTTACATTTATCTTGTTTATGTGATATCACTATTCCATTAGTGTGATATGTTGCGCAGAATCACCATTTATTTATATTCCTGTTTTATGTCATGTAAACATAATTAGGTTTTGCTGCACACTATATATTTTTGGTGGATTCACTCATTTAGGATCCATTTTAGCGCAAAAGCACTTTTCACTTTATCCCCACTGGAATATTATCTTATTTTCCTGTTCTGTTGACAACCCAAAATGTCAGTTTCATTCACTCCCTCTCTACTTTATCCCATCTAAAATAATGTTTTGTCTTTAGTTGTGTTTTAATTCCTGATCATGCAGTTACTTCTTTGTTGGAGTTAATCTTTGCATCCTGATATATGAACAGTGTTTCAAATAACAGTACTATAGTTGGGAATAATATTTTTAAACACACAGCTAACTTTCTTAAAGCGGAACGTAACCACAAACTGAAAACACAGTTTAGTTTATTTTTCATATTCAAAGTCTTTATGCTTGATTTTGTTGAGAAATCTTTTCTAGTTGCAGCCATCTTGAGTAAGGACAAATGATTCATGTGGCATTTACTTACTGGAATCCATCTGCCCTTAGCTCAGGCATGCAAGTAGGAGGGTGTGCTTAGTTGAGAAAGCCCCTCCTCTCCTCCCATATGAAAGAAATAAATGCCCATGGAGACTCCTGGGATGTATGACATAATTTTGGCATAGGCCAGAAACCAGGAAGCAACTAAAGAAATTAAAAAAAAAAAAAAAAACATAAAAAAAATATATATATATATTATACCATCCTCTCTTTTTACTAATGATAACAGCATATGGATCGAAAATAGTTAATGATGATTGAGAGAGTTTAGTTCTGCATTAACAGTTAACATGTGTTGCCTCATTTTGCCTAAATAGACAAAGTTACATACAGTGGGGAAAATAATTATTTGAACCCCTGCAGATTTTGAATGTTTGGCCACTTACAAAGAAATAAAGGGTCTATAATTGTACTGTACATGTGCCTTCTTGAGGAGGGGGACCTTGCGGGGGCTGCGGGGGCCATCAATTGTCGCAACTGTGCTATGCCATCAAATGCAGCCACTGTGCCATGCCATCAAACGCAGCCACTGTGTAATCATTTATCGCCACTGTGCCCATCAATTGTCACCACTGTGCCACTGTGCCTTCAATTGTTACCACTGTGCCATCAATTGTCACCACTGTGCCCATAAATTAGCGCCACTGTGCCCATCAATTTGCCCCACTGTGCCCTGTTAAATGCTGCCACTGTGCCCTGTTAAATGCCCCACCTGGAACTTACCTTTCTGGGGTCAGCCATCCTGCTTCCACCGTCCCTCGATGTCTTCTCCCGTCCTCGATGACGCTTCAGACAATCAGGTTACCGGTAACCAGAACCGGTGAACCTGATTGGCTGAGACGCATGTCAGTGTTAGCCAGGGAACGCACCCCCCGTGCGTCCCCTGGATAACTATTTGGAAGCCGATTACAGCCTGAGGGATGTAATTGGAAAGCCTATCAGAGCCGCTGGCTCTGATAGGCATGTCCAAAGCCAACCAGCTGCCATTATTCAGATGGCCGGCGCTCACCAGGGGGCCGGCCATCTGAATAGTGGGCGGCAGCGACAATGTATTGTATTCAGTGGCGGTGCAGGAGCGAGAGGGGGCGGCGCTCCCGCGCCCTCTATGGACGCACCGCCACTGATTTCAGTCCATGGTGGCGTATTGTGTCACCAATGGTTTGTTTGGTGACTGTGGTCCCAACTGCCTTGAGATCATTCATAAGCTCCTCCTGTGTAGTTCTGGGCTGATCCCTCACTTTTCCATGATCATCCTTAGCCCATGAGGCGAAATCTTGCATGGAGCTCCAGACCGAGGGCGATTGATGGTTATTTTGTATTTCTTATTTTCAAATAATCGCTCCAACAGTTGCCTTCTTCTCATCAAACTTGCCCATGATGGCGAGGAAGAGATGTGTCGTTTATACACATAACGAGTTGTCATTAGGAGCACCTTCTTAAATTGACAGGACTAATCTGTGTACCACATGAGCACATACTATAGCTAGTCTGTGGGAGCCAGAATTATTGTTGGTTGGTAGGGGATCAAATACTTATTTTACTCACTGACCTGCAACTTAATTTATAACATTTGTATCATGTGTTTTTTCTGGATTTTTGGTTGATATTCTATCTCTATCATTTAAAATACACCTATGATAACAATTATAGACCCTTCATTTCTTTGTAAGTGAGCAAACATACACAATCTGCAGGGGATCAAATAATTATTTTCCCCACTGTAAATGTTTCTGTAGATGGGGACTTTCACATTCATATGTATTATTAATAGTTGTTTTTACTTACTATACCCTTTTTACTTTAGGATTTATGTACAAATATACTCTCCATCTCTACAGTATTGTTCAGAATGATCATCCATTTATTGGACATGCTACAGAACTTTCAAAACTGGACAAGTACTGTCTGTACTGTTCACTGCGTAGAACACTCTGTATTAAGAATACATCTCAGGTCTAAAAAGATTAAATATCAGTTACTAGTACAGTGTGAACCAGTAAATCAATTCCTCTTCATTAGCTGGTGAAAGGTCAGCAAGAACCATAAAGTATCTAACGCTAAAATATACTCAAAACACTGTTAGAAGTTACTGAGCTATGTCATAAATAATTATAGATTGTGTTCAAATTAGAAATACTATCTGTTGCCATGCAGAAATTCTTGACTTCCTTTTTTTAAATCCATTTTGGTTTAAATAAAACCCATTTTTTTCTTAGTACAAAATAACTCGATTTAAACAAGTGCAGATCAAATAAGTCCTAAAAACTCATTTCAAAATTATATTTTTAGGTAAAAGCCAAAATTGAAAAGCAGCTCATTCATTCGCAACCATATGACATCTAAATCAGCGTATCTTGGCAGCGGGTTTGGTCAGGTGTTTCCATGGAGCTGTGGACAGCCTGTTCAGATCAATGATAGGCTGGCGCTGACTGCGGCTGATTGGGACATGTGAGTGGCCTTGTACGCACACCATTTGCATCCAGGGGCTGCTCATGTGTTCCTAAAGTAAACACAGGTATTTACTCCATATGTGAAAACCTGTGGCAGCTGTGGAGCCTGTCATTGATCTGCAGAGCTAATCGGAAACATCTGGCCATACCCTCCTCAAAAATAAGCTAGATTTAAGCTCCACCTTTCCCTTGCAAAAACAGATATGTAGTAAGATGTATACTGTGGGGGTTATTTATGAAAGGCAAATCCACTTTGCACTACATGTGCAAAGTGTACTTGAAATTGCACTGAAAGTGCACTTGTAAGTGCAGTCGCTGTAAATCTGAGGGGTAGATCTGAACTGAGGGGAAACTATGCTGATTTTATTATGCAATCATGTGCAAGCTAAAAAGCTGTTTTTTATTTTCCTTGCATGTCCCCCTCGGATCTACAGCGACTGCACTTCCAAGTGCAATTTCACGTGCACTTTGCTGCACTTGTAGTGCAAAGTGGATTTGACTTTCATAAATAACCCCCCTGTATTAACAAATTCCATTTTCATAGTCTTAAGCCCTGTACACACGATCGGATATCTGATGGAATCTAATCCGATGGATTTTTTCATCGGATATCCGATGAAGCTGACTTTCATCAGGCTTGCCTACACACCATATTTGTAAAAAGAAAAACACAAACTCTGCAATAGGTTGTAACAATGAAGTGTGAGTGCACAACACCACCAGCATGTGCCACACTTACCATGAAGTGTGCCTGCTGGTGTGCATGAAAACAATATAAAAGTACAACTATAGGCAAAACTTGTTGTTTTCGTTTTGGATAGAGCAAGGGAGGGTTGTAAACCACGTCAGATTTATTTTCCACCTGTACTGTAGCTGCCCTGCCACCTGCATTGCTGGTGTCCCTTGGGTTTCTCCCCCTCCTCTCCCTTACTTAACTCCCTGTCCCATAGCCAAATAAAGTGAGAGGAAATCGTTGCAAATTAAGGGAAATCCTTGGGGACTCCCAGGTCACCAGAGCTATTGTCTCCATTGGAAGATTTATCCTATATTACTTTTCTGGGGACAACCCAAAATTTGGGATTTTCTTTTTGTTTCACTTTGGTGAACAGGACAAATACATTAAGAAGATCAGCTACAGTTCATTGAGGGAACCATGAATGCCATCATGTACTGTGACATACTGAAGCAGAGTATGATCCCCTTCCTTTGGAGACTGGGCTGCCGGGCAGTATTCCAACATGATAACCACCCCAAATACACCTCCAAGACAACTACTGCCTTGCTAAAGAAGCTGAAGTTAAAGGTGATGGACTGGCCAAGCATTTCTTCCGACCTAAACCCTATTAAGCATCTGTGGGCAAACAGAAGGTGGAGGAGCATAAAGGTCTCTAACACCCACCAGCTCTGTGATGTCATCATGGAGGAGTGGAAGAGGACTCCAGTGGCAACTTGTGAAGCTCAGGTGAACACCATGCCCAAGAGGGTTAAGGCAGTGCTGGAAAACAATGGTGGCCACACAAAATATTAACAATTTTCACTTAGGGGTGTACTCACCTTTGTTGCCAGCGGTTTGGAAAATAATGGTTATTTGAGTTATTTTAAAGGGTCACTAAAGGATTTTTTTTTAGCTAAATAGCTTCCTTTACCTTACTGCAGTCCTGGTTTCATGTCCTCATTGTTCGTTTTTGCTTTGATGTTGCTGCAATTCCTCTCTGTTCTGCACACTTCCTGGTTGTCTGTTTCCTGATCACCACAGTACTGGGAGATTTCTCACTGTGGTGACTAACCAAGGAGGTGTGATTACTGTGTGTCAGCACCAATCCACTTTCGTTTTACAAAGCATCACTGCCCTCTATTGGCTCTTTGTCTCTGTACATCAGAGAACCAGTAAACAACAGCAAAAACGAAACTAAACTGCAGGTACATTATATGATTGGTTTTTATCTATGTTTAATAATTTTTAAAAAGAATCAGTTAACTATTATGTCTCTATACCCTGTAAACAGTCATTTCAGCAAAAAAAATGTTTTTCCTTTAGTGACCCTTTAAGGGGACAGCAAATTTACACTTTTATACAAGCTGTACAATCACTACATTGTAGCAAAGTGTCATTTATTCAGTGTTGTCACATGAAAAGTTAGAATATTTACAAAAATGTGAGGGGTGTTCTCACTTTTTTGAGATACTGTATACTATTCCATGTGCAAAGAAAATATAAAAAATATAAAAGATAATAAAATGAAAATGTCAAAAAAAGAAAAACAAAACAAGAGTCCAATAGCCGTCCTCTCTAATTAACAAAAATGTGATGATAATTCCCAGATAATTCCTAATTAAGAGAAACACTGTAAGGTATCCACCACCATATGTGTCGTATCAGACCCGCTCTCATCAGGTGGAAACTCACCAAATTTATTTCCCTACCACTCTCATGGTTAGGCTAGTAAGCCATAGGAATCAGTTGTTCAAAGATTCCTTAATAAGCCAATCCACTTCTACACAGTTCCTTGTAGAAAAGGTGCATATCCATGGGTACATGAAAAAGAAAAGGCTCCACTAGTGTAATATTGTAAAGCTCAATCTTTAATCAAAAAACATTACCCAGTCCACTCACATGTAAAACATCACTATTCAGGGAAACCGCCACCCAGTCAAACCCTGACGTATGTTTCGCCCCTTCCGACTTCTTTTATGTTTTCACGTTTGCACGTGGAATATTATATATATTCTATAATTACATTTTTGTATTGAACACTGAATTATTTAGGTGTTATTGTTGCGCTACTGTGAATTTTGCTATAATTGCACTTTCTTATAAATATTTCATTTTCACTGGTTTTGATATTTATGATTGTAAGTAGCAGCATTGGTTGTAATTTTTCTTTGTTATTTGTAGCGCGGGAGATCACTATTATATACGCTAAGAATAACAATAATTTTTCCAAAAATAATTCATGTTACCCAAAACACACAAATAAGCCAAATAAAGTCCAAAAATATAAATAATCAAGTTAGGAAAAAAAACATAAATCCAAGTAGTGCAAAATCATGCTTCTTCAATCAAAGTGTGCTCCAAGTGAAAACACAATCCTCCACCTCCCTAGAGGGTGAATGCTCACCTCTAAAAATTTACTTGTACCACAAAGGTCAATTTAGCATGTTGGCAGGCATCAGGACCCAAAGAACATCTTAAATGTGCTGTAACTTGTATATGAAATCAATCAGAGGAACCACAAGACCCAGTTTCACAACCACACTACCATAAAATTGACCACAAATGATATCCACCTCTTGAACTCAAATGGAACCGACATTAACCATAGTGCTCACTGCTAAAAAAAAAAAAAACACTTAACTTAAACTATAAAGTGCACTCGCATGTAAGACAGACGCTTCTGTATGGCCTCAGCCAGTGTGAGATTCTATGCTGTTCCGGAGGAGCATGAACAAATACCACTGTGCTATGACAGCGATCCCTCCAGCCCTCATGTATCATTTCAATCCAGGATCACTGTAGCTCTGCCCTACATTTTTCATCACAAATTACGTCATCAGGGACTGCATAGGGGCTGGAGGGCAGCATTGAATCTCACACTGGCTGAGGCTGAGTGCACTGACTGCTGTTTTAATAAACAGTTTTTTTTTTTTGCGGTCAGCACTATGGTTTACTTCTTTTCCATCTGAGCTTGAAAGATTGATATCATCTGTGGTCAATCCTCTGATTTTATACACAAGCTGGAGCAGTTTGAATATGTTCTCTGGGTCCTGTTGCCTGTCAACATGCTAAATTGGCCTTTGCAGTCATTTTCTGGAGATGAGCATTCACCCTCTAGGTAAAGGTAGAGGATTGTGTCCTTTCACTTAGAGCAAACTTTCTTTGAAGAAGTGTGATCTTGCACTACTGGGATTATTTTTTTCCCATCAATTGGGACTTTCTTATTCATACCTTTGGACTTTTTGAATATTTTTTCAACAACTGATTTGTGTTCAACATATGAATATGGACATATGAACTAGTTTTGAATACATTATTGTTGTCACTTATATACACACACTTTTACACATTTTTGAGGGAGATTTTTATTGCAATGCTTTATATGACATTTGTATAGACCTTTATGTAGTTTTCAGGCAGCACATTCATACACATTCTTAGCCTAGGTACACACTGACTGTGGGTTAGAAATCATGCGAGTTCAGCTGAACTCGCACGATTTCATACCTGCATGTCAGTCCGACTTCAGGAGCGATTTTTAGAGACACAGATATCTATATGTAGCGCCCCCTTTGCTTTTAGCATGGGCACTACGCTAGAGTTAATGGGGAATGGGAGAGTTACTTTGCTCCCATTCAAGATTTGTTCAAATTCCGGACGTCTGTCATTCCAGAATTGTCCACTGGGTCAGTCTGTGGTCCAGGGATACAGTGCCATCCCTGGCCAGCAGTTGGCGCTAGAGGGGTTCTGGCAGAGCAAGCTTTCCCAGCAGCCAATTAGAGGAGTTTTTCCTCGCAAGGTATGCTGGGGGAGAGTATATCTGTGACAGGGGTCATGTGTTCTAAAACTTTCGCGGGGTCCCCATTCCAGGTGCGGTACCCACCTTAAGGGTACACGCATCCATGGACCCCGCCAGCGTGGCCCACCTGGCCAAGGCTCAATACTGCCTTAAAACCCCATCGGGGGGGGAAAGGTGGACTTCAGTGTTTCGCTGGATTCCAGGACCTATTGAAAGAATCCCAGTCTGGGATCGGGTGCTCGGATCGCTGACAGGTATGCTTGCTGTCATCCGGGGGCCTGTTTAGGAAAAAGTCTACTGGGAGGAGTTGCTCTTTATTCACCCAAGTCCTTTATTGAAATTGGCCTGTGACCAAGGCCCTAGAGCCGGGTCTGTGAGACAGACCCGTTCCTCCCAGACGGTTCGGAGTGACACTTCGGCTGCCAGGCCTATCATAGGGGTCTGTCCGGGGACACTTTACCCACTCCGAGCAGAGTGGCGACGAGTTGCAGAAGTTGGTACTATACAGAGTAGTACTGACTGCTCCATTGTTATCCAGGCCTGTCACTAGTAACTTCAGCCTTAGTACATGTATATGCAATTTGTTTTTTTTTCTGGAGTTCAATGATTACCGTGATTCAGTTGATTTTCTCTCTCTTCTGGGTATTGTTTCCCCCGACGGCCCAGTGTGTCATGTGAGCTGGGCGCAATCTCCTGGGAGTTATGTGTCGAGACTCCCAGGAGATGATCATCGCATCCAGGAAGTATTTGCTTGTGGGCTTCACAATGCCCACAAGCAAGATGGAGAATGCCTGAATGTGATTTTAAAACTTCTTCTTTAGGACAGAAAACGAGGCAATACGATTTGAATCAGCTAGCAAGTGAGTGTGAATTTGTGATATGTTTTACTATGCATTGAACCTAACAGTTAAAAATCGTTAAACCGCGGAACCTCCGCTTTAAGTACCCCTCCCCAGCATGCACAGCGGGGCGATAACTCCCACTGATTCACTGCCCAGGGGAACACCCAATACACCCTGACTTTGCTGCTGCCACCCTTGGCCTGGGATGGTAATAACACCCCCAGGTGAACAATTGTGGTTACTCCCAGCACAGCCATGACTGAAACAGAGGCTAAATTGCCCTTAATCATATTTGTCTGAGCCAAATAACGACTCAGACCCCCTCTAAATTTACAGCAGTGCCTGCTTATGCTTAACAGTAGCAGGGCGCTACCTAGCTTTTTATATCATTATTAGGTTGGAGGATAATATATTAGGTTGTAGGATAACAAGTCAAGAAAAGGGAAGTAAAAGGGAGTGAGTTCGTAGTTGAAATTCCACTTTGTTCTAACTATATTTAGCTTGTGGTTTAGCACTGAGCAGTTTGCATGGGTAAGCAGGGAGAAGGGGCAGTGTAATGGAGAACATGCAGAATCATAGGGAGCGTTTCATTGAAATAAAGACAGCTACTCAGCACATTGTGCTGTGAACACACAGCAATATGTTATATATGGTCTACATCTATATGCAAGAGGAAACCCTATGTTCAAGCAGTCATAAAGACCACAGCCTGACTGTAAAAAAAATTCTGTGTAAGCAGTCATTGGTTCTGTCAGTGTCTGCCTGCTTTACCTTGAAAAATGCGAGAATGAGACTTTCATTTTCTGCTTCTGTATTTAGGAGCCTCGGCTATGACTCGATATGTCAGAGTTTGTATGACTTAAAGTGGAGGTTCACCCAAAAAGTTAATTTTTAACATTAGATTGAGGCTCGTTTTGTGAAGGGGAATCGGGTGTTTTTTTTTAAATCGAAGCAGTACTTACCGTTTTAGAGAGCGATCTTCTCCGCCGCTTCCGGGTATGGGCTGTGGGACTGGGCGTTCCTATTTGATTGATAGGCTTCCGACGGTCGCATACATCGCGTCACGATTTTCCGAAAGTAGCCGAACGTCGGTGTGCAGGCGCCGTAAAGAGCCGCAACGACGTTCGGCTTCTTTCGGCTACCCGTGACGCGATGTATGCGACCGTCGGAAGCCTATCAATCAAATAGGAACGCCCAGTCCCGAAGACCATACCCGGAAGCGGCGGAGAAGATCTATCTCTAAAACGGGAAGTACTGCTTCGATTTTAAAAAAAAAACACCCGATTCCCCTTGACATAATGAGCACCAATCTAATGTTAAAAAAAAAATTCGGGTGAACTCCCGCTTTAATGTGTCATCCAAATACCTGCTAAGGCACAGAGGCAGGTGATATAATACATTTAAACTACAACATGAAAAGACTGCAGTTAGGGCTGGTTCATATCTGTGCAGTGCATTGTAGGTGTGTTGTGCTTTATGTGTGTTTTACATATACTGTATGACATGCGTGTTCATGAAAGCGGATCAAAAATACAGCAGGCAGGACTAACACACCGTACCTAAAATGCACAAGTGTAAATAGGACCTTATGGGTTGTCAGTTGCCTCTGCTTTGCCTACTCCAGACACTCTCAGTTTGAAAATCCATGCACAGATGTTTTAAAGGGCTCTGCCAGGCCTTCAGGATCCAGCGGTACATCTGTGTATAAATGGGGGTTTAATGTGCAAATCTGGGGGGGCCTCTATACCTCCCAGATCTTCTGCAGGGCTCTCCCATGCCCCAAAGGCCTGACGGAATCCTTTGTCACACATGTGCCATCAGATGCACTGGGCAGCACAAAGTCTGGAACACTAAAAAAAAAAAAAAAAAAAATGTACATAATTGTTGGAAAAGGGGAGGAGTCATGTGCAAATACATAGTTTTTTTTGTGTTTGCTTTAAATATATCTATGCTATGAACACAGTGTTGACTAGGCAATGCTAATCAGCAGGAAACACAGAACAAGTGCCCAACTCACTGAAACGTTTTTATAACCACAAGTATATTTAAAGGATATCTAAACCCAAAAACAAACATTTATTATATGGCAGTATACCAGTCCTAATATGTGCTAGTTGCATTTGTTTTCTTTTTTCAGGCTCAGTACAAAACAGTTATACCGCGTACACACGTTTAAAAATAATAAGAAGAAAACTGTGGCTTTTTTCTGACGGAATGTTGGCTTAAACTTGTGTTGCATACACACGGAAATTCAGACCGTCAAGAACGCGGTGACGTAAAAGACGTATGACGAGCCAAGATCAATGAAGTTTAGGCAGCTCGGCTCTTCTGCTTCATTCTGAGTATGTGTGTTTTTTTTGCGCGGATTGAGCAGATTTTCCGATAAGAACTTTTTCCGTCGGAAAAATAGAGAACCTGCTCTCAATCTTTTTTTGGCGGAAATTCCGACAGCAAAAGTCCGATGGAGCATACACACGTTCGGAATTTCCGACCAAAAGCTTACATCAGACTTTTCTTGTCGGAAATTCCGATCGTGTGTATGTGGCATAAGTTTACATTCACATGGGTCAGTGGGGCCAGACATTGGATTCCTGTAGCAAGAATGAGTAGATTTCTACAACAGGACTCTATGTAATACAGTGTCTTGTAAAAGTTTTAATACCCCTTAAAATTTTCTATATTTTGTCATATTACAACCAAAAACGTAAATGTATTTTATTGAGATTTTATGTGATAGACCAACACAAAGAGGCACATAATTGTGAAGTGGAAGAAAAATAACAAATGGTTTTATTTTTTTTTTACAAATAAATATGTGAAAAGTGTGGCGTGCATTTGTATTCAGCCCCCCTGAGTCAATACTTTGTAGAAACACCTTTCGCTGCAATTACAGCTGCAAGTCTCTTTGGGGATGTCTCTACCAGCTTTGCACATCTAGAGAGTGAATTTTTTGACCATTCTTCTTTGCAAAATAGCTTAAGCTCTGTCAGATTGGATGGAGAGTGTCTGTAAACAGCAAATTTCAAGCCTTGCCACAGATTCTCAATTGGATTTAGGTCTGGGTGTTGACTGGAACATTGTAACACATGAACATGCTTTGATCTAAACCAGTCTATTGCAGCTCTGGCTGTATGTTTCGTTGTCCTGCTGGAAGGTGAACCTCCACCCCAGTCTCAGGTTTTCTTCTAAGATTGCTCTGTATTTGGCTCCATCCAACTTCCCATCAACTCTGATTAGCTTCCCTGTCCCTGCTGAAAAAAAAAATCATCACAACATGATGCTGCCACCACCATGTTTCACAATGGGATAGTGTGTTCAGGGTGATGTGCAGTTTTAGTTTTCCACCACACATAGCGTTTTGCTGTTAGGCCAAAAAGTTCAATGTTGGTCTCATCTGACCAGAGCACCTTCTTCCACATGTTTGTTGTGTCCCCCATATGACTTCTCATAAACTGCAAAGGGACTTCTTATGACTTTCAACAATGCTTTCTTCTTGCCACTCTTCCATAAAGGCCAGATTTGTGAATTGCACGATTAATAGTTGTCCTGTGAAAAGATTCTTCCACCTGAGCTGTGGATCTCTGTAGCTCCTCCAGAGTTACCATGGACCTCTTGGCTACTTCTCTGATTAATGCTCTCCTTGCCCGGCCTGTCAGTTTAGGTGGATGGCCATGTCTTTGCAGGTTTGTAGTTGTGCCATACTCTTTCAATTTTTGGATAATGGATTGAACAGTGCTTTGGTGAGATGTTCAAAGCTTGGGATATTTTTTTATAACCTAACCCGGATTTAAACTTCTCCACAACTTTATCCCTGACCTGTTTAGTATGTGCCTTCATGATGCTGTTTGTTCATTAAGGTTCTCCAACAAACTTTTGTGGGCTTCACAGAACAGTTGTATTTATACTGAGATTAAATTACACACAGGTAGACTCTATTTACTAATTAGGTGTCTTCTGAAGACAATTGGTTCCACTGGATTTTAGTTAGGGGTATCAGAGTAAAATGGGCTGAATACAAAGGCATGCCACACTTTTCAGGTATTTATTTATAAAAAATTGTAAAAAAAATTAAAAACCATGTATCATTTTACTTCCACTTCACAGTTATGTGCCACTTTGTGTTGGTCTATCATTTAAAATCACAATAAAATCATTTTTTTTGGGGGGTGTAACATGAAAAAAATTTGGAAAATTTTAAGGCGTATGAATACTTTTTCAAGGAACAGTATGATGAGGAGAGAGGGAGATGCTTGTAGTCCAAATCCAGAGAGCAGTCTAGGGTGACATTGCTTCTCGTCCATACAAACAGTGACAAGAAGTGTGTCCCTAGCAGGATAAACAGGTGAAAATAATATAAAAAAATACTAAAAAAATGAAACAAACGCAGAAACCACAGGACTCATAAGCTGCAATATATTACATTTTTAAGCTTGGGTTTAAATAAACTTTACCTTGGATTCTATAAACATTTATTGCTGACACAAACAAAAAGTAGAGAAATAGTAGACTGAAGGCCTCTCGTTTTTATTAATCAATAACCTAAGACCCCCCCCCAAAAAATATGAAAAACATTTGTTCATAGAATGGGGTGATAAGAATAGTTCTATAATATGAATTCAGACGTAATACTGTGTGAAATTAGCAGAACCCGAAAGGTTCAGAGCATCTGTTTGATGCAATTGCAGACAGTGATGACATTTGACTTCTTTCGGTATAAATACGTAATTTTGGAAACTGTATAAAACTACAAATGCCATTTCATTGGGAGAAACATAGAGGTGTGCAAGAAATGCCAATACAAAATATATGCAATTTGTCTGGTTAGAGTTCATAATTGGTAAGCAGTTACTACATAATGCAGTTATACAAATGTTATTGTAAATTCCAAGCAATGGCTGAAAAAGAAAAACAACAAACTACAGGTATACAGTGCAGAAAGTATTCACCGCACCTCACTTTTTCCACATTTTGTTATGATACAGCCTTATTCCAAAATGGATTAAATTAATTATTTTCCTCAAAATTCTACAAACAATACCCCATAATGAAAACTTGAAAGAAGTTTGTTTGAAATCTTTTCAAGTTTATTAAAAATAAAGAATGAAATAATCACATGTACATAAGTATTCACAGACTTTGGCATAACACTGAAAATTGAGCCAGGTGTATTCTGTTTCCAATGATCCTGATTTGAAAAAGGCACACACCTGTCTATATAAGGTCCCACACCTCTGAGACAGGATTGTATTGACACAGATCTGGGGAAGGGTACAGAAAAAAATTCTGCAGCATTAAAGGTCCCAATGAGCATAGTGGCCTCCATCATCCGTAAATGGAAGAAGTTTGGAACCACCAGGACTCTTCCTAGAGCGGGCCGCCTAGGGGAGAAGGGCCTTGGTCAGGGAGGTGACCAATAACCCAATGTTCACTCTGACAGAGCTCCAGCGTTTCTCTGTGGAGAGAGGAGAACCTTCCAGAATAACAACCATCTGCAGCACTTCACCAATCAGGCCTGTATAGTAGAGTGACCAGATGGAAGCCACTCCTCAATAAAAGGCACATGACAGCCCACCTGGAGTTTGCCAAAAGGCACCTGAAGGACTCTCAGACCATAACAGAATTCTCTGGTCTGATGGAACAAAGATTCAACTCTTTGGCCTGAAGGGCAAGCACCGTGTCTGGAGAAAACCAGGCACCGCTCATCACCTGGCCAATACCATCCCTACAGTGAAGCATAGTGATGGCAGCATCATGCTGTGGGGATGTTTTTCAGCAGTAGGAACTGGGAGACTAGTCAGGATCGAGGGAAAGATGAATGCAGCAATGTACAGAGACATCCTTGATGAAAACCTGCTCCAGAGAACTCTGGACCTCAGACTGGGGCGAAAGTTCATCTTTTCATCTTCCAACAGGACAACGACCCTAAGCACACAGCCAAGATAACAAAGGGGTAGCTATGGGACAACTTTGTGAATGTCCTTGAGTGGCCCAGCCAGAGCCCAGACTTGAACCCAATTGAACATCTCTGGATAGATCTAAAAATGGCTGTGCACAGATGCTCCTCATCCAACCTGATGGAGCTTGAGAGGTCCTGCAAAGAAGAGTGGGAGAAACTGCTCAAAATTAGGTGTGTCAAACGTGGTTCAACAAAGTATTGAGCAAAGGCTATGAACACTTATGTACATGGGATGATTTTTTTTTGTTTTCTATTTTTTATAAATTTGTAAAGATTTCAAACAAACATTTTCATGTTGTTATTATGGGGTATTGTTTGTAGAATTTTGTGGAAAATAATGAATTTAATCCATTTTGGAATAAGGCTGTAAAATAACAAAATGTGGAAAAGTGAAGCGCTGCGAATACTTTCCGGATGCACTGTAGTGAGAAACAGCTCTTCCTCGGTCATCTTCCTCAATAGGTACATATATATCTCCTGATGCCAATCAGGCCTGCATTTGCAGGAATGCTACACAGACCCTGGCCTAAGGTGGAAAAGTATTTAAAGTGGATGATAGGTGCCCACCATTGTTTAGCATTTTTCATAGCTTTTTTTTTCTTTGTTTGGATTAAATAATAACAAAAATTAACTCTGCATTATGGTTGGCTTTCCTGTATTAAAAGTACACATTGAGCCCCAATTTACACCTGAGCACTCTGGGAGTGGGAGGGGCAGCATTAGGAGACAGTCAAGTTCTTCTGCATGCACATGTGCTGACAGGGAACATGCTGCTATTAATAGAACTTAACCCCTTGCTGCTGAGCATACATACAAATGTGGCCTCACTGAAGTGGGTGTTCCTCCTTTGGGGCCACAGCTCTGCGTCACTTACTAACAATCGGGGCCTCATACTAACAATTCTTGGTAGTTTACATGCTCAGACTTGCCCCACTCTGAGCACTATAGGCCAGCCTAGGGCTGGTCTTAATTACAGACAATTTCCTAATCTGCGAACTGGCGGTAATTCTTTTGGGATCTGTCACTGCCATTCAGACAGGTTCTTAAGGCGGTTATTTCAAAAACTACCTGAATGTATTGCATGTGTTGGTACTTGTACCAAAACTGGTGCAAACACTTGCCTGAATTATACATATGTAGTTTTAAAAGGGACCTACCACCAGAAAACTGTCAAAAATGCTTGATTAAATTCATCAGATAGACATCTGAGCCCAAATATTACTTAAAGGTTCTATATGACCCTAGCCGCTTTCACAACTAAAATTCTTTATTTGGGGCTTTATTGTGTTGTGTGGCCTTAATGACCAATAGGAAGGTTTAGTAATCAGAATGTAAAGGGCAAAGATTGATATGAATTGGATGTACCATTAGCTGCATATATCTTTTAAACTGCTGTTTTAAGTAACTTCTACTCATATTTTTTTCATGCTCCCTGAGCAAAATTGTTGGTTGGAACACTGTGCAGAGGGCAGGTCAACCCGCCGGAAATCTGGGCTGTAGCATGTAGTGTGAGAGCAGTGGTCCAGGCTTGCCAGTGTACTGCCGTTACACTGCACTTTAAAGATAGGCATACCCGTATCAAAAATCAGGAATGGGACGACATTCGGGTATGTGTTTGTTCAAAAGAAGCTGGTCTAACAGACAGTTGTTGTCGTCCAACTTTCGGCCAACAAATGTTGGATGAAATGCGTACATTTTTGGTGGACAACAGTCTGTTGTCTGATATTCGTATGGTCAGTACACAAGTCCGTCACACAAAAGTCGAAAGTACAAACACGCATGCTTGGAATCAATGTTCACCAAACACGAATTTAGCAGAAGGGGCCCAAAGGGTGGCCCTCAAGAGCTGAAATTCCTTGTAGTACGTCACTACGTTTGTTTGTGGCACAACAATTGTGTACCGTTAGTATGCAAGACAAGATCCAGGCACACGCCCTTTTGACAAAAATCAGACACTCAGGTTGGTCAACAATCGTACCGTGTGTGCAAGGATTTCGGCTACATTCACACTTGTGTGACTTGTCATACGGCATTTGGACATTACAAGTTGCAAAACAAGTCACAACCTTTCCTTTAAATGGTACCCATTCAGATCAGTGCGATTTATAGTCGCAGCCAGGACTACCACTAGGCAAACTAGGCAGCCGCTTAGGGCACACTGCTGCCTAGGGGCGCCCGGCCGTGGGTTTCCCTCTGCATCTGCAGCATGTAACTAACTCAGTCTCAGGCGGCTGCTCTGTCTGACCGGTAAGTGTAATTAGAGATGCGGAGCAGCACTGGAACCAGTGCTAGAGAAAGCAGAGCCGATGCTTCCTGTATAGCACCGCCTCCTCTCACATGGGCAGGGCAAAGATGATGGAGTCAGGGGTGGAGCCAATGGGGGGGTGGCAAAATGAGGTTTCGCCTAGGGCAGGGATATGCAATTAGCGGACCTCCAGATGTTGCAAAACTACAAATCCCATCATGCCTCTGCCTCTGGGTGTCATGCTCATGGCTGTCAGAGCCTTGCTATGCCTCATGGGATTTGTAGTTCTGCAACAGCTGGAGGTCCGCTAATTGCATATCCCCGGCCTAGGGTGTCAACAATCCTTGCACTAACCCTGGTCGCAGCAATTTTGAAAAGGGGCCTGCACTATTTCGGTTCAACTTTTTTTTTTTTTTTTTATTCAGTTCTTTTATTATCGTAGAAAGTACAGTCAACAAACACCACAAATAGCAGCAATACATGTCAAAAATCAGACAGCATAAACATACATGGTCATAAAGTAAAATAAGAGAGAAAAAGCAAGCAGTCCGGCCCTGTACAGCGAGAAGATAAATGAGCAAAGACTCAATGCCTAGGCAATAACAATGTGCACAGCCATAGGGGCGTCCTGACCATTATTCAACAGACCTAGCGCTAACTGCAGCGCATGAAAACCATGCAAACGACAACATTTTATAGTTTTGTAGTTAATTGGGAAGCAAATCGACCCAGTGGCCAAGTAGGCCCAGACATGGGACACATGAAAAAGGAATGTGCAACAAGATATTCTCAGCATCTGACTAATTCGCCCCTGTTCAGGCAGGGGTGTAGGGAAGGGATGAGAGTGGCAGGGGGTAAGGAAGGGGGTAAGGATCGGGAAAAGGGGAGGGGAGGAATAAAGAAGAGCAAGTACAGAAGTAGGAAGGTGTGGAGAGTAGGGTAGTACACTCCGACCGGGAAATGGAATACGCCCATCGGATTCAGACTGACTGCACCATTTCTTGGAGATAGGTGTCCGTGTATATAAAGTGCTGCCAAGGTCTCCAGGTCTCCCGAAAGGTCTCCTCCCTGTTATGCAGGGTAGCAGTGAGATCCTCCATGTCTCTGAGTTCATTAACTTTTGCGAACCATAGGGACATTGCCGGGAGATTCTCCGATCTCCAACAGAGGGGAATTCATGCCTTGGCAGCATTCAGTAGCTGGATGGTAAGAGAGGCCTTGTATTTCTTGATAGGTCGGTCCGACAGGTGGAGCAAACAGGCCGCCGGATTCCCCTCCAGTGAGATACCAGTCAAATGTTCGATCGTGCGGGCCACCTCAAGCCAGAAAGGGCAAAGCTTGGGACAGGCCCAAAAAACATGCAGCATTGTCCCCTCCGCAGCGCCAGCACAGGTTAGAGACCTGCGGGGAAAAACCGTGCAGGGTAGAGGGTACTCTATACCATCTGGTCATGATTTTATAACAGGTCTCCTGGATTCTAGTGGCCATTGAGGATTTCTGAGCGAAGTGGAGAATCCTCTCCCGCTGGACGTCAGTGAAGGTAGTGCCGGACTCCTCTTCCCATTTGGAGAGGAATGGGGCTTTTGGTTCAACTTTTGATGCAACGTAGATCTATTGAATGTAAGATTGAATCAAAGTCTTGCTCCGAAGTCACACAGGAAATTTGGTGACGTTGGAGTAGTGCTAGTGTGAATGGAGCCTTAAGAGCATTTATATTAAACATAGCCATTTCATTTGAAATCATCCCTCTTTAATTGCATGCACTTGAAATCAAAGCGCTACATTTCACCTGCTTTGTCTGAAATCCAAAAGTACACAATAGAACTTGCTGTACCTGATAAAATGCAATGCAAGCATTTGAAACCCAGCCTCTGAACTCTGATCTACACTACTCCACTAAAATCAATGGGGTTCTGCTGATATGGGTTTGACGTTTTTTAAATGCATGTGAAACGCAAGAGAACAACACCCATGTTGGGTGTCACATGACAATTCTCATGCCAAGTGTACATTTCCACGTGGTTTTTGATGCATGTATAATGCATTCACAATGCATTCCAGTTCTTTTGGGTTGTCTTCAAGAAAAGTTATCAAAGGGAAATCGTCCAATGAAGACACTAGTTCTGGTAAAATGGGGGTCCCCCTAGGGAATTCCCTTAATTTGCAGGAGTTTCCTCTAATTTCCTGTTTGGCTATGGGACAGGAAGTGAAGGGAAATCTCTGCAATGGGACACAGATGGCTAAAAAAAATTAGACAGGGTTATATCTTTCCCTTTCTCTATCCGAAATGAACAAAAAAGTTTTCCGTATAGTTCTATTTTAAGCCCTACATTGGACGTGAGGACACCAAGGAACCATCCACTAAAAAGGCATGGGGGAGTGATAACAGCTGAGGATCGTGTAAGTAAAACTGCTTTTCCTCCGTTTTCCTCTTTTACGTGCGCAGAAGTGGAAAAATGTGTTTACTTTAAACATTCAATCATGTAAAAAAAAATATACCGGTATATATTTTTTTTTCATTCCCCACATATGCTTGGATGTTAAAAAAGAACACAGCTTCACTGCACTTTACACTTTAATACATCAGCCCTATAATTTAACCAGGAGGAAGAAATAAAAACCAAGTGCACCTGTGTATAGACTGACAACCACTAAACGCTCCCTCTTGGGGCAGTAGAGAAGACTGCTGAGGTTTGGTTTCCATTTATGTGGTTTTTATAGATATCCTGGAGCTGTAACTGTTGTTCTTTAAAGAATTCACATATTTTAAGTCATATGATACATCTAGTAGATCGCACAACTGTTTCCTTCTATGTGTACACAATTAACTACATTTGAAAAAATGTATACTATTTTAATATATTTTTAACCAGAAAGTTTCTTTATTAGCATGACCTTCCTGTTTCCACTGCAGATTTCACAACCGTTTCTAAAAACAAAACACAAAGTGAAACAAGAATTTAAATATGATGAGAATATGAATGTAGCAGCCTATTATTTTAAAGCCTCGTACACACGATCAGTCTATCCGATGAGAACGGTCTGATGGACCGTTTTCATCGGTTAACCGATGAAGATGACTGATGGTCCGTCGCACCTACACACCATCGGTTAAAATACCGATCGTGTCAGAACGCGGTGACGTAAAACACAACGACGTGCTGAAAAAAACGAAGTTCAATGCTTCCAAGCATGCGTCGACTTGATTCTGAGCATGCGTAGATTTTTAACCGATGGTTGTGCCTACTAACGATCGTTTTTTTCCCATCGGTTAGGAATCCATCGGTTAAATTTAAAGCAAGTTGGCTTTTTTTAACCGATGGTTAAATAACCTATGGGGCCCACACACGATCGGTTTTGACCGATGAAAACGGTCCATCAGAACGTTGTCCTCTGGTTAATCTATCGTGTGTACGAGGCCTTAGAGTAGGTTGCTGGGCAAATTTAGTTTAGCTCCTCTGTAACAAGTGGAGTAGGAGTTGAGTGCTTAGGACTGATTAATGTTTCATAGGCTGCTGCTCTGTTAATCCCCCATGTATTCTAGAGATTTCTAGAACATAGTGACAGGGAGGGCAGAGTCTGCAGCCTGAAGATTTATGGTATTTCTGCTAATCCCTGGAGGAGTGCTCAGAAGTTGGGGAAAAGCCCATAAATAGTCTGAAGTCTGAGCAGCAGTGGCAGTGTGTGTGTGTAGGGCAGTGTTCCTGAGTCCAGACCTGCAGATGGAGACCCCTGTTGATGAGCCCTGCCCCCTTGGATAGTAGGGGAGAAACGGAGGGGAGGAAGCCAGCCTGAAGACACCAATGTGCCAGCTAGGTTTAGCTGGAGGACTATTCGCAGAGCCAGCTCAAAGTGATATTAACGACTTGGCTTTTTTTATTAAAAATGTTATACTTACCTGCTCTGTGCAGTGGTTTTGCACAGAGCAGCCCAAATCCTTCACTTCTCGGGTCCCTCGCTGGCTCTCTTGATTCCTCCCTCTTGCCCAGTGCCCCCACAGCAAGAAGCTTGCTATAGGGGCACCCGAGTCACTGCTCTGTGTGTCCATTCAGACAGAGTTTAGCTCGGCCCTGCCCCCTCTCTCTACTCATTGGCTCACTAACTGTGATGGAGAGCAGCAGGATGCACTGTTGCTCTCTCAGCCAATGAGGATGGAGTGTCCCGGACAGCCAAGTCACTTGTGCAACATCGCTGGATCAAGAGGGGGCTCAGGTAAGTATTTGGGGGACTGCTGCCCAAGAAGGTTTTTTATTTTAATGCCTGGAATGCATTAAGATAAAAAAAACTTCCGACTACCACCACTTCAAGGATCCCGTGGGGTCAGGAGAGAGCTCATGGGTGAGAGCCAGGAGGAAGCTGTGGGGGAGAGGTGGTGCAAGTATACATCTCCATCAGTAGGAAGAGCCTAGAAGAAACCGATAATACTGTGGCTGAGTAAGTACAAGACCCCAAATCTGCAATCAGTCATAAATGTATGAGAGCGGAAGGTACCTTCCTTCATATGGTGTGGGAATGCCGGTGAGCACACTATTCAAACAATGGAAGGGTATGGTTTTCTTATCCTATTTCTCAGGGCTAAAAAAACTGAATGTTGAAATCCCTGGGGGTTCTTCTTTCTTTTTTCTTTTTTCTTTCTTTTTCTGAAAAACATGTAGCTGAATTACCCAGTGATATAAGAAGCTTGAATGTTATTCACCCCCCCCCCCCCAGCTTCAAATAAAAATGTATATTAGTGCTGGGTTTACATAAAGAGGGATACTATATGGTAATACAAAGCGCAATACCATAAATAAGCGTGGGGGTTACTATTTATTATTTTTTTAACAGGAAAGGGGATTACTATTTTACCAATTGCACCATAGGGCCTAGTTATAAAGCAGTGGTATGGCCTTACCATGGCCATATCACTGGTTTTAAAAACTGACTCACTTTATATAGCACAGCTCTAGCCTTTACAAATGTGTTTAACGCTGGAGCAAGCGGAGCACCATTTGTGTCAATGAGTGAAAAAAAGTATCAGAAGTAGGAGAGCCCGGTCACATAACTAGTCAAAATCATATGATGGCTTTTCTTCCAATCATAGAATGTTCTCTGCAGATTTATTCACTGAACGCTCCAAGGGATACTGCAAACTGTACATTGTGGCCTGCATTTGATGAAAGGAACATAAAAAGCAGGCACAGTGTGGAGTAAACACTGCAGTGTCAAGGAGAATATGGAGGACAGATAGTAATATCCTCTCTCTGTTATGAGAAGGCCTCTATATTGTGACAGCCAGGATGACGTCATGTTACCAGTGATGTCATATTTACAAAGCCACTGTGCTAGAACCACAGCAATGCAAAACGTCCAATGACGACAATATATTATTGATGTAATGTTAGATACTGTGTACTGACCCTAGCTTCTGATTGGAAAATGTAGGGGCTTCCAGAAAAAAAATGCAAAAAGCTCTTAGCTGATAAGGGCCCATTCACACCAGTTCAATCCTATGTGTTATGTTGTGTCACGTCTGGTGCATTGTGTTAAGGTAGCACATTTATTTTGAATGAGCTGTCGGTGTACAGGAAAGGACCAATAAATGTACTTTTTTTTTCCATGCAGTGCAAAAGAATGTAAGATGTATGCACTGTAGTGCACTGGAATGCATATATATCAGATCTGCCTTGCCTAAGTGTGTTGGGAAGCTGATCAAAATAAATGCCCGTAATGTACATTAACGTACTTTGTGGTAACTTCCATATTACCGTATTTCAGTGCACTGGAGTGAAAAGTGTTTTTCAGGCCTTCAAAAACAACAACTTCAAAACACCTGCCTTGTTAGTCATAATGAGGACCAGTCATGATGCCTGTGCCAAATTACGAAAGTAGGTAAGTAAGGTAATTATTTCTCTTGTTTTCTGGAAAACAGCCATTACTACTGGGCCTATGCTACAATGTGGAATTAGTCAGTTGCATGGGTTGGCTGGAGATGTAGTGAAGAGGAAAGGAAGTGTTTCGAAGCAGGGCATACTGTCTTGATTCAAACGATCCTTTATAAGCTGCAAACCTGTTTGTTAAAGCGGGAGTTCACCCCCAAAAATTTTTTAACATTAGATTGAGGCTAATTAAGGGGAGCAGAAACGGGTATTTTTTTTTAAATCAATGCCATACTTACCGTTTTCGAGATAGATGTTCTCCCGCCGCTTCCGGGTATGATCTTCGGGACTGGGCGTTCCTATTTGATTGACAGCCTTCCGACGGTCGCATACAGCGCGTCAACAATTGCCGAAAGAAGCCGAACGTCGGTGCGGCTCTATACGGCGCCTGCGCACTGACGTTCGGCTACTTTCGGAAACTCGTGACGCGCTGTATGCGACGGTCGGAAGGCTGTCAATCAAATAGGAACGCCCAGTCCCGAAGATCATACCCGGAAGCGGCGGGAGAACATCTATCTCGAAAACGGTAAGTACGGCATTGATTTTAAAAAAAATACCCATTTCTGCTCCCCTTAAATAGCCTCAATCTAATGTTAAAAATGTATTTTTTGGGTGAACCTCCACTTTAACAATATTCTAAATCTATAAACAGCACATGAACACTGGCAAATGGAAAAGTCACTTCTGGGTCCATGGGGATGGGAAGGTCTTGCTCTGCCGTACACCTTTAATAACTTATTGTACAGAAAAAGACATGACTGAAAATAGAAGATCCTTACAATGTTGATCCCTTAAATAAAAGCTGAAATGATTTTGTCTCCCTCTATTGGCCTCCTTGCTATTTCCACCCATTATGATACTGACAATAATGATTTAATTTCAGGAGCACAAATTACAGGCCTCTTTATAAAGAAAGTATTGCATCTTATGCAATTCTGCCACAAGAATAATTAACAAAAATGTAGGCACTGGTTTTATGTTTTTTGGCTAAATATAACATCTAAGCATTAAATAAATGTTGACAAATGTGGGGTTGGGTCCTCGGCCAGAGAAAGTGGGGTTAGATGAAACGTGTTTTCACATAATACATCTCTCATAGGAAATAAAAAAAAATCTATTATGAAACTTTTTTTTTTTTATCTTTTTTTTTTATTATTATTTATTTTCAAATACTTTACCTACACTGTAAAAAAAGATTGTGGTGGGTCTACTCAAAAAAAAAAAAAAAAAAAAAAAAAAAAAAAAAAAAAAAAAAAAAAATCGAGGCAACTTTTTGCATCAGCTTTTTAAGTACTGTCATCTAAACGGGCACACGTATGTTCGTGAATCGCCGTATTTCCCTCATTTGCATGTTTGAATGGCTAATCAATGGGAGCGCCAGCCTAATTGTGCGCCCACTCTACGCTGGCGTAAGCAAGATACGTCGGCAGGGTGTAGCCTGTTTTTAGGCGCATATTAGTTTGTGGGTCTGGCGCACAGATACGACGGCGCACATTTGCACTTACGTCGGCGTAACTTGTTAGATGTCGGCGTAAGTGCTTTGCGAATCTGGGCCACAGTGTATGAATGACAGTTAAAAGATAAGTTCACCTTTTAACAAAAATAATAAATGTACATTTTTTTGCAAGTAAAAAAATGTGCATTTACTATTTTTTGTTTTTGGAGCCTGTAAAGCATTGCATCAGCGATCAGCAGATCACTGGTACCACGCAGGACTTCTGCAGACCTGTCAGTGCAGATACCCACTGACAGAAAGAATGAATAAACTACCACAGCGCTCAACAGTAGTTCATTGAAAACTAAAAGCAGATAGGCAAAGGCTGCTGAAGCAGGTTCTATACATGGCACAGATGTGTCATTTTACAAGCAGACTAAGTGGACCCCCTCCAGGCACTATATTTAACCACTTCAGCACCAAGCTTTGTTTTGAGATTTGATGTTTACAAATTAAAATCATTTTTTGGCTAGAAAATTACTTACTTTTTTCAGACACCCTAGAAAATAAAATGGCAGTCATTGCAACAATTTATGTCACACCGTATTTGCGCAGCGGTCTTATACGCGCAATTTTTTGGGACAAAATACACTTTGAGTTAAAACATAAGACAACAGTAAAGTTAGCCCATTTTTTTTCTATATGGTGAAAGATAATGTTACGCTGAGTAAATTGATACCCAACATGTCGCGCTTCAACTTTGCGCCCGTTCGTGGAATGGCGACAAACTTTGGCACTTAAAAATCTCCATTGGCAACGTTTACAAATTTGTACAGGTTACCAGATTTCAGTTACAGAGAAGGTCTAGTGCTATAATTATTGCTCTCACTATAGCGATCGCGGCGATACCTTACATGTGTGGTTTGAACACCGTTTTCATATGCAAGTGTGATGAACGTAGGAGTTTGCTTCTGCGCGCAGGTTCAGCAGGACTGGGCGTTTTCAATTATTTTTTCTTATTTATTTTACCTTCTATTTTTTATGTTTACACTGTCCTTTACAAAAAAAATTCCCTTTTAACCACTTAAGACCCGGACCAAAATGAAGGAAAAGGACCAGGCCCCTTTTTGTGATTCGGCACTGCGTCGCTTTAACTGACAATTTCACGGTACATGATTGTCGGCGTTAGGCGGTCCTTAAGTGGTTAAGGGCATTAGGCTCTATTGTTCTGCTCTTTTTTTACTGTATGTTTTATTGTTATTATGTTTTATCATGTTTGCTTTTCAGGTATGTAATTATTTTGTACTTTACTGTGTTTTATTTTTAACCATTTTGTTTTTAGGTATGCCATTCAGCTGCAGTGCGGATTTATTTATCTTGACAGCAACAGCATTTGCTCCCAGGATACATAAAGCCATGACCCCAGTGCTGTAGGAGGCGATTTCACCACCACAGTTAAAAAAAAGAGCATATATGCCGAAGCATGGGGGTAAGCAGAGGTGGAGGAGCGATTTGCTCCTAACTTTTGGGGCGGATTGCCCCCATGCTTCGGCATATATATATTTTAGGCACATATAGCGTTAAAAAATTGTTTTATTTTTTTCTATGTTTTTGTATTTGCAGGTCTTACTGTTATACTGAAATGTTACTTTGTTTTATTGTTAACCATCAATTGCTTAGCAGGTATGCCATTCAGCTGCAGCACTGATTTATTTATCTTGACAGCAACAGCGTTTGCTCCCATGATATGTAAATTAGCGACTCCATCGCTGTAGGTGATTTCACCACCACATTTAAAAACAAAATGGTGCATTTATGCCTATCATTAGAAGTGGGTGGATAAAGGGAGGTATTCTAAAAGGTGGACATACCCATCGATCAATCTTTTTTCGTTCAGCCCACAGGCTGCATGAATTTTTTTTACAATGTATGCCCAACAAGGACCAGCAACGTACTGGTATGTTGCTGGAATTTGAGTGGTTATACCAGAATGATAGAGACAAAAAGAGGAAAACGGAGGGTGCACCGACCTAGTGTGATACTGATTGGTGGATTTTATTAAAATAGTAAAAACAAATCATAATACTCACAAAGGGAGTGTTAAAAACAGGCCTTGAGTAACAATGCAGCAAAGAACCAACACCATCGGCATAACACGATATTGTTTCGATCCGTGATCCGTATCGTGTTATGCCGATGGTGTTGGTTCTTTGATGCATTGTTACTCAAGGCCTGTTTTTAACACTCCCTTTGTGAGTATTATGATTTGTTTTTACTATTTTAAGTGAGTATTATGATTTGTTTTTACGATTTTAATAAAATCCACCAATCAGTATCACACTAGGTCGGTGCGCCCTCCGTTTTCCTCTTTTTGTCTCTTTTAGTTCTATGAATTCCAACGATTCAGAGGAGGGCTGCAAGACTTTGGAAGATACCTTTTAATTGAGTTGCAATTGAGTTTCACCTTTTCTTCAAACACTTTTCCAAAAAATACCGGAGCGCAGGAGATTTGTCTTTATTTTGTTATACCAGAATGATGCCTGCGGGTTTAGGTATCATCTTGGTATCATTCTTTTTAGCCAGATATCGCCGGATATAAACAACGCCATTTGGAATTTGGGAAAGCATTTTATCACACCAATCTTGGTGTGGTCATATGCTTTGAGGGCAGAGGAGAGATCTAGGGTCTTATAGACCCCAATTAAAAAAAAGAGTACCTGTCACTACCTATTTCTATCATAGGGGATATTTACATTCCCTGAGATAATAAAAATTATAAAAAAATAAAAATAAAGGAACAGTTAAAAAATAAAATAAAAAAGCAAAATATATCCTTTTTAGATTCCTCGCTTTTGCGTCCAACTATATATATAAGCATTTTCTATTGCTGCACTATACCAGTCAGCACATCAATTTGGAGACACATGCAGTACTACTTCTGTTAAAACTGTAGGTGGTTTTCCAGGCCCGCCCTCAACGATGCTCCCTGTCCTTGTCCATGATGGGCAGACTCTATTTGTTGTATATATATTCTCTCTTTTTCTTTCATATATATATCTGTATATTTGCTTGTTTCTATTATGTCTCATTTTATGTTTGTTCTAGAACGTGCTATGATATTCTCAACCTACCTGTCAGGGATGTCTAACACAGGCATCCAACACAGATTTAAACAGATCAGTGGGCTGCACTTAAGGAAACAGGCACAAAGGTAGGTAAGAAATATATATTTATTAAGGATAAGGCACACGTGCAAACCAAACAACAGCAAACCCCAAAACACCAAATCTGACTAACTAATATATACAAAAGAAAATATGGAAAACTGCGCTCTAAACCAAGATGTAAATAAACAGTGCAAAATATAAACAACACAGATACCACATTAGGTGCATGAATGTGAATGTAACCCATGTGATTTTATATTGAATAATATAAGAGTCCAATTGCCAACAAATAAATGGCAGCAAAAAGGAGAAAAAAAGTCCTGATATGTGTCAAGCAAAAATGATTCTACAATAACAGAAACGTGAAGAAAAATCTAGGATGGCACCAATACCACACGTGTCCCTTCACCAGAAATACAAGCCTGCTTACCAGAACACAGGCTAGATAGGCCTGGAAAACACACTTTGAACTGGAATCGGTCGTACGCCAGGAAGATGGTCACAGGAAATCCGAACGGATCCAGATCGATCTCGTCAATGGCGACGGCTGGAGGGTTGATGGAAATGATCCGAACAAGTGGAAACGATCACCTCACTCACACCAGATATCTCGTACAGTACAGAGGGAAGAAATACTTGCATAGCATAATATTGTATGCACAAGGTTTAACCCCTTCCCGAACCGCTGCATGTACATATACGTCGGCAGAATGGCACGTACAGGCACATTGGCGTACCTGTACGTCCCTGCCTAGACGTGGGTCCGATCGGGACCCCCCCCCCCCCCGCGACTTGCGGCGGTCGGGTCCCCTCGGGGAGCGATCCGGGACGACGGCGCGGCTATTTGTTTATAGCCGCTCCGTCGCGATCGCTCCCCGGAGCTGAAGAACGGGGAGAGCCGTGTGTAAACACGGCTTCCCCGTGCTTCACTATGGCGCTGCATCGATCGAGTGATCCCCTTTATAGGGAGACTCGATCGATGATGTCAGACCTACAGCCACACCCCCCTACAGTTGTAAACACACACACAGTGTACACCAAATCCTACAGCGCCACCTGTGGTTAACTCCCAAACTGCAACTGTCATTTTCACAATAAAGAATGCAATTTAAATGCATTTTTTGCTGTGAAAATGACAATGGTCCCAAAAATGTGTCAAAATTGTCCGAAGTGTCCGCCATAATGTCGCAGTCACGAAAAAAAATCGCTAATCGCCGCCATTAGTAGTAAAAAAAAATTAATAAAAATGCAATAAAACTATCCCCTATATTGTAAACGCTATAAATTTTGCGCAAACCAATCGATAAACGCTTATTGCGATTTTTTTTACCAAAAATAGGTACAAGAATACGTATCGCCCTAAATTGAGGAAATTTTTTTTTTTATATATGTTTTTGGGGGATATTTATTATAGCAAAAAGTAAAAAACATAGCATTTTTTTCAAAATTGTCGCTCTATTTTTGTTTATAGCGCAAAAAATAAAAACCGCCGAGGTGATCAAATACCACCAAAAGAAAGCTCTATTTGTGGGGAAAAAAGGACGCCAATTTTGTTTGGGAGCCACGTCGCACGACCGCACAATTGTCTGTTAAAGCGACGCAGTCCCGAACTGTAAAAACACCTTGGGTCTTTAGGCAGCAATATGGTCCGGGGCTTAAGTGGTTAATATATAAAAAAATCAGATATACTCACAAAGGTATCTGAATAAAATCGCATTTAAAAACAAACAGCCGGCCGGCAAGCAGACACCCGTCCTATGGCCGAAGACGTCAGTGCGCATTTTTTTACGTCGTTTTCGTTCGGCTTTTTCCAGCTTATAGTTAAAGCTGCTGTTATGAGGCGTACTCAATGTTAAGTATGGCCGTCGTTCCCGCGTAAAATTTTGAAATTTTTACGTCGTTTGCGTAAGTCGTTCGCGAATAGGGATTTGCGTAGAATGACGTCACCGTCGGAAGCATTGGCTTGTTCCAGGTTAATTTCGAGCATGCGCACTGGGATACCCCCACAGACGGCGCATACGCAGTTAAAAAAAAAGTTGTTTACATCGGGTCACGACGTATTTACATAAAACACGCCCCCATTACATCAATTTGAATTAGGCGCCATTACGCCGGCAAAGATACACTACGCCGCCGTAACTTACGGCACGGATTCTTTCAGGATTTGAAAAGTTACGGTGGCGTAGTGTATCTTAGATACGCTACGCCCGCTGTACGAGGATCTGCCCCTGAATGTCCACAAAAAAAATAAAAATAAAAAAAATAATTCCAGTATATATGCCATAGCTTGTAGATGCTATAACTTTTGTGCAGACCAATCAATATATGCTTATTGGGATTTTTTTTTGTACCAAAAATATGTAGCAGAATACATTATGGCCTAAATTTATGAAGAAATTCGATTTTTTTTATTTGATATGTTTTATAATAGAAAATATATTTTGTTTTCTCAAAATTGTCGGTCTTTTGTTTTATAGCGCAAAAAAATAAAAAACGCAGTGGTTATCAAATACCATCAAAATAAAATGTTGGGGTTTATTTGTGGGGGAAAAAAAAATAAATACAAAAATTGTATTTGGATATAGCGTTGCATGACCACGCAAGTTGGTTACAGGACATTAAGGCTGGGTTCACATATGAGCACGCAGCGGCTAACAGCATTAGTCTGGTGCATCCTCGTTCACAGTTTCAGGTCCGATTTCATCCCAAATTTTGGGCTGAATTTGGACCTGAAACGGACCAAAAGACGCACAGAGCTCTTGTGCAAATCACACTGGAGACGATGCAGAGTGTGAACCGGCTCCATAGAGAGTTGGGCACAATCTCCTGCTGTGCGAATTGCGCATCCAATTCGCACTAGTATGAACCCAGCCTGACAGTTCGGGAGGCCAGGCTCTTCTTCCTTTTTTGATTAAGAGAATGTCTTTAATGAGAGATGTTTTTGTATTTTTTTGTTTTTTTGATTCATACTTACCTCGGTGGATGGAGCATCAGACCAATATAAGCTGTCCCCTGGCGTCTCTGTACTGAGAACCGAGCCACCGAACACCGCCGATGGCTCGGTTCTCACAGATCCCCGAGAGGAAAGCTGTTGACTGTTAGTCACCGTCTTTCCTCTCTGCTTCTCCACGCTCATTGGAGCGCTGAGCCGTGGAGGGGCGGGGAGAGGCTGTCTCAGCGGCTCGCTGAGACCCCGAGACTGCCATCAATCCGGGCAGCTGGCGGATCCTGACTTGGGTCCTGAGTCGCGCTGCCCCGACTTCAGACCGATCTCTGCTAAAAACGGGTCACAGGAGTGTAAAAGTAATTTCACTCCTGTGACCCTTAGAGCCCATTCACACCTAGGCGTATATACGCCTGAAGCGCGACGCTCGTGCTGCTGGAGGGGCGAATTTACATGGATGTCTATGAGATGGTTCACATCTCACGCCGAACGCCGAAACGCCGTACGCCTGCCGCCTGAAAACAAGTCCCAGACCCTTTTTTTCCAGGCGGCTTTCGGCGTTCGCCATAGACATCAATGTAAAATGTTTTGTAAAAAAAAAAAAGTTTACAAATCGCGGCAAAATACGCCGCGTTATAGTGTGAATGCAGCCTTAGGAGAAGCCCAGCCTAAAAAGCTCAGGCTGGACTTCTCCTTTAATTTCTTGGAATGCTTCAGAGTTATAATGTAAATCATTAATTTGCATAAATATTTGGATTTCGTATCTTTTTGTTTTCTGTTAACAATCATCACCAGGAAGTAATTGTCCCCAACGTTGACACTGACTGCAGTAGAAACCTGACAGGCTTTCTATAAGCAATATTGTACATGAAAAACATTTATTTTCAATTGTTTGTTTAGTCCTGTCTATAATACAATTTTTTTATAAAACAAGCATACATTGCCTTTAAATTTACTGACACTTTAAACTTTATGGGACCATTTAAGAACTTTTGCGATGTATTTCACACACATCTTTCTTTAGCAGAGTCAGCTCCAAAGTAATAAGTGCCAAGACACTCAGCTGGCATGAAAATGGAGTTATTCAAGCAGCTGTTAAAGCCACTAACAAGATATACAGATAGAAGCCTCTTTTTTTTTTGTACTGACACTGTACAACAATACGGAGTGGTGCAGAGCATATATAACCACATCAGATGCTTCCCCAAATAACAAAACATGTTTTTAAACTCAACACACAGAATGAGAGCACCGACATGAAACTGGAGGAGCCTGCGAAACCAGCTTAACGCTACTGGTAGCTCATATAAGAAAACAACAATGTAGCAAACAATAGTGTGAGTATGTGCCATGAGTCATAATGACATGCAAAGTTCTTCATTCAAACTGCAAGAATCAGGCAATAAATCATCAGTTATCAGGAAAACCTCAATATTGTACAAAATTCCAACCCTTTTTCACATTGTAAACTACATTCACCTTAAAAAGTTTGAATTCACTAGCAAAAGGTTAGACCCTCAGGGGCAGATCCACATACATCTGCGCCGGGCGCAGCATATCTAAGATACGCTACGCCGCTGTAACTTACTGTTTGTTGGTTTGAATCCTGGAAGAATTTGCGCCGTAAGTTACGGCGGCGTAGTGTATCTCTCGCGGTGTAAGGGCGCGGAATTCAAATTCGGCGGGTAGGGGGTGTGTTTCATTTAAATGAAGCGCGTCCCCGTGCCGAACGAACTGCGCATGCGCCGTCCCTAAAATATCCCAGGGTGCATTGCTCCAAATGACTTCGCAAGGACGTCATTGTTTTCGACGTGAACGTAAATGGCGTCCAGCCCCATTCACGGACGACTTACGCAAACTACGTAAAAAATTCAAAATGCGAGGCGGGAACGACGGCCATACTTAACATTGAGTACGCCACCATATAGCAGCTTTAACTATACGCCGGAAAAAGCCGAACGGAAACAACGTAAAAAAATGCGACGGCCGGTCGTACGTTCGTGGATCGTCGGAAATAGCTAATTTGCATACTCAACGCGGATTTCAAAGGAAACGCCACCTAGCGGCCGCCGAAAAATTGCATTTAAGATCCGACGGCGTACGAAGACGTACGCCTGTCGGATCTAGCCGAGATGCCGTCGTATCTTGTTTTGAGGTTTCAAAACAAAGATACGATGCAGGAATTTTGAAATTACGCCGGCGTATCAATAGATACGCCGGCGTAATTTCTTTGTGGATCTACCCCTCTGTTTCAATTTTTTTTTTTTATTTGAGTTTTTATTGCTGTTTCACCATTTTGGAGATTTGGTCTTACTTCCTGTATATTTAATGTGGCCAGAAAGGAGCAGAATCTTAAGAGGGACACGCACAGCAATAACACCATTTTTATTGTTGCAGTAGATAAGGATTTGAAGAGTGTCAAGTCTTTTTAGGTTGTTAGAAAATTCTCACTTCTTCTGTACCGTATTTATCGGCGTATACCGCGCACATTTTTGCCCTGAAAATCAGGGCAAAATAGTGGGTGCGCGGTATACGCCGATACCCGCGCCGAGTTTGAATACTGCGCCGACATATACCGAGCGCAGTACACTCGGGTATAGTCGGGCAGTCTCGGCTCCTTCCGCGCTCACGTCCTGTACGTACAGGACGTCAGTGCGAGAGTTGCCGAGCCTGCCTGACAATACACGAGTGTACTGCGCTCTGTATATGTCGGCGCAGTATTCAAACTCGGCGCGGGAAACGAGCGGGGAGGACGCCGCACCCGACGAAGAGGACACCCGAAGCCGTAGACGGACGCCGGACCCGACGAAGAGGACACCCGAAGCCGCAGACGGACGCCGGACCCGACGAAGAGGACACCCGAAGACGCAGACGGACGCCGGACCCGACGAGGCCGCCGATGGACGCCGCACAAGACACCAAAACTGTAAGTACAAAAACAATTTTTACACAGGAATCCGCTGCAACTTTAGGGGTGCGTGCTATACCCCAATAAATATGGTAATCACCAAAACAGGAAGTGAGGGATAATCTCAACAATGGGGATGCAGACAGCATTGGAAACCAAAAAAAAAATCTAAAAATCTAACCCTTCCCCATTCTACTATAACTGTATAATCCTGCGTACACACGACCATTTTTCATATCGAGAAAAATGCAATTTTTTTAATTGGTCGTGAAAAACGGTCGTGTGTATACTCCAAAACATTTTTCTCAACGAGAAAAATGGGCGAAAAAAATTTAGACCCTGCTCTAACAGCTTACTGAACACCTTACTGAGGAGGAACAGGAAGTGAGAAATTCAGACAAAGAAAACAAAGAAAAAAAACATTTAGAAGGGAAATCGAAGTAAAAGGTAAGTGAACCAGCAATGCACTAGCTTAAAGGAACCTATTTAGAAAATAAAAAACAAACCTTTACAACCCTTTTAATGCCAGAGGTTCCAGTAAGAAGATTAGTGAGCAACCTATTAGGTCACATGCACACTTGCAAATTGACCCAACAGCATGTAAAAACGAGATCACCACCAGGAGGTCCCAGTGATTAGCTGCGGGAGGCAGACCTACTGAAAGTAATGGGAGGCTGCTCCCCCAGCGAATTGTGGCTGCTCACATGTAATCGCTATGCAGTGATCATTCGTGAATGCTCGGCCCTGGACACAGATAGCCTGCATCCAGGGCCTAACACTTACAGGTGATCACTACATAGTGATTACATGTGAGCAGACACAATTAACTGCAGGAGCCGGCAGCCTTCCTTTGCTTTCAGTGGGACGCCTTGCTGGGGTTCTTGCAACTGCATGCAGTCAGGTCAATATGCAAGTGTGAATCTAGCCTTAGTTACATCACCAAATCTCACTCCAGATCTCCTGAGACCAGCAGTCAAAGGCACAGTAGGCACAAGATGTCCCAAGAAATTTGCATGATCTCTGTGGGACCACATGGAATGTAAACTGGGTAGAACCACTGGAAGATATGCATATCAAGTGTTGGCTGTGGGTGGGGGTGTGGTTCTTTTGCATGTGTGATTAACCTCCTCCTGCCCACTGTATAATAGAATGATGGTGGGAAGGATCCCCTCTCGTTCTGGGATGACATCATTTGATGTCGGCCCAATTTCACCACACTTGCGCACCCGTGGCCAATGACACAGCTTTTTACCCATATGATTGGCTGTGTCCAATCACAGCCGATCACATGTAAACATCTAATTCAGTCCTCGATTGTTCGACCTCTTCCTGCAGAGAAGACAGCACAGGACCATCCCTGGACCAGTAGGCCCCAAAACTTCTGGGCCTACTCGCAGTAACAAAGCCTCGGGCCAGCAGGCCCCGAGATCAAAAGGTTGCCAATACATCCCTGAGGCCAGGAGGGCCATCAGGTCGGATTCGGAACGATGTCTGCCCCTTAAGTTCCCCTCCCCAGAATGCACACCGGCGGGGACCACGCCATTGAGCTGCTTCTGGGCAAGAAGCACCCAATACACCTAGCCTATTGCAGCCCTGGTGACAGCGACACCCACAATCAGGTGAAAGATGCGCAACACAGCTGAGCTGGAACAGAGACCCATAATGTGGCATGAAATTCTGAGCTAAAGTACAGCTCAGGTAACTAAATTTACAAATAGCGACTACCCAACAGGAACAGGGCTCTACACAAACATGCATATAAGCTTCCCTGTTGCAACATCTGTGTGGCACTGACTGTATTTGTTCTATGCTAACTCTAAGCATGAGAGCTAACAGGTCACATGACTGCTGATCAGTCAGAGCTCTCAGTCAGTTTGCAGCAAAGAACAGTGACCGTCAGACATTGCACTCTGCTGTTCTCCTCCAGTGCTCGTTGGAGTGACAGCCTGGGAAAGTTGCAGGCACAGTTGGCTTTAGCTCTTAGCCTGTGCCGAAAAAGATAAGGTCAACTGTAAATCAGGCAGTTGGGTGGAGCCTACAATATTGTTGGGATCCTTCCCAAATTTTGCCCTTCAGCTGATGGCAGGCAGTTAGTAAATGCATTTCTTTGACTAAAAAGAGAATGAAAGCCAAAGCCCTATTGCTACGCCTGAATCTGCTATTTCTCCTTTTACTTCAACTCTTCTATCACCACAAAGTTTTATTGTTTTTACCCGGCTGGGTAATAAAGAGCACAGAAAAAGACACCTGTCGTGGACATTCCGTTACTGCTACATTCACCATACACCCCTAGACGGCGGAGGAGCCATGAGGTAACATGCCACCCAAAACAAACCAGCAGCTCCTTCGGGGGTAGTGCTACATACACAATTGTATAAAATCTGTAAAGACAAGGCGAAGTGAAAATTGCATCCTTTTGCATAGCAAAGCGCAGGATAAGGCTCCTTTCACCCTTTTACGACTTCAAAGTCGCACGATTTTACCGCGATTCGCGGCCGCAATTTCAATGAATGCCTGTGTAAGTGGCATCAAAATCGGACCAAAGTACTGCAAGGACTACTTTGAAGTTGGCACTACCTAAAGTCGTGCCAGTATGAATGGTAGTCATTGAAAATAATGGAGAATGACTTGTCATACGATTTTGCAGTCCAAAATCGTGAGACAAGTCATATAAGTGTGAAAGGGCCCTAACATACCACAACACACTTTACTGAGTGAACAGTCTCTACCCCCTAGTAAATCCACCCCGGTGTGTGTGCACACTGAAAGGAAAATAGCAGCTTTAGTAATATACCTAGGCCCAGATTCAAAGAGCAATTGCGCCTGCGTAACCATAGTTACGCAGCGCAATTGCTTACTTGCGCAGGCGTAACAAATCTCCTGATTCAGAGAGCTCGTTACGCCGACTGCAGCCTAAGATATGCGTGGCTTAAGGCTCTTATGCCCTCATATCTTAGGCTGCATTCTTACGCAGGCCGCTAGGTGGCGTTCCCGTTGTGGTCAGCGTATAGTATGCAAATTGCATACTAACGCCGATTCACAACATTACGCGAGCCCTGCGTACGCAGTTTACGTAGTTTGCGTACGTCGGGTTTTGCGTAAGGCTGCACATGCTAAAAGCAGGGGCAGCCAATGCTAAGGATACCTGTCGTTCCCACGTCGCGAGGTTTAAATTTTACGTCGTTTGCGTAAGTGAATCGTGAATGGCGCTGGACGCCATTCACGTTCACTTTGAAGCAAATGACGTCCTTGCAACGTCATTTGCCGCAATGCACGTCGGGAAAGTTTCCCGACGGAGCATGCGCACTACGCTCGGCGTGGGAACGCGCCTAATTTAAATGATCCACGACCCCTACGGGATCATTTAAATTGCGCGCCTTTTCCCCCGGGCATTTTGCCGGAGCGCCCACGCAACTGCTCCGTGAATCGCGCATAGCGCAGGAAATTTTCGGAGGCACAGCGGCAAAACGGTGCGCTGCGCCCTACTCTTGTTTGTTACGCTCACCTAACAAGTGTAAACAAAGTTATTGCTGTTTTCTGCTGTAACCGTCCTATGCAAGTTTTATTTTGTCAGTCAGTTATTTTAAACCACAAAGCAATGAGGGAGGATTCAAATCATTGCACACAGTTTTAGATTTGAGTTTGCCAATCTCCAGGCAAATGTAGATCCACCACCAACACTCTATAGAGCAAAGTGTTTGATTTTTATACAGCCTTCTATAGCTGTTCCTCTTCTGGGAGTTGAGATTGGTGATCCAGTGCTGCAGTCTGGGCCCTCTGCTGACCTACCTTTTTGCTGGTCCTAGCTGTGACATCATCTACTGCTGCATATTGGAGCACCTGGGGATCTTAGGCACTTGAGCTAAAGAGCATTAATCCCCTTCCGTTTGTTGATCTCCGCTGAGCTGGCGGATGACAGTTCCGCCTCTGCTCACTTAGCGGGGAGGAGCCTGTCGAGCACCGCTGATTCCTATGGAGAGATCAGACGAAAACAGACAGCATGTCCATTTTCATCAGATCTCATGCAATCCACCAGGGCGGATGACAAACGTATCGCCATACGTCTGATTTTAGCAAATCTTATAGCAGATGGGTGTCAGCGGACACATCTCCGCTGACACCTTCCTGTCCATAGGAGTCAATGGATGATCCGCTTGGATTCGCCTGAAAAACAGACAGGCAGATCTGAGCGGGCTTGTCGTGTGAAAGGGGCCTTAGGCCTCATGCACACTGCTTCTCCTAAACTCACTTTTAGGAGCTTTTGATGTTTTTTGCATCTAGTGCTTAGGTGGTTTTTCTTTTCACTGGCCAGAATAAATGATTCTGGTTAATAAAAGGAATAAACCCTCAAGTACTTAAAGCGTTTTTTTTTTATTGCCAGAAACAAATGTCAGGAGCATTTGTTTTTAATTGTCCCATGTGCGTGTACCCTTAAGGGCTCATTTCAACTTTTGTTCACCTTGTTTTATAAATTCCAGCTCCCCTATGTATCAATTCAGCATTATACTGTAAATTTGTACTTGATTTTCAAAAAACAAAAAAAAAACAGCTTTCCATTAATTCGATACAGGCTTACCTCACTGACTTCATAGCTGTTGAAACACACTGCTTGATTACTTCTCCCTTACTTCCTGGTCAGACTTTAGGTCATGACACAGGAAGGAGTTGACCAGCTGAGGGTAGGTGATGCAGGGTGTGTGCTAATGAGGTCAGAAGTAATCACAGTATGTGCAAAAGCAGAATTATAAAACTCAAAATAAAGAGTCCACGATAGTCCTGCAGCAGTGCTGCGATCAAACTGACGTTTGAAAAGGTTCTTATAAATGGCATAAAGGCATGTTTTTTCCTAGTACTTGTTTGTTTACAATAATCACAGTATGTTTAAACAGATATGAAGAGAGTGAGGTAAACACGTGTGGAATTAATGGAAACCTATTTTATTTTTGTAAAATAAGTACATTAATGCTCTATTGGTACATAGCGAATTTGGAATTTCGAAAAAAAAGTGGACTAATGTGAAGTTTGTCTTTAACCACTTCAGCCCCCGGAAGAATTGACTTTTTGCGTTTTGGCACTGACAATTGCGCGGACGTGTGACGGGGTACCCAAACAAAATTGACGTCCTTTTTTTCTCACAAATAGAGCTTTCTTTTGGTGGAATTTGATCACCTCTGCGGTTTTTATTTTTTGCGCTATTAACAAAAAAAGAGTGACAGTTTTGAAAAAAAATAACAATATTTTTTACTTTTTGCTATAATAAATATCCCCAAACAATACATACAAAAAAATGTTTTTCTTAGTTTAAGCTAATACGTATTCTTCTACATATTTTTGGTAAAAAAAAAAACACAATAACCGTATATTGATTGGTTTTGCGCAAAAGTTATAGCGTCTACAAAATAGGGGGTAGTTTTATGGCATTTTTATTATTATATGTCAACATTCCATGGGGCAGTTCCACGTACCTGTGGGTAATCTTCCGCCGGGCGCAGCATATCTAAGATACACTACGCCACCACAACTTATTTTTTTATTTCGAATCCACAAAGAATTTGCGCCGTAAGTTACGGCGGCGTAGCGTATCTTTGGCGGCGTAAGGGCGCAGAATTCAAATGGATGTAATGGGGACATGTTTTATGGTAATACGTCGTGACCCGACTGAAAAACAACGTTTTTTTTTAACCACTTAAGCCCCGGACCAATATGCAGCCTAAAGACCCAAGGTGTTTTTACAGTTCGGGACTGCGTCGCTTTAACAGACAATTGCGCGGTCGTGCGACGTGGCTCCCAAACAAAATTGGCGTCCTTTTTTCCCCACAAATAGAGCTTTCTTTTGGTGGTATTTGATCACATCTGCGGTTTTTAGTTTTTGCGCTATAAACAAAAATAGAGCGACAATTTTGAAAAAAAAGCAATATTTTTTACTTTTTGCTGTAATAAATATCCCCCAAAAACATATATAAAAACATTTTTTTTCCTCAGTTTAGGCCGATACGTATTCTTCTACCTATTTTTAGTAAAAAAAATCGCAATAAGCGTTTATCGATTGGTTTGCGCAAAATTTATAGTGTTTACAAAATAGGGGATAGTTTTATTGCATTTTTTTTTTTTATTTTTTTTTTACTACTAATGGCGGCGATCAGCAATTTTTTTCGTGACTGCGACATTATGGCGGACACTTCGGACAATTTTGACACATTTTTGGGACCATTGTCATTTTCACAGCAAAAAATGCATTTAAATTGCATTCTTTATTGTGAAAATGACAGTTGCAGTTTGGGAGTTAACCACAGGTGGCGCTGTAGGAGTTAGGGTGCACCTAGTATGTGTTTACAACTGTTTGGGGGTGTGGCTGTAGGAATGACGTCATCGATCGTGTCTTCCCTATAAAGGGAATGACGCGATCGATGCACCGCCATAGTGAAGGACGGGGAAGCCGTGTTTACACACGGCTCTCCTCGTTCTTCAGCTCCGGGGAGCGATCGCGACGGAGCGGCTATAAACAAATAGCCGCGCCGTGGTCCCGGATCGCTCCCCGAGCGGACCCGACCTCCGCATGTAGCGGGGGGGGTCCCGATCGGACCCCCCACCCGCTAATAGGCGAGGACGTACCTATACGCCCATGTGCCTGTACGTGCCATATTGTGGACGTATATGTACATGGGCTGGTCCTTAAGTGGTTAACTGCGCATGCGCCGTCCGTGGGGGTATCCCAGTGCGCATGCTCGAAATTAACCCGGAACAAGCCAATGCTCACGACGGTGACGTCATTCTACGCAAATCCCTATTCGCAAACGACGTAAAAAATTCAAAATTGTACACGGGAACGCCGGCCATACTTAACATTGAGTACGCCTCATAACAGCAGCTTTAACTATACGCCGGAAAAAGCCGAACGCAAACAACGTAAAAAAATGCGCCGGCCGGACGTACGTTCGTGGATCGCCGTAACTAGCTAATTAACATACTCGACGCGGAATTCAACGGAAACGCCACCTAGCGGCCGCCGATTGCATCTAAGATCCGACGGCGTGTCGGATCAATCCCAGATGCCGTCGTATCTTGTTTTGTAGATATAAAACAATGATACGACGCGGGAAATAAAAAATTACGCCGGCGTATCAATAGATACGCCGCCGTAATTCTTTTGTGGATCTGCCCCCATATTTCTATACTTGCTCCAGGTCAGTTAGTCAAAGTACTGAAGTCTAAGCATCAGCGTGACAGCCAGGTAACTAGCATTTTCAGAAGGTTACAATGGCAAACTACATATTTTTAATGATCGCTTTTTTAGGGATGATTTAGGGATGATTCAACCAGCAGCCTCACTTATTGCAAGGCCACTGGTGTGCACTGGCAGGGTACAGTGACGAAACGCTAATCTTGGTGCATCACACCATTCTCTTTTTATTGTTAAAACTTTATCAAAATGTTACAGCTGACATTTCATAAAATGTTATGCTCCCAGTGGTGTTGGGGTGCAAGATTTTATGCTGTAACCTGCTACACTGAAAATATTAGTGCATGCAGTATTTTGTTTCAGCAAACACCACTGTAATGCAGTGGTGTGAAAGAGTGTGGCACCATAGCAAACGAGGCAAATTTCCTTGTCTGTGTGTTGGGCCTGCACAAGCATAAATGCTTGTGCAGGCTGCGCAGCCCAGCCCAGCATAAATGATGTAAATGGGCCCCTTAACCACTTCAGCCCCTGACCATTTCACTGCCAAACGCTTTAACTAACAATTGCGCGGTTGTGCGATGTGCCTCCCAAACAAAATTAACGTCCTTTTTTTCCCACAAATAGAGCTTTCTTTTGGTAGTATTTGATCACCTCTGCATTTTTATTTTTTGCGCTATAAACAAAAATAGAGCGTCAATTTAAAAAAAAAAAACGATATTTTGTACTTTTTGCTATAATAAATTTAAGAACTTTTTTAAAAAGCGATTTTTTTTCTCAGATTAGGCCGATACGTATTCTTCTACATATTTTTGGTAAAAAAAATCGCAATAAGCGTATATTGATTGGTTTGCGCAAAAGTTATAGCGTCTACAAAATAGGGATAGTTTTATGGCATTTTTATCATTATTTTTTTTTTACTAGTTATGGCGGCGATCTGCGATTTTTATCGTGACTGTGACATTTATGGCGGACACATCACTTTTGGCGCTATTTTGGGACCATTCACATTTATACAGCGATCAGTGCTATAAAAATGCACTGATTACTGTGTAAATGTGACTGGCAGTGAATGGGGTTAACCAGTAGGGGGGCGCTGAAAGGGTTAAGTGTGTCCTAGGGAGTGATTTTAACTGTTAGGGGGCGTGGCTTACTGTGACACGTCACTGATGGCTGCTCCCGATGAGAGGGATCAGTGCTGTGTCACTAGGCAGAATAGGGAGATATCTTGTTTACAAAGACTTCCCCCCGTTCTGCCGTTCCGTGAGTCTGCGGGCACTTACCTCACCTGTGCAGTTGGTTATGCACAGAGCGACCCAATCCTCCTCTTCTGGGGTCCCTCCCCGGTGCTCCTGGCTCCTCTTCTTGAGTGTCCCGCCGGAGAAGCGCTCTCCGATGGGACACCCATGCGTGCGCGCTCCCGTGTCCTGCTGCTGCGTCCGTAGACACAGACAGCAGGACTCGTCTCCGTCCCCTGGCGCCCACATCATTGGATTCGATTGATAGCAGTGCAACCATTGGCTCCCGCTGCTGTCAATCTATCCAATCACGACACGAGACACCGGCTGGAGCTGGTGTGCTCGTTCCCGTCGTGGGAATTACGGGGCTCAGGTATAACTATAAGGGAGGCTCGGGGGAGCTGCTGCAGCACAGGAGGTTCTTCACCTTAATGCATAGAATGCATTAGGGTGAAAAATGGCAAGGGTTTACAACCCTTTTAAAGCCAAGTTCTCGCTGGCTGCTGAGTCACTAGCCCTGCACAATAATCTGCTTATTATGAAATGTACTCTTTACAGTCTTCTATTAATTTTCTAAAATGAGAGCTATGGTATATTTTCAGCAATATACAGCAGTTGGCCCATTACCCAGTTTTGGGATAACTGAGACACACTGCCATATTTACAAAGCATTAACATATCACAGTAAATATGCCATTAGCCTGAATAAACCACAATGTGTCTAAGAGAAGGCAGAATGTCTTGGCATAATACCACTTTGTTGAAATGGCTCATAATATGAAGAATATTTTCATGGATCAAATCTAGAAAACAACTGTTACAGCTTGTGTGCGTCTTTTTTTAGCACTGGGCCTCACAAACTCAAGAGTCAGTCTAGACTGGCCACATGGGACAGCAACAGTGACTTGTTGTATATGAGACTGGCCTTACATGAATAGAGGCAATAGACACTTGCCATGTCTGAATTATACACTTGTTCAATGAGAACAAGAATGATTATTATACTTTACTCATAAAGTGCCAATGTAGGTGGCAGCATTGTACAACCAGTTGTGCTACAGTCCAAAAAAACATGCAAAGATGTGTACACCAGAATTTTAAATGCATGCTTACATAGGAAATTGAGGTCCCCTTTTACAAGGTTTCAAATAAAATGTTCAAGTTGAGGAACGCTGGTGTCATGCCTTCATTCATAAGGCTCATCGTCTTCATAGTTTTGACTTTAGTTTGAATTAAATCAATGCTGCCATCTAGTGGACTTTCTGTTTAATTGCACCTGTTCTATGTTAATATAGTCAGCTAGAATAGTTCATTAATTTGGTCCATGCAAGCTTCCGTATTTCTATCCCATGAGGCTTTGCAGCACCTCCACAGCCTTCTTTTCCATTTTTCCTTCCAAGCAAGCACATGTCTGCTGAGTTCTTTCTCACGTCAGCCATATCGATGCATCTACGGTACGTGCAACTTTGTCTCTCTAGATAGATAGATAGGGAGGCTCTAATTGTATTATTGTTTATTAATTGTAATCTGTTTGTATCTATTACAGTTTTACTCTGTCTTGTGCTAATAAAAGTTCATAAGGATTCTGCGCCTACTGGAATGCATTAGTATGAGAAGAGTTATCAGTGTGCCCGAATACACATCAGTCACGTGTAGTGAGGGGCATAACAGTAAAACGTAGGCTTCTAAACATGGCTAGCATACAGAACTTCCAGCAACACGAAGGTTTCTAAGCACGGCCAGCATACAGAACGCCATAGAAACCAAGGCTTCTACGCACAGCTACCACATAGAACGCCAAAGAGACATCAAAGTTATCAGCTTCCATATACAGCTAGACACCATGTCGCAGACAAAGTCAGAGCACCTCGTGACAAGGTCAGAAGTTTACTCCACGAGCTCAAGGAGGTCAGTGAAAAGCGAAACAATCGCCATTGCCCGCGCAAAGGCAGAATCTGCAAAGGTGAAAGCTGACTTTGTAGCAAAAGAGGCCGAAGTAAAGGCTAGGTTTGCTGAAAAAGAGATGCAAATCAAATTAGAGAAGTTACGCATGGAAACTGAATTAGAGAAACTAGCTGCAGAAAAGGAGTCAGCGGCTGCTGCAGCCGAGGCAGACATCCTAGAAGAACTTGCAAAGCCCACCAGTGAGCGGCACAGCAACGTGCTAGGGGAAGAATCTGTTCCTCATGACAGTACAGAGCGTACCTCAGAATATGTGCGGCGACACGCCAAACCAGACAACTGCCCACTTACAGCGCCAAGAGCGGAATCAACTCCCGCCATTCACACGCCTTATATCAAGCAAGAAAGTAAACCTGCACTTAGTCAGTTTTCAGAACATTCTGCATCCAGGCTATCAAAGCACTACGCCACAGTTGACCAAGTCGAAAATGAAGAACAACAAGTTAAAAGACCCAGCGACAGCATCTCTGATGACCGCATCTACTCCACAAGTTCCTGGCACAACAAAGCGCCCCCTGGCTACTCACACAACGATCAAGGTATGTCAGATTTCTTCAAGCTCTTAGCACGACGTGAACTGTTAGCAAAAGGACTTGCAAAGTTTAACGATCGCCCTGAAAGTTATAGAGCATGGCGTTCGTCCTTCAGAAATGCAATTAAGGATCTTGGTTTTAAAGCAAGTGAGGAAGCCGATCTCTTAGTCCAATCACTGGGGAATGAGTCATCAGAGCATGCAAGGAGAATCAGAGACATTAACATTAATTACCCAACCAAAGGGCTGAGCATGATATGGGAGAGGATTGATGAATGTTACGGTTCCCCAGAAGTTCTAGAAAACTCTCTTTTTAAAAGAATAGAGGACTTTCCCAAGATTTCTAACAAAGGCTACCAGAAGCTGAGAGAATTGAGTGACCTAGTGACAGAACTCCAAATAGCCAAATCAGAAGGAGACTTGCCAGGCCTTGCCTTTCTGGACACAGCCCGTGGTGTTAACCCTATAGTGCAGAAGCTACCTTACAGCCTTCAAGAAGCCTGGATTACACGCGGCTCCAACTACAAGCAAAGGCACAACGTTCCCTTCCCACCATTCTCTTATTTTGTGGACTTTATTCGCCATCAAGCAAAGGTTAAAAATGATCCTAGTTTTGACATCTCATCATCTGACTCTGCTCTCCCTAGGCCCAGTAAGCCTGCTCTAACCCGCAACTTCAAAGTCACACCTGTTGCAGTACGCAAAACAAGTGTATCTCCAGCTGAGAATCCAAGCAGAGAGTGCCCTCTTCACAAGAAGCCTCATTCATTGTCAAAGTGCAGAGGTTTTAGAGAAAAGACTCTCCAAGATCGCAGAACCTTCCTCAAAGAAAACAGAATTTGTTACAGGTGCTGCGCATCAACTTCTCACATCGGTAAAGACTGTAAGGTGAGCATCAACTGCTCCGAGTGTAACAGCACAGAACACAACACAGCTCTACATCCAGGGCCAGCGCCATGGACTCTTACCCCCTCACTCCAGGTGGAAGAGCACGGCGAGGAGCAACAAGACATAGTACCTCCTGTAGTTACACCCCAGTGCACCCAAGTATGTGGAGAAGGTTCGTCTAACAAATCCTGCTCCAAGATTTGTCTTGTTACAGTTTACCCCACAGGCCACAGAGAAAAAGCAGTGAAGCTATACGTGATCCTGGACGATCAAAGCAACAGATCACTCGCCAGCTCAACCTTCTTTGACACCTTCAAAATCAAGGAAGCAAACTCTCCATACTTACTCAAGACTTGTACAGGGGTAAGTGAAGAAACTGGGAGAAGAGCCATCGGTTACCAAATCGAATCCTTTGATGGTCAGACAACCCTGCCTCTGCCAACTCTAATCGAGTGCAATCAGTTCCCAACTGAAAGAGAGGAGATCCCTACACCAGAGGTGGCACTTCATCACAGACATCTGAAGGGCATAGCACACCTCATCCCTGAACTGGATCCCCAGGCTGAGATAGCACTTCTCCTTGGGAGGGACATCATCAGAGTTCACAAGGTAAGAAAACAAATCAATGGTCCCCACAACTCCCCCTATGCTCAGAAGCTGGATCTCGGATGGGTCATCATAGGCAACGTATGCCTAGGGAGTGTTCACAAACCAACCAGCGTGAACTCTCTCTTTACAAAGACACTAGAGGGTGGGCGTCCATCCTTATTTCAGCCTTGCACCAACAGATTCCTCGTAAGAGAGAAGCCTGCCAGTGTAATTCATTCCAACCCTTACACCGCTAATCTTCTTTGTGATGAAGACAGAGATCGTTTAGGATGCTCAGTTTTCCAAGGGACTAAAGAAGATCACAAACTTGCCCCATCAATTGAAGATCATATCTTCTTGGAAATAATGAGACAGGGATTCCACAAAAACAATGAAAACAGCTGGGTTGCACCCCTGCCTTTCAAAGCACAGAGACCCTGCCTTGCTAACAACAGAGAACAAGCTTTAAAGCGCTTTTCTTCCCTTAAACGCAATCTTCAAAGAAAGCCAGAAATGAAAGGGCATTTCTTCTCATTCATGAGTAAGATGTTTGAGGATGACCATGCTGAGATAGCCCCACCTTTAAAAGACAAAGAAGAGTGCTGGTACCTACCAATCTTCGGTGTCTACCACCCCAAGAAGCCAGGTAAAATCCGGGTAGTGTTTGACTCCAGCTCTCAGCACGAAGGGGTCTCACTAAATGATGTCCTCCTAAAGGGACCAGATCTCAACAACACACTTCTTGGTGTTCTTATCAGGTTCCGCAAGGAAGCAGTTGCCATAGTTGCAGACATACAGCAAATGTTTCACAGCTTCCAAGTCAAGGAAGAACACAGGAACTTCTTGAGATTCCTATGGTTCAAAGACAATGACCCTACTAAAGACATTACAGAATACCGCATGAAAGTGCACGTTTTTGGTAACAGTCCATCCCCTGCTGTTGCCATCTACGGACTTAAGCTATCTGCTCAAGAAGGTGAGAAAGACGTTACACAGTTTATTGAAAGAGACTTTTATGTAGATGATGGTCTGAAATCACTTTCTTCACCTGAAGCTGCAATAAGTCTACTCAAGAGGACTCAAAGCACACTTGCCTCTTCAAATCTTAGACTGCATAAGATAGCATCAAACAGCAAGGTCGTCATGGAGGCCTTCCCTTCTCAAGATTATGCCAGTGACTTCAAAGATCTGGACTTAGCTACAGACTCCCTTCCTATGCAACGCAGCCTAGGACTCAACTGGGACCTCAAGACTGACACCCTTACCTTTCAGGTCGACCAAGAGCCAAAACCCTTCACTCGACGAGGTGTCCTATCCACCATCAACAGCCTGTATGATCCACTCGGGTTCGCAGCACCGGTGACCGTCCAAGGTAAGATTATGCTTAGAGAGCTTACTGCAGACACATGTGATTGGGATTCTCCACTACCTTCTGAGAAAGAGACATTATGGGTAACATGGAGAGACTCTTTAAAGACTTTATCTAACCTACACATACATAGACCATACACCCACTTTCCTCCTGAAAGGGTTCAGTCTAGAAAGTTATGTGTATTCTGCGATGCTTCAGTCAAAGCAATAGGAGCAGTAACCTACCTCAAGTCAGTAGACATCGAGGGCCAAATTCATATTGGGTTCGTTATGGGCAAGGCCAAGCTAGCACCATGTCCTGAAACCACCATTCCAAGATTGGAACTGTGTGCTGCTGTATTAGCAGTAGAACTAGCAGAACTCATTACAACTGAGATGGATATAGAACTCGAGGATACAGAGTTTTACACAGACAGCAAGGTAGTGTTGGGCTACATTTACAACGAAAGTAGGAGATTCTATGTCTATGTGCACAACAGAGTCCTAAGGATCAGGAAGTCTACACAGCCCACCCAGTGGCGTTATGTCTCAACTGATCATAACCCAGCAGATCATGCCACAAGGTCTGTGTCAGCATCCCGTCTCAAAGACACTACATGGCTCACAGGACCACCCTTCCTGTACAAGTCAGTGCCTACCACTCCACAAAGGGAGACTTATGAACTGTTAGAACCTGAATCTGACTCAGACATCCGTCCTCAGGTTTCCACACTACATACAACAATTTCTAACCAACTGTTGAGATCCAAGCGCTTCGATAAGTTCTCCACTTGGAAATCCTTACAAAGAGCTACAGCTTGCCTGGTTCACATAGCCAGATCCTTTAAAGGCACCCCTACAAGACCAAGTTGTTGCAAAGGTTGGCATTATTGCCACAAGCCATATACAGTAGACAAGCTCACAGAAGCAAAAAATGTAATCATCCGCTGTATCCAACAAGAGACTTATGCACTAACACTAGAATGCCTTCAATATAACAAGAGCATTCCAAAGAACTGTCCTCTAAGGAAACTCAACCCCTTTATAGACAATGAAGGACTGTTAAGAGTTGGAGGGCGCATCTCAAATGCAGGACTTGATAGTGGTGAAAGCAATCCTGTCATAATACCAAATAACCATGTTGCTTCTTTACTTGTGGAACACTACCACACACAGACAAAACATCAAGGACGTTTGTTCACGGAAGGAGCTTTGCGTGTGGCTGGACTCTGGATAGTGGGAGCCAAGAGACTTGTGAGTAAAACCATTTTCAAATGTATCACCTGTCGTAAGCTTCGTGGTATTTTCCAAACCCAGAAAATGGCCAACCTTCCTGCAGACCGTCTCAGTACAGAACCCCCTTTCACAAACGTCGGTCTTGATGTATTTGGGCCTTGGGCTGTCATCACACGTCAAACCAGAGGAGGCAGTGCCAACAGCAAACGCTGGGCTGTCATGTTTACTTGCATGTGCATCAGAGCTGTACACATAGAAGTAATTGAGTCCTTAGACACATCCAGCTTCATCAATGCCCTGAGACGTTTCATCTCTATTAGAGGCCCTGTCAAGCACATACGCTCTGATAGAGGAACCAACTTTGTTGGAGCTTGCAAAGAATTGAATATCACTTCAAACCTTGACACAGAACATGTTGAGAGATACCTTTCAGAACAGGGTTGTACATGGACATTTAACCCCCCACACTCTTCTCACATGGGAGGTGCCTGGGAGCGTATGATTGGTATAGCTCGAAGGATCCTAGATTCAATGTTTCTACAATTGGGAACTTCAAAACTCACACATGAGACTCTGACAACCTTCATGGCTGAAGTATCAGCTATAATGAATGCTAGACCCTTGACATCTATACCCAATGATCCTGAGGATCCTTTCTTGCTTACACCTTCCACTTTGCTCACTCAGAAAGTCGAGGTGATCACAGCTCCTTCTGTCAATCTCGACCCAAAGGACTTATACAGATGTCAATGGAAAAGAGTACAAGTGTTAGCTGACACCTTTTGGAACAAATGGAAGAAACAATACTTGTCTAATCTACAGACCAGGAACAAATGGCAAGACAGCAGTCCCAACTTAGAGCCTGGTGCCATTGTGCTCATGAAAGACTCTCAATCAAGGAGAAACGAGTGGCCTTTGGGTCTGATAACCCAAGTGTTTCCCAGTGAAGATGGACATGTCAGGAAAGTTGAACTCAAAGTCATTAGGCAAGGCCAGCCTAAACTTTTCCTCAGACCTGTTTCCGAACTTGTTTTGTTACTCTCCTCCGGAGTGCCATGATGTGTGGTATCCGTGGGAAACCAGGCGAGGAGTGTCATGCCTTCATTCATAAGGCTCATCGTCTTCATAGTTTTGACTTTAGTTTGAATTAAATCAATGCTGCCATCTAGTGGACTTTCTGTTTAATTGCACCTGTTCTATGTTAATATAGTCAGCTAGAATAGTTCATTAATTTGGTCCATGCAAGCTTCCGTATTTCTATCCCATGAGGCTTTGCAGCACCTCCACAGCCTTCTTTTCCATTTTTCCTTCCAAGCAAGCACATGTCTGCTGAGTTCTTTCTCACGTCAGCCATATCGATGCATCTACGGTACGTGCAACTTTGTCTCTCTAGATAGATAGATAGGGAGGCTCTAATTGTATTATTGTTTATTAATTGTAATCTGTTTGTATCTATTACAGTTTTACTCTGTCTTGTGCTAATAAAAGTTCATAAGGATTCTGCGCCTACTGGAATGCATTAGTATGAGAAGAGTTATCAGTGTGCCCGAATACACATCAGTCACGTGTAGTGAGGGGCATAACAGCTGGATTTCCTTACATGGCTGTCTGAAACCTCATCTGCGGCTGTCTAAAACCACATCCCTCCCCGGTCACCTTTTTTGTAAAAAAAAAGAAGTGAGAGATGGGAGAGAGATGGAAAGCAAAGGAGGAGAGTACAGAGAACCATTGTTCTCTAGACAAAGATGTGTTAGCTGCACACTTTGTCTCCCGTAATCAAAGATCACACATGCAAAAGGAACATCACAAACGCAAATATTAGGGAAACACAGCAAGGTGTACTTTTTCTTTATGTTTTTTTTTTCCCCCCAAAGTCCATTAATAGCAGGTAGAAGCAAAAGGTCTATGTGCCTAGATCAAAAATTACAGGTCATTAGTCATAGGCTGCATGCTTTTAAAATAAAAACACCATCCAGCCCTCAATCCCAGGATTTCTCTAAGGCCCCGTACACACGACCGGATCTATCCGCTGGGATTGATCCACGGATCAGTTCCAGCAGATAGATCCGGTCGTGTGTACGGCCTAGCGGACATTTCCCAGCGGATAAAAATCCAGCCGACGGATTCCCAGCGGATAAAAATTTCTTAGCATGCTAAGAAATCTATCCGCTGGAATCCAGTCCAGCGGACTGATCCGGTCGTCTGTACAGACTCAGCGGATCAGTCCGTCCGCTCCCATCCCTCGCATGCGTCGTAATGATTCGACGCATGCGTGGAAGTCACCGCGGATTTATTCCGTGGGGATTTCGATCTGATGGTGTGTACAGCCATCAGATCCAAATCCGCCAGAGGATTTATCCGCTGGAAACGGTCCGGCGGACCGTTTCCAGCGGATATCCTCTCGTCTGTACGAGGCCTTAAACAATAGCACTGTAATAGGCAATGGTTTCAGCCATGCAGCCCTCCCCCGACTGGGTGGTCCTTCCAAAACACTGAAAAAAATTTACACAAGAGGACGCAAATGCCTAGTGCATTACCATACAGCAGTTGGACCCTTTATTAAAATCTCATAATGGCTTTATACTAACAAAAGTAAGAATAAAATCAGGCTTGTCATATACAATGCTCTAACTGGTGTGTCGGGGGACTCTACGGCCACGCAGTGGAAAGGCTTACGCGTTTTGGGGGACAGACCCCTTTCCTCAGAGCTAACTCCCACTAAACAATAAAACACTATTTGAGACAAACTTTTTGTGTGGGGTGTGTCCTCAGTATGGAAACTCTCAAATAGTGTTTCATTGTTTGGTTTGGTTTCAGTGCATGATTATTAAACATAGAAACAAGTGATCTCTCGTAGCCACTAAATAGATGTAACAAAGGGTAGTTGGTGTGGTGCATGATGGAGAAAGGAAAGGAAATGTAGTTTATGCCAAAGTATGTATGGTGAGGTTGGCTAAAAAAATATCAAAATGCCCTCCGCTTCATCTGTGATGCCGCGTACACATGATCGGTTTTCCGACCGGAAAAACTGCCATGTTTGCTTTTGGTCGGGAAAACTGTCTGTGTGTATGCTCCATAGCCGTTTTCCCGACAGGGAAACACTGCAGTGGAGCATACACACAACCGATTTTCCCGACCAAAGCTCTCATGGCAGTTTCCCTGTCTGGAAAACCGGCCGTGTGTACACGGGGAAAAGCAACCGAGCAGGTTCTCAGTTTTCCCCTCGGTTTTCCCGGCGGACTTTTGACCGCCGGGAAAACCGATCGTGTGTACGAGGCATAAGGCGTAAATCCAACTACGGCCCCCTCCCCTACTTGTATTGTTGACTTTTTTTCTAATTACTTACCTTTTTAAAATGTCTTTAGGAGAGCCATGTGACAAGCAGGGCCCTATTCCTCTTCATATCTTTGGCAGAAGGTAGCCAATGATGAAAGGAGCAATGCTGACAATTATGTCAGCATCACTCTCTGCATCATTACACTGTGTGTGCAGAGCCATGGGTGTCATTCACTGAAAATTAATTACTGCATTGGATAGCGCCAGAGAGGAGGTGAGTATTGCAGCCAGAGTTGCCATTTTTTTTTTAAGGGACCACTGCATGAAGAAGAAAAAAGAGTTTAACTTTAATTTGTAACAGAAGTTAGGCAACCAAATACCTTCTGTTTTAAGAAGGTTCTGCTGGACCAAACGGGCTTTATCATGGGCAGGGAGGCGAGGGACAATGCGAATAGGGCACTCCAGCTGATCCACTGGGTAGAATCGCAAACAGCCCCACAACCATGTCTTTTGCTTTCGACTGATGCCGAGAAGGCATTTGACCGGGTGGATTGGACATATATGACTATAGTTTTGACCAAGCTTGGTCTGGGTCCTAATATGCTGGCATGGATATCCTCCCTGTATAGCTCTCCGTCCGCCAGAGTCAAGGTTAACGGCCTGCTATCAGACCCTTTTCCGATTAACAATGGGACGCGGCAGGGTTGCCCGCTGTCACCCCTTGTGTTTGCTTTGACGCTTGAACCGCTGCTCAGCCGGATTCGCCTCAATAGCAACATCAGGGGGTTAAAGGTCGGCCCCAGGGAACATAAGTTGTCCGCCTATGCGGACGACGTATTGTTTTATGTGTCTGAACCTCTGGTGTCATTGCCCAACATTATGGCAGAGCTGGCGGAATTTAACCTTCTATCTAATTTCAAGATAAACTACGCCAAATCGGAGATCCTATCACTGACCATTCCCCCGGGACTGCGTGCGCAGCTGCAGGCTGCGTTCTCATTCACATGGTGTCAATCGTCACTGAAGTATCTAGGAGTTCATCTACCAGCGAGCTGCGCTCGGTTGTATGAATATAACTACGCCCCACTGCTCTCGACCATCAGGGTGGACTTGGGAAGGTGGGATAAGGCGGCCTTCTCGTGGATGGGCCGGGTCAGTGTGTTGAAAATGAATGTGCTCCCCAGAATTTTGTTTTTCCTACAGATGGTTCCGATTGCTCTGCCCAGGGCCTTCTTCTCAAGCCTCAAAAGCCTATTCATCCAATATATCTGGAGTGGGAAGTGTCCTCGGCTAGCTCTCCGCATTCTGCAACGCCCTAAGTCGGCGGGTGGGCTGGGAGTCCCAGTGGTGAGGAGATATTATGAAGCAATAGCCCTTCAGCGCATTCTGGATTGGAACCATAGTGTCCAGCACAAGATGTGGGTGCCTCTAGATAAGTACCTGGCAGGGCGTAACCTGTCCCACGCTCCGTGGGTGCCCGGGGAGCATAGGGGGTTGTCTGGACTGGTTTCCCCTTTTGCTGTCCATGCCCTGGCGATCTGGGATGCCCTAAACAAGTCGGGGGAGTTGGCTTTGCCCACCTCTCCGCTGGCGCCCCTGGGGGGCTTCCCCTGGTTTACTCCGGGGGAACACCCATCCTTTTTCCGGACGTGGACGGCGGACGGGGAGTCCAGGTGTGGGAGGTTTGTCCAGGATGGGGGTCTGTTGCCTCTGGCCACGCTGAGGGAACAATATGGCCCCTTCCTAATGGATGAGTGGCGCTATCGGCAACTTAGTCATTTTCTCGCCTCTCTGCCCCAGGTAGTCAGGTCACCCACGCAGGCGTCCCCTTTTGAACGCCTCTGCATGTCCCCGGCGGCTGTCCCTCACGCCATCTCTGAGTTATATGCCTTGATCTATTCCCTGCGGAAGGACGGGAAGCCAAGGTTCATACGGGAATGGGAGGGAGACCTGCAACACAACTTTACTCAGCCTCAGCTGGACCACATGTACCAGCTCACACATTCGAGCACGGTTGACACAAAGATGCAGGAAAATAGCTATAAGGTGCTCACCAGATGGTACAGGGTCCCAACCAGGCTCACTCAGATATACCCTTCCATATCAGATGCATGCTGGCGGGAGTGTGGCCAACGGGGCACTTTCCTGCATATTTGGTGGGAGTGTCCCAAGCTGCGCCCCTTTTGGCAAGATGTCCATGCCCAGATTAAACTCATTCTGGACGTGGTACTTCCGGACTCCCCATTGGAGTCCCTGCTCCACTTCCCCACCATCCCAGTAAGCCTTTATCGCAAGTCTGCACTGCCCCATCTGCTCAATGCGGCCAGGCGGCTGATTCCAATACATTGGAAGACACCTCAGGTACCGTCCCGCTCCGAGTGGGTGGATATGGTAAACAAAATTATGGAAGCAGAGAAGTGGATGGCGCAGTGCAAAGATAAATATGACAAATTCTACTTGATATGGGCGACCTGGATACACTATACGGGCCCTGAGGAACTGCCTGGGCTTGGGCCCCCCCAGGGGGTGAACCCCTCTGGTAGGGGGCCCAATGTTGTTGGAGGAGGTGCCGCTGATGACCCTAATGAAACAGTGGACTGATGTAGCCATAGTAGAGATGTTACAGTCTATCTAGTATCTCTTTGTTGTGGATGCACATGTACCGAAACCCCCCCCCCCCTCTTTTTTTGTTGTTCTTTTTGTTATGTATGTGACCCTCTCCTACCCCCCCCCTTCTTCTCTCTGCTTTCCCATTGCACGTTAACCCGAAGCTCGGAGGCTTGTTCAGATAATTCTAGCGGGTAGAGGGGCATCCCTCCTCTAGGGGGGTGCTTCAGTGGTGCGGGCGGGGTGATCCATAATGGAATTAGCTTATAATATACCCTGTATATGATGCTCCTTATTCCCCCAGCCGTGCGCCCTGGCATGGGCATGCCCTAGAAGATATGTTTTAGCAGTATGTTCCGCTCGAATGCCCGAGATAAGATCCGTTTTGATGTGCACTGCAATATGATGGTTGTACTTCTTGTACTTAATTTTTCAGGCCATGTTGGCCATCCGTCTGTATGTTTGTTTTTCCTGTGAAAAAACCCTTTTGAAAATAAAGATTATATAAAAAAAAAAAGAAGGTTCTGCTGAACTTTACACTGTTTTTTTGGACAGTTTTTGGTTCTTCTTGACCCACCTTACTATAAACTATCTGCATATACAGCTGTTGGTCCCTAAGTGCTGCTCCATTTTCTATTTTAAATAAGGAAAGCTGGAACAACAGCAAAGAAGAAATGGTTGTGGACGTAGACCTGAACAATATTTATTGTAAAATGAGCTGGCTACTCTTATGCACTTCCAAGTAAATTAAAGTGTTTCTAAATGAAAAAACAATGGTTTTGCACAGAGCACCCCCGATTCTCCTCCTCTTCTTAGATCCCTCGACCACGCTCCTCCCCCATCCCAATGCCCCATAGCAAGCCGCTTGTTATGGGGACTCTTGCGCTGGCTTGGGAGCGAGCCTGCTCTTGACACACACAGCGAGGGCTTGGCCCGAACCCCGTTGTCACCTTACTGGCTCATTGGCTGCAATTGACAGCGGCTGCTGTTTCTAAGCCTCTGAGGAGAGACAGACTCGGGGGAGCCACTGCTTTCATGCACAGCGCTGGATCGAAATTGGGCTCAGGTAAGTATAATGGGGGGGGGGGGGGGCTCTTCATGCAGAAGGTTTTCTACCTTAATGCAGGGCTGGATAAATTTGCTTTAAAATCTAGGAGTCAGCTAAAAAATAAAAAAAAAGCAGGTTTTTTTTTTTTTTTACAAAGCTTTATTTTTAACAACAAAACCCCTTCTCTCATGCCCTGATTGTGTATCTTTAACAGATGCGCAACACAGGTTTACACACAGGGAATACACAGAGGTTCCAGCATGTGAAGAAGTAAAAAAAACATTATCTCTGCTGCGGGTAAGGGTTGGTTTTAACCTCTTGCCTACTGGCCACTTTCACCCGCTTTTTGCCCAGGCCAATGTTCAGCTTTTAGTGCTGTTGCACTTTGAATGACATTTTTGCAGTCATGCAATACTGCACTCATATGAAATGTTTATTATTTTCATACAAATACAGCTTTCTTTTGGTGGTACAGTATTTAATTACCACTGAGTTTTTTATTTTTTACAAAATAAACAAAAAAAAGGCATAAAATTATGAAAAAAAAAATCTTGATTTCTGTTAGAGCCTTTTCACACTGGGGCTGCCCATGCATTCGTGGTTACAGCTGTTTAAGCGGTGCTTTTGCTTCACTTTTCGGGCGCTAGCGGGGCACTAATAAAAGGGGTTGAAAATGTTGTGTTGTGACGCTTCTGAAAACTGGCCCTGTGAGAAAGGGGTCTTAGAAAATATTGCAAATAAGTAATTTTTGTTCTTCACTGATGTGCACTAATGGAAACTGATGAGGTGGCACTAATGGGTGATGATAAAGACGCACTGATGGGCACTTGGAGGCATTGATGAGGCTACACTGATAGGTGGCACTGATGAGGAGACACTAATCGGCAGCACTGATAGGGGACACTGCAAGGCTGCACTGATGGGCACTGATAGGCAATACTGATGGACACGGATGACGAGACACTGGGCACTGATAGGCTGCACTGATGAGGAGGCACTAAGGGGCAGCACTGATAGGAGGCACTGATGGGCACTTATAAGCAGTACTGATAGGTGACACCTATGGGAACTGATGAGGAGGCACTGATAGGCAGCGCTTATAGGCTGCACAGATGGGCACTGATAGGTGGAACTGATGGGCACTGATAGGTGGCAATGATGGGATGCACTGATGGGCACTGATGGGCGGCACTAATGGGCACTGATGAGGAGGCACTGATAGGCAGCACCAATGGGCTACACTGATAATCAGAGAATTGATTATCAGTGTAAATGTGCCTGTCAGAATTGCTGGTTACCGGCTTATTTCCTCACGCTGTGACAGTGCTGAGGAAAGTACTACGATAACTGGCAAGTCTGTTTACAATGCGATCAGCTGTGATTGGACAGAGCTGATCTTATGTTTAAAGTGCTACTGTGATTTACTCTTTACCTCGATCTGTTATCAGCTGTGTTTGAAGGACACAGTGATTACAGATTGCTCCCGAAGCGCGCCCCAGAATCACGCAGGGGGGCCAGGCTCTGGAAAGACATCAGTTGATGCCCTTGCAGAACTAGCCAATCTTGCAGGCAGCATTCAGATGCCTGGCGCCTGGAACTACATGTCTGGTGCATCTGGCAGTAGTCATTGCTCATGCCTGGGAATGAGCCGACAAAAGCCCAGGCATCTGGTCGCAATTTCTAGTCGCTGCCTATCAGTGCTCATCATTGCCGCATATCAGTACCACCTATCAGTGCAGCATAATAGTGCCTCCTTATCAGTGCCCAAAAGTGCTGCCTCATCAGTGCAGCCTATCAGTGCCCATCATTGCCGTCTCATCAGCGCACTTCAGTTAAGGAAAAAAATTACTTATTTACAAAATTTACTGACAGAAACATAAGAAAACTTTTTTTTTGTAAAAAATAAAAAACCCAGTAGTGATTAAATACCACTAAAAGAAAGTTCTGTTTGTGTGAAGAAAATGATTAAAAATGAATATGGGTACAGTGTTGCATGACCGCTGAATTGATGTGGTTAAACCCCCAAACTTATATTTTTCTGAAAGTAGAGACCTTGTAGAATAAAATAGTGTTGATTACAATTTTTTAAGTCACACAATATTTGTGCAAAAGTTTATCAAACGCAAAATTTCAGCAAAAAAATGATTTAAGTTAATTTTAGAGCACAAAAACAAAACATATTACTTATTTTTGGTAAAATATAAAACACAAGAATGTAAATTGATTACCAACATGGTTTAAAATTTTCGTGCACCCACAAAACAACGACAATTTTCAGTACCCTATATTTTCCATAGGCAGCACTTTTAAATTCCCTATAGGTCACCAGTTTAGAGCTAAAGCGGAGTTCCAGCCTTTTAATGTTTATCAAATATCAGCAGCTACAAAAAGTATAGCTGCTGACTTTTAACCACTTACCCCCCAGACCATATTGCTGCCCAAAGACCAGAGTACTTTTTGCGATTCGGGACTGCGTCGCTTTAACAGACAATTGCGCGGTCGTGCGATGTGGCTCCCAAACAAAATTGGCGTCCTTTTTTTCCCACAAATAGAGCTTTCTTTTGGTGGTATTTGATCACCTCTGCGGTTTTTAGTTTTTGCGCTATAAACAAAAATAGAGCGACAATTTTGAAAAAAATTCATATTTTTTACATTTTGCTATAATAAATATCCCCCAAAAATATATAAAAAAAAACATTTTTTTTCCTCAGTTTAGGCCGATACGTTTTCTTCTACATATTTTTCGTAAAAAAAAATCGCAATAAGCGTTTATTGATTGGTTTGCGCAAAAGTTATAGCGTTTACAAAATAGGGGGTATTTTTATGTCATTTTTATTATATTTTTTTTACTAGTAATGGCGGCGATCAGCGATTTTTTTTTCTGTACTGCGACATTATGGCGGACACTTCGGACACTTTTTACACATTTTTGGGACCATTGGCATTTTTATAGCGATCAGTGCTATAAAAATGCATTGGATTACTATAAAAATGCCACTGGCAGTGAAGGGGTTAACACTAGGGGGCGGGGAAGGGGTTAAGTATGCCTGGGTGTGTTCTTACTGTGGGGGGGGGGGGTGGCCTCACTAGGGGAAACACTGATCCTCGGTTCATACATTGTATGAACCGAAGATCAGCATTTCCCCTGCTGACAGGACCGAGAGCTGTGTGTTTACACACACAGCTCCCGGTCCCCGCTCTGTACCGAGCGATCGCGTGTGCCCGGCGGCGATCGCGCCCGCCGGGCACACGCACGGGAGCCGAGGACGAGCGGGGGGCGCGCCGCGCGCCCCCTAGTGGCGGCTGGGAGAGAGGACGTCATATTACGTGCTCTCGCCCACCCGAGCCAACTTGTCGACGTATAACGGTGGCCGGTCGGCAAGTGGTTAATAATACAGACACTTACCTGTTCCACGGTCCAGCGATGCGACCGCGATGAGCTTTGCTCCTCTCCCCGCTCCTCGGCACCTCCATTCACACTCTGGACAGCTTTCGGCTTCACGCCCGGGCACACACTGCACATGTGCGAGTCGCGCTGCGCTCCCGGGGTGGACAGGCGATCTCCTGGGACACGTGTCTCAGGAGATTGCCTAGAGAGAGGGGCCATCTAGGGGCAGAGGAGGAGTCGCCTAGGCGGTCTCTAGGTGGAAGTAGGAAGTGGAACAGAAAGTCCCACTCCTAACGAAGCCCCCACTTCCCCCCCAAAAACATTACATGCCAAATGTGGCATGTAAGGGGGTGAGGAGTGCTTAAAGCGGAAGTTCCACTTTTGGGTTGAACTCCTCTTTAACAATGGACAATGGATTTAGAATTATTGCTCTAACTTTGGATGCATGGAAATATGTAACCCAACGGGTGCATTTACGTTTGTGTGTGCATGTATGAGAAGGTGGGACAGGCTCAACATTTTATTAGGGGTAGGGTTTAAGTGCTTGGGTACCGTGTAACTTTATATTTTTACTTTCATTAACATTTTATTTACCGTATTTATCAGCGTATAACACACACTTTTTTCCCCTTAAAATCAGGGGAAAATCGCGGGTGCGTGTTATACGCCGATCCCTGCCGAAAGAGGAGCGAGCACCTCTGAATTACATGGAGCCGCAATCTCCTGTTTACCCGCCGCTCCATCACGCACAGCCACGTCTCCTGGTTCCGCATTGGGCCACTGTTCTGTCTATCATATGAGCAGGGCCAGGAGGCGTGGCTGTGAGTGACGGAGCGCTGGGTACACAGGAGATCGCGGCTCTGTAATTCAGCGGCACTCGCTCCTCCTCTTCCCTCGGACACAGCAGGGATAATATGACACCGGCGAGGCTGCAATGATGGCAGGTCAGTGTTTCCAAGATATGACCACCATTATTATAATTGTACTATTCCATGGATAGAGCAGACACCAGCTATTTATAAATCCAACCATAATCTTCAATTCTCTGTCCTGCTCCCATTGTATTGGAGGATCCTTTCAGCTTTGGTGATAGGGTGAAAGAGAGACAGGGAAGAGATTTTTTAAGTTTCTCGACTTCTTTCATAAGTTATTGGATGGAAAGTAGAAGATAGAAACAATTCAGGGTGTTTGCAGAGGCTGATATACATAAAAACACTGCACACTCATCTGATCCATTGCTGCCCTCGCCCTTCCTATAGTTAGCATAGGATAATATGGGAATATTTTTTCTGGGGCTTCAAAGTTCAAAGTTCTTTATTTAAAATGTTTTTTTCTTAAACGTCCCTCCTAAAATTGGGGAGCGTGTTATACGTCGATAAATACGGTATATCATGTGGGGGGGACAAACGTCTCCATATGTGATATAAATTGGTTGGGTAAACAAAACAAGTAATGTATAATAAAATAGCAGGAAACTGTCTGCAAATGTGTAAAAGGCAGAGGGAGGAAGCAGAGGAGAGGAAATTCAATCAATGGGTGAAAGTCTGCTTTTAGCTTTAGCTCAATGGCTCCAGCTTGCTAAGAATAAAGAAAATGCTTATAAAAAGTTCCAAGGTACTCAACAAGCAGCACATTGTAAAACGTTAATTTATCTATTTTATAAACTTATACATACTAAGGGTAATTATTTTACAATACAACATAAGAATGAACAAAAGCATCCCAATTTTTAAAGAACTACAATACTTCGAAGGCAGGGGTGCCCAAACTTTTGAAGAGCGAGGGCCACTTAAGTGACTTGGTAACCGTCGCGGGCCACAATGAGCGGAGTGGGTGGATGGCATGTCCGTGTCTGCTCTGCATATGCAGAGCGAGCACGGACACAGCCCACGATACTTTTTAGCGGATCGTATTGGAGGTAGAACACAAGTCGGTTTATGTCTGCCACTACTTAGAAGTGAATGAAAGGTCCAATTGGCCGGACTAACCGTGTGAAAGGGGCCCAAGGCTGCTTTTACACTGATGCACTGTGGTTTACCCACACCACGGGTGCAACGGGTGTACCTTTGGCTTTCCTGCACTTTGCAATAGAATTCAATTATATTTTGCAGGCTTGGTGCACTTTAAGAAAGCTCAAACTCGCAGGTAATAACATAAGTCTATGGCTCAGTGCAGGTAACACACAGGTAAACTGCTCTTCACCTGCGGATCAGTTTGAAAGCAGCCCAGTAACCACTGCAGAAAAGATATGCCCAATAGTAGAATAGTATTCTATTCTATTCCATCCCAGAGCAGGAGGTCGCGGGCCACATCAGAGGGCTCCGCGGGCCACTGGTTGGGCACCCCTGTTCTAAGGCCTCTTGCACACGATACTCCTGTTTGAGCGTCTACTTTTTCAGATGTTTTTTTATGTATGTATTTGCGTGCAATTTCATGCACGCAAAAACGTATTATTGCATTTTTTCTTATTCGCTGTAAACGTTTAAAGCGTCTCCCCGCAGGGATGTAGTCCCAAGGGAGGGGGTGAGCACGCTGACTAACCTCCAGCCAGAATGGCTCGGATAATGGGGGCAAGCTTACTGAGGAGGAACAGGAAGTGAGAAATTCAGACAAAGAAAAAAACATTTAGAAGGGAAATCGAAGGAAAAGGTAAGTGAATCAACAATGCACTAGCTTAAAGGAACCTATTTAGAAAATAGGGGTCAACCAGTAAGGAAGTGAGACCATATGAAAAGGTGACTTGAGCAATTCTGTCACTTGCAAGGTGTCCCAACAGAATTATTGCTGCATCATGTGATTGACACATTACTGTCCATTCCCATCCATGGCATCTCTGATGAGAGCCAGGACTAGGTTTTTTTTTTGCATTGCTGCAGACAGAGGGAAAGTTTGTTACTTAATGAAGTAACAAACTTTCCCTGTGATCACCAAAATCTAACATAGTTAGTACAAGGTGTCTGGTTATTGTGGTACATTTATTCTGGGCTCTTACCTACTCAGCAGCTATGTTTACAAGCTTTTTTTAACCATGTTAGTGGTAAAAGCTATGCAGTGGTTGCATCCAAGGGGATAAAAATAACATCACTTGTATTAATCTATTAAACTTTTTCATGCCTTGGTGAGCCTGACAAGGAATCCTCAGTGTCTAATGATTGACCAGCTACATGCTTAGATGGCTAAAGATAACAACTCTGCTGAGGCCTGAAAAGACATGTTAAGCAAGTCTCGTCTCCTCCTCTAGGGTTAGTCATCTGAGCCTAGCCATATTGATTAAAACAGAACAATTTAGTCCTCTGATGTGGTAAGAGGAAGAAAGAAAAACGTGTCTTTGCTTGCCAACAAAAACAGGCTTCTCTATTTTTACGCTAAAATATTTTTGATGACAAAGTTCAACCTGATGCAGCATTTCAATATTATTACAGTGGCGTAGGTGAGCCCATTAACTGCAAATGCTTTCTTGGAAGATTACAGTAAAGGTTATAGCTACAGAAAGTTATTGCTTCTTAGTGGTGCTAACCATGTCTGTCAGTGCTTTCCATTTGTTTAAGTGAAAGGTCCCCCAAATGTGATATTTCAATGTATAGAAGGCCCATGAGAAAATTTGTTGTTGCTTATCAGCTGGTTTAAAAATGAAACAAAGATTCTAATTTGTTGCTTGAGCCAAAAAGAAATGTTTTGCTAGCATTCATTTATTATACCACCTAGATGTTTTTGCTCAGGGGGTTGTTGTTCCTTGAAATTGTAGTGAAATTTTATTAAGGAAACCGTTTATTTAAACTATTTTACCCAAAGTATTGGGACACCTGCCTTTACACGCACATGAACTTTAATGGCATGCCAGTCTTATAGCTGGATTCAGTAAGAGTTAGGCCAGCGTATCAGTAGATACGCCGATCTAACTCGGAATTTTCGCTGTCCTAAGTTTAAGTGTATTCTCAAACAGAGATACACTTAAACCTATCTAAGATACGACGGCTTGCGCCGTCCTATCTTAGGGTGCAATATTTAGGCTGACCGCTAGGTGGCGCTTCCATTGCGGTCGGCGTAGAATATGTAAATCACTAGATACGCCTATTCACGAACGTACGCCTGGCCGACGCAGTACAGATACGCCGTTTACGTAACGCATTATCAGGCCTAAAGATATTCCATCAAATAGCTGGAATAGTAATGTTAAGTATGGCCGTCGTTGCCGCGTCGAAATTCGAAAATTTTACGTTGTTTGTGTAAGTCGTTCGTGAATAGGGATTTACGTAATTTACGTCCACGTCAAAACCAATAGGACCGTGCGGCGTACTTTGCCGCAATACACACTGGGATATGTAGGCGGATGGCGCATTCTCCGTTCCTAAAATACGTCAATCACGTAAGGTCACCCCCCATTACCATAAAACACGCCCCCTCAGCTAAATTTGAATTAGGCACCATTACGCCCGCCCGATTTACGCTACGCCGCCGTAACTTAGCAGGCAAGTACTTTGTGAATCATGTACTTGCCTCGCTAACTTACGGCGGCGTAGTGTAAACACGATACACTACGCCGCCGCAAAGTTAGGACGGCCTTTCTGAATCAAGCTACTAGTTCGTAAGGGTTCAATATTGAGTTGGCCCATCCTTTGCAGCTATAACAGCTTCAACTCTTCTGGGAAGGCTGTCCACAAGGTTTAGGAGTGAGTCTATGGGAATGTTTGACCATTCTTCCAGAAGCGCATTAGTGAGGTCAGGACTCTGTGAAGGCCAGTTAGGTTCCTCCACCCCAAACTTGCTCATCCATGTCTTCATGGGCCTGTATATTTTCCTGCCCACAAGCCACAGTCACCCACAAAACTCAATGGCCCTCTGCGGATGTTCATGAGCATATGCACAAAGAATGAAATATTTGGCTTAGCCAGGAAAGGTAAAAGAATTTTTTGCTAAGAGGTTTATGAGGTCTGTGCATCACAAAGTAACTGGGTTTGGTTCTTGCTTGGGCTGTCATACAGGAGCCTTTAGTTGTACATTAACCACTTAACCCCCCGACCATATTGCTGCCCAAAGACCAGAGCACTTTTTGCGATTCGGCACTGCGTCGCTTTAACTGACAATTGCGCGGTCGTGCGATGTGGCTTCCAAACAAAATTGGTGTCCTTTTTTTCTCACAAATAGAGCTTTCTTTTGGTGGTATTTGATCACCTCTGCGGTTTTTACTTTTTGCGCTATAAACAAAAATAAATATCCCCCAAAAATATTTTTTAAAAAAACGTTTTTTTCCTCAGTTTAGGCCGATACGTATTCTTCTACATATTTTTCGTAAAAAAAAACCTGCAATAAGCATTTATTGATTGGTTTGCGCAAATGTTATAGCGTTTACAAAATAGGGGGTATTTTTATGGCATTTTTATTAATATTTTTTTTTACTAGTAATGGCGGCGATCAGCGTTTTTTTTTTTGGTACTGCGACATTATGGCGGACACTTTTGACACATTTTTGGGACCATTGGCATTTTTATAGCGATCAGTGCCATACAAATGCATTGGATTACTATAAAGATGCCACTGGCAGTGAAGGGGTTAACACTAGGGGGCGGGGAAGGGGTTAAGTATGTTCCCTGGGTGTGTTATAACTGTAGGGGGGTGGCATCACTAGGGGAAATCACTGATCTTCTGTTCATACATTGTATGAACAGAAGATCAGCATTTCCCCCCCTGACAGGACCGGGAGCTGTGTGTTTACACACACAGCTCCCGATCCCCGCTCTGTAACGAGCAATCGCGGGTGCCCCGCGGCGAACGCACCCGCCGGGCACGCGCACGGGAGTTGGGGGCGAGAGCCGACGGAGAGCTATGGGCTCTCGCACAGGGAAGCCGACTTGCCGCCGTAATATGACGGTGGGCAGTCGGCAAGCAGTTAAGGATAAGGTCCCCAGCATAGAAGCATTGAAATCTTACCATCTTCCCTTGAATATTTGACATAAGGAAACATATCTAACACTATATCACCAGTGAGAGGTGCCCTGTCTGTGGGAGACACACAAGCAAATGACGTGTATTGATGCTTCTAGTATATTTCACACTAAATTTAGGGTTTAAGAGTACAATTAAGGTAAAAAGTGGACAAGTGTAAAACAGAGATATGTTTTTGAGATTTTGTCAGGATATAATCTTTGGTGTATTTTGCGAATTTAGCTTCCATGTAAATTTATTGCTTCAGCAATGATTTACTTCACCAGTCTATGTTTAGTACCTAACCTTATTAATAGTATGGCTTAAATAATAACATTAGGACCTTACATACTGATTCTAAGGCACCACCTGTGCAAACAAACTGCAATTCACTAAAGAAAGAGTTGTTGAAGCCACAAAACACAACACTTAACAAGTGCAAAAAAAAAAGTTGTCTATCCAGCCAACAGTGTCTCATATTCTCTGCATTGGGATTCTAATTATGCTGGGATCGTGGTCAAATAAACAGGCCTGCCAATTCCTGCCGCTTCAACACTGGCTTTTTATTCCCATAATTTTGGGACTTATAGTTCTCATGTGCAAAAAAAAAGCACAAGATCTCAAAATGGGATGCATAAAATGTTAATAAAATATAGTAGTTTTTAAGCTACTTTCTTTAAAAATAGTTACTGTATATAGCTAAACTGAAGCCTTAAAAATCCCTAGCTTAGAACAGAATGTAATCTACATCTACACAGTTGTGTGAAGGGAATTGTATAAAAATTACCTTTGCTATGTTTCTGTTTAAATAGCTTGGCTTAACCGAACCGGTGCCACTGAGAATACCAAATTGATAAAGCCTTCCAGTGCTGACTATATAAATGTGTAGGCAGGGTATTTAAACTCCTAGTAAGCTCTTTAATGAGAGAGACAAAGAAGTTGAAAGCACAAAGTCATGTGACAAGAATCTGCAGTCCTACCCAGAAAGATATATACCTAATTTAACCACTTCACCTCCAGAAAATATACCCCCCTTCCTGACAGGCAATTTTTTGCGATATGGCACTGCGTTACTTTAACTGACATGTGCGCAGTTGTGCAACACTGTAGTCAAATAAAATTTACGTCCTTTTTTTCCCACAAATAGAGCTTTCGTTTGGTGGTATTTGATCACCTCTGCGCTTTTTTTTTCAGCTAGAAACAAAGTATTGTGAAAAAAATGTTTTTTTACTTTCTGCTCTAAAACGCATCCAATAAAAAAAATTGAATTTCTTCAAAATGTTTATTCTGCTACATATTTTTGGTAAAAAAATATCCCAATACACAAATATTGATTGGTTTGCGCAAAAGTAATAGTGTCTACAAATTATGGGATTTTTATATATTTTTTACTAGGCGGTGATCAGAGACTTATAGCGGGACTACAATATTGCGACAGGCAAATCAGACACCTAACTGACACTTTTGACACTTTTTTGGGGACCAGTGACATTATTACAGTGATCAGTCTTAAAAAAAAACTCACTGGCAGGGAATAGGTTAACATCAGGAGGGATCAAAGGGTTAACTGTGTGCCTAGCTAATGTTTCAGTGTAGTGTAGGGGGTGCTTTTACAGTGGAAGACATGGATCTGTGTTTCTACTTTACAGAAACACAGGATTCATGTCTTCTGTACTAACAGAACGACAATCTGCCTTGTTTACATAGGTAGACTGGCATGGTGCCGGCGGACATTGGGTCTGCGGGACCCGCTGATCAGCTCCCACAATGTAAATCACAGCGGGAGAAAGCTGTCAGTAGCAAAACCTGAAGTGCAGAGTCACGGATATATATGTGATTCTGTGCAGCGTGGCCTGCCTGTAGCAGTAAATCTACCGTCGGGAAGTGGGTAAACTGGACTGCTTTGGAAAACAAAGCAATCAGATTTTTTTTTAACAGATAAAAAAGCAATCATATTTAATGACAAATTCAAAGCCCCACATAATATCTGGCTGTGTATACTAGGAATTTTATTTTGAATCTGATCTGCGGATCAATTTTACCATTTCCAGCCAAATGAACTTCACCATTCCCGTACAAGGGCTAATTTTCGGAAAAACACAGTAAAAGAAACTTGTCTCCATTTCCTACATAATTATTTTTCCTTTAGTTTGGGTTTAGACCAGCAGTCACTTGTTATGTGGCCCTATTTATATATAAATGCCATGCTTACTCCTTACTCTACCTAGGCTGCACATATTGGAGGAAATAATTAGTACTGTTTAAGCAGCTGCTGAGCAGATTATGAAAGTACCTCTATGTTTATATGCTTGGAAAAAATAAAGTTGCACTTCAGGGTAGACTGAACCTATCACAGTTGAAATGTTTCCTTGATGCAAAAGCAGTTCACTAATCGATTTTACCTACTGCCTACAATTACGCCTTAAATAAAAGCCACATTGTAGGTAAAAATTGTATCTTTAGCGTGACATAACCCTTGCATCAGAATTCAGTACACATAACAAAGCAGACCATCCAACATCCACAGATGCGACGACAGATGTTTCTAGTTATATTCCTAATAACAGCATCCCATATGCTCGAGACTCTATCTGAACTGCAGTCCTACTCCCATATGTGCTTGATTTATGCAATTATTGCTCTGGCTGCTAAAGAAATTCTAGAGCACCATGACTGCCATTTCTGATGTGACATCCCCCATTATACACCAATGCCATAGTTTTACTTGATTTATCCAACGTCATCTAGAATGATGCTCTGTCAAATGACAGCATGGTGTTTAGAGGATAAGGGATGCCAATTAATGGTTGTGTAAGGTATGTTGACAATAAAAACAGATGCACAATTTAATAACGTACTTTATAAGCTATGCATCTTTATACTACACCGCTGTGCTCTTCACCATTACACTTAGTAAATATGATAAAACTGTGACTACATTAACTACAAAATCTTGATCTGAAGCAACTGGATGATATTAATACTTTCAGGGGTTATACACACTGGGTGTCAAGCCCCCGTGCATAAGATCCCTTTGTTTTGGTGCTGGTGCACCATCCAGCCCCACTACTGGCAGCCTGTAAAACTCTATGAGTGGCCAAACAGCTGTGGCTGGATAAGAATGAGAGTACCCCGCCTGCTGCTAACTTTTAGGGCAGTATGCTTCTGGGAAATGTCTGGAATGCAAGCAGTCTGCCTTCTGGGTAGTCATCCCTGGGCATATCACTTGGTGCACCATCCAGCTGCAGCAGCTTTAACCTTTTCTTACAGACTGCTGCCAGCAGAGTTGGTCAGTTCACCTGTGCCCTCTGCCCGAACCAAAACACTGGGATTCTATGTATCAGGGCCAAACACCAAGTGTGCATGACGCTTAAACTTGATAAAAACAAAATCCATATGTGACTACTACAGAAATAAAAATACAGATAAAAATGAGTCTGGAAATTCAGTTCATAAAAGTTTCATCTTTATTATGTAGGACAATACACTTATACAAACTAATAAAATAAACACCTTTGCTACCAGTGGCAGCTGGTGGTCAAAATATTGGGGAGGTGCGGCAAACAAACCTGGCCCCCTCACTCGTACTAGCACCCCCCACATGCAGCTTGTGATTAATCAATCACAGCGGCAATGCACTCGCCCTACACATCAACCCCCTACCCAGTGCTCGATAGACGGCGATCCTCGCACTATCGCCACCTCCCAGCGTGGTGCGGGGAGGAGGACGAGGTGGCGGTATACAGCTAAATCAATCTGGGGTAAGACTCTAGTAGAGACTGCTGCTGCCGGGGGCCGATGCTTCTCCTCTCGGCTGAACAGGAGATGTTCCTAATACTCCATCGGATCTCAGGAGCTGCTTCCTGATTGGCCGGGAGGAGAATCAGGAAGACATTACTGAATATTAATTCACAAATTTTACACAAAGTCCACTTTTTTAAGCCAATTAGAGCCTCCGGGTTTCAAAAGAAAAGAAAACATTAAAATCCATGCGTCCGGTGCCCTGCATGTAGATTAGGGGGGGTGGCGCCCCTGCGTCCCCAATGGACGGGCCGTCACTTTTTCCTATGCAGAGCATTAGCATTACTGTATATGTACTTACTAAAGGCCAGTGCACATATAAATATAAGTCATATATATCAATTAGTGGTTACATTACACAAATAAATCTTTATTTGTAGTGTAATGTACTCCAGCAGAATGTGTATGCACTCATTGCATAAGGATATGAATATATTGGAACAAGTATCCAGACTTGGTGCTTTCCCATATGAAATGTAATTAATGTATTTAGAATGCGATTTATAGAATAATACAAATTAAAAAATACTGTCACCGTCCGCTGCCCTACTGACACTACCCACTGCTCTACTAACATCATCCACTGCCCTACTGACATCGTCAGTATACTGTATATACACATGCACACACACGCATATGAGTTTTAGCTTTGGGGTGCACACCCTAATGCAATAGGCTGTGCACACCTATGTCTACATAGCACATCCTTCTATAGTAGAGGAGGGGACCTGATTTTTCTCTGCTGCGGTTTCATTTTCACAAACATGTCTGCTCCTCCCCTCCCCCACCTGTACCTGCTGGAGTCGCTGTGAGAGCAAACCCTGTTGCTGGCAAAATAAATCTGTGCTGCAGCTGAATGGTGTATGGCATATATGCTCTTTTTTTAACTGTGGTGGTGAAATCACCTCCTATAACGCTGGAGTCACGGATTTATGTATAGTGAGAGCAAACCCTGTTGCTGGCAAAATAAATCTGTGCTGCAGCTGAATGGCGTACCTGAAAAGCAAACAATGGTAACAATAAAACATTAAAGCAATAAAACAACTCTTTTTATTGCAATCTGTGCCAAAAAAGAAAAAAAATATAATTGTCTCTCCACCCCTGCCCCCATGCTTTGGCATATATGCTCTTTTTTTTAACTGTGGTGGTGAAATCACCTCCTACAGCGCTGGAGTTTTGGCTTTACGTATCGTGAGAGCAAACCCTGTTGCTGTCAGAATTAATAAACCCATGCTGCAGCTGAATGGTGTACCTGCAAAGCAAATAGTGGTTAACAATAAAACAAAGTAACATTGCCGTACAACTGCGGTGAGCGGTCCGTAGCTAGTTAAACAGGCTGTTCATGCTCAAACACCCTCCAATGTGGCTGAATTAAAACAATTCTGCAAAGAAAAGTGGGCCAAAATTGCCCCACAGAGATGTGAAAGACTCATTGCCAGTTATTGCAAATGCTTGATTGCAGTTGTTGCCGCCAAGCATGGCTTAACCAGTTATTAGGTTTAGGGGGCAGTTACTCTTTCACAGCACTGTATACATAGTTACATTGGTCCAAATCGTGACAGGTGTGGCGGTGGGTGGTAGGAGATCTTTCAAACTCTCATCGACCACTCTATTTCCATGGAAATGTAAACTAGGCCTAACTGTATTTTTACTTAATGCTCTGGCCTAAAGTAACTCTTCCATAATACTTAGAACAATTACATATTTCAATTAAATCATCTGTGTTTTTTAATTGACCCAATTGTCTTTGTCAGTGAAGATTTCTTGGCAGGTTGTATGTTGTTAGTAATATTTTTGTCACTACAATATGGCCTAGGTCTGTTCAAGAACAAAATATTTTGGCACAAAAGTAATATTGTCATTAGGGTTATGGCTTTTGTAAATAGGGATTTAGAGTTAGGTGGAGGGTTAGGAATAAAGGTTAGGTTTAAAACAAATTCTAACCGTTTCATTTTGTTTAGGATAGAGTGGGAAAGAGTGTAGAGTCAGGCTTTTTTTGCTGTCTGGAGGTATTTTCCTTCATTTTCTGTCAGGTTGAGTATAAAGCTACATGCAAACAAGCAGTTTGGCCCTTGTGCATCTTCGGATTGGCTATTCCGTCCGTGCGTATGCCCGTCGGAAATTCCGATGGAATTAGATAGAGAACAGGTTCTCAATTTTTCTGTGGGGAAAAAAATTAGATCGGAAATTGTTATTGTCTGTATGCTTTTCTGACAGAATAAACACCACGCATGCTCAGAAACAATTTGATGCATGCTCGGAAGCAAAGAACTTAATTTTCTCGGCTCGTCGTAGTGTTTTACATCTCGCGTTCTTGACGGTCAGATATTAGTGTGACCGTGTGTATGCAAGACAGCTTGAGCGGAATTCCGTCGGAATCCCGTCGGAAAAACCTTCAGAATTTATTCCGACGGGAAAACTGGACGTGTGTACAAGGCATTAGTGTCAGTAAAATCATGTACAAAGTTTATTTGCACTTAAACTTTTGGTAATTGGTTCTGTGTCATAAATCACTGCCCAGATTTTCCAAAGCTACACATTACTATCCCAGAAATTCTTAAATTGCCCTATGATCGCTAAAAGCTGAACTCCAGGATGAGCACATATCATCTAAATAAAAGAGTCATGTGTATTTGTCCTTGAATCTTAGGGGCAGATCCACAGAGAGAGTACGCCAGCGTATCTACTGATACGACGTGGGAAATTTGAAAGTACGCCGGCGTATCGTTGTTTTGAATCCTCAAAACAAGATACGACGGCTTCTGGGTTAGATCCGACAGGTGTACTTCTTTGTACGCCTTCGGATCTAAGATGCAATTCTTCGGCGTCCGCTGGGTGGCGTTCACGTCGTTTTCCGCGTCGGATATGCAAATTAGCTATTTACGACGATCCACGAACGTACGAGCGGCCGTCGCATTTTTATACGTCGTCTGTAGTCGGCTTTTTCCGGTGTATAGTTAAAGCTGCCATTTCGTTGCGTATAGTTAAACCTGCCATGTTAAGTATGGCTGTCGCTCCCGCGTTTAATTCAAATTTTTTATTTTTTTTGCGTAAGTCGTTCGTGAATCGGGATGGATGTAATTCACGTCTATTTTAAAAAAAAATTACGTCCTTGCGACGTCATTTAGCGCAATGCACGGCGGGAAATTTAGGGATGGCGCATGCGCAGTTCATTCGGCACGGGGGACGCGCTTCATTTAAATGAAACACGCCCCCCCTACTCGCCGATTTGAATTAGGCGCCGTTACGCCGCGAGAGATACACTACGCCGCCGTAACTTACGGCGCAAATTCTTTGTGGATTCAAAGCTGCCAAAAGTAAGTTACAGCGGCTTATCTCACATATGCTGCGCCCATCTAATTGTATGTGGATCTACCCCTTAGTGTGCATTGTGTATTTATTCCAGATCTGTGCAGTATTCCAGTATGAAATGTTGCCTCTATGCAGGAGCTTACTGTAATATGACAGGCAACCTGTGTTCCGTCAGATTAGGCAGCCCATCAGAATTTGTAACGGAAGTGATGTTTCGTTACCACCATCTTGCTACACCCCGCACTCCTCCCCAGTAACGATACACGAGAAGGGGGCAAGCGGACATCTTGTTACACCCACTGGAGTTTTCCATTTCGTAGTTATTTTTAAGAGGAAACGGAGCATATATTGTGAAATTCAGTATTTGGAAATCCATCGTACTGTTTACGTGTTGAATTATAAAAGCAGCGTTGTTCTGTCACATTAGCAAACCTGTGAGATCAGCAGGTTTGCGGCTGCTTTTATAATTCAACCTCCAAACAGTCCGTCGGATCTCTAAATACTGCATTTCAGTATATAAGCTCAGTTTTCTGTTAAAAATTACTTTTAAATGCAAAACTCCGGTGGGTGTAACAAGATGTCTGCTTGCCCACTTCTCGGTGTATCATTACTGTGGAGGAGTGCGGGTGTAGCAAGATGGCGGGGACGGAACATCACTTCCGTTACCAATTCTGATGGGTCGCCATATCTGACGGAACACCTGCAGTGGGTGAAGCCTGACAATTCCCCCCCACGGGTCTGTTCTTTGCACAGGCTCTACACAGCACAGTGATTATGGCACCGCTAGTTTACAAGGTATAATTTAGATTCGCAAAGGCATTTGGGGAATTTATATTATTAGTGGCTATCAAGGAATATGTTTAAATGAAAGTTCTTGTGCCTGGAGCTCATCTTTAAAATTCCTTCATGCTTTTGTTGTCGAATTTGAGAAAACGCCACTACATGTTTGGTATGTGTTCCTATTCACACAACATATTTAAAAATACCTTATAGATGCTCCTAAGAAGAAGGTGTCATGGCTGATTGCAAGCATGATCTTTCTCAATAGGTGGGATGGTTGTCTCCAGTTCTCATTAACATACAGTGGAGAAGCCAATCCCCTAAACCTTTCACCCCTTGAAGACAGATCGTGTTCAAATTTAAAGTGGTGTTCCGGCCGAAATTACACTTTTTAAATAAAAATACCCCTATAATACACAAGCTTAATATATTCTAGTAAAGTTAGTCTGTAAGCTAAGGTCTGTTTTGTTAGGTTATTACAGCATTTTGAAAGATTATAAACTAGAATTAGACCGTGGCCATCTTAAGTGTGGGCATCTGAAGCCAGACTGTATTACTTCCTGGATTTCAGCATTGCCGATCTCGCACATGCTCAGTGCTGCACAAGCAGTGTAATAGGTTTATGGTCAGGTTTCCATAGCAACAGCAGTGTCAGAGAAAGTTGCAAACCTCCCCTCCCTCCAGGAACCAGTAAATATACTTAAAGGGGTGGTTCACCCTAAAAACTCATTTTTTTTAATACACTGGCCCCCCACATTACAATACGATTAAGGCTATTTTTTTTTTTTTCATGCTGTACATACCTTTGTACAGCATATTCACCCGTTGCTTCGGGAGTGGGCGTTCCTAACATGTCTGTGATTGATATTTTGACCAAAAACGAGCTCCCCCCCGTCGCGTAAGCCGCGTCACGATTTGCGAAAGGAGCCGAACGGCGATGCGCATGCGCAGTATAGCGCCGACTCGCCGTACGGCTCCTTTCGCCAACCGTGTCGCGGCTTACTCGACGGGGGGAGCTCGTTTTTGGTCAAAATGTCAATCACAGACATGTTAGGAACGCCCACTCCCGAAGCAACGGGTGAATATGCTGTACAAAGGTATGTACAGCATCAAAAAAAAGCATCACCCCGCCACCAAATCGCATTGCCCCAGCACATTGCATTGCTCCCCGCCAAATCGCATCACATCGCACCAGCACATTCATTGCATCACCCCCCCACCAAATCGCAACGCCCAAGCACATTGCATTGCCCCCCCGTCAAATCGCATCACATCGCGTCCCCCCGCCACCAAATCGCATTGCCCCAGCACATTGCATTGCCCCCCGCCAAATCGCATCACATCGCACCAGCACATTCATTGCATCATCCCCCCACCAAATCGCATTGCCCAAGCACATTGCATTGCCCCTGCCAAATTGCGTGATATCGCACCATCACATCGCATCACCCCCCCACCAAATCACAACCCCCCAGCACATTGCATTGCCCCCCGTCAAATCGCATCACATCAGCACATTGCATCACCCCCCCACCAAATTGCATCACATCAGCACATTGCATCACCCTCCCACCAAATCGCATCGCCCCAGCACATTGCATTGGCCCCGCCAAATCGCATCACATCGCACCAGCTCATCACATTGCCCCACCACCAAATCGCATTGCCCCAGCACATCGCATTGCCCCCCCCAATTTGCATTGCACCAGCACATTCCATCTCCCCCCACCAAATCGCATCGCCAAATCGCATCGCCAAATCACATCGCACCATAACATCGCATCACCCCGCCACCAAATCGCATTGCCCCAGCACATTGCATTGGCCCCGCCAAATCGCATCACATCGCACCAGCACATCACATTGCCCCGCCACCAAATCGCATCGCCAAAGCACATCGCATTGCCCCCCCCCAATTTGCATTGCACCAGCACATTCCATCGCCCCCCCACCAAATCGCATCGCCCAATCACATTGCATTGTCCCCGCCAAATCGCATTAAAATCGCACCATCACATCGCATCATTCCACCACCAAATCACATCGCCCAAGCACATTGCATTTCCCCCACCAAATCGCATCACATTGCACCAGCACATTGCATCGCCCCCCACCAAATCACATCGCCCAAGCACATTGCATTTCCCCCGCCAAATCGCATCACATCGCACCAGCACATTGCATCGCCCCCCACCAAATCACATTGCCCAAGCACATTGCATAACTAGTCAGATGACATCTGCCTGCATAGTACAGACAGAATTAGTTATGGCACATACAGCTTCCCAGCCTCCCTCCAATCAAAGAGAATTAAGTAGAATTTGTTCCTGCTGGATGTTCCAGAAAAAAGCTTCTAAAAAGGGTAAGCTGAAATTATAATTATATATGTAGCAGGTGGTTGCTACAAGTTATTACATCCACACATTTCACATTGCTGCCAGATATTCATTAGACACACTCCTTTAGTCAAAGAACAGTCTTTTGCTTGTTTTTTTTTATTTTATTAGGGGATTGAACTTGGTTGGGGAAGGGACATGGGATGCCCATAGAAACGATCAATAGTTGAAATGTTATGCAATCGATGCATTACACTTCTTCATATAGAACATAGAAATTAGTGTATCACACTCTTGAGATAGGACAAGATGGCTGACACTAAACTTGACAGACTTTTACCTCAGAACGTCTTGTAGCCCTGTTGTGATTTTCAGCCATTTAAGAGGATGTAGATATATATATATATTGCAGCAGGTGGAGCCAGAGAGCACATATTTGGAGGCTGCAGTACAGAACAGACATAGAGATACATTTCTACAGCAAGGGGCTGGATAACTGCATTTTCCCAGGAGGCTTTGAGACAGGAAGTTCCAGGAGAGAGGGGAGTCAGGAGGAAGTAGTGAGGAGAGGGAGTCTGGAACAGTGACCAGGGAACACAGATCTGCATCACAGAGTGATTTAAGACAGCTTGTGTCAGAGCTGTGTGTTTGCCACTGAGACACAGGCTCTATGCAATAGTTCTTGGAGAGACTGATGTTCGTCTACTGAAACAGAGAGAGACTGTGTTTTGAGCGATCGAACTGAGGCCTGGTCGCAGGGCCGATCCAGCCACCGGAGTAATCCAGCCTGCCCAACTGAGTGAGTACAGCTGACGGAGGTTATTGCCAGATTCCCCAGACGGCCCCTAGACGATCTGAGATGTCCTGCCGGAGGCTTTAAAAGACTGCATCCATTTCACAGACGTCGGTCTGAGGAAAGAGGGACACTCGCTTCCGCAGACAACCATCCTCCTTCCCCAAAGAGACATTGGAAGTGGTGAGCGGCCTTTGGCCATTGCAACAAGTGTATTTCCTACATCTGTCATACATCCAGGGCCCCAACGTTGGCTAGCCTAGGACAGTACTACTGGCCAGTAGTTTAGGGTGGGGTCGATACTGCTAAGTATATAGATATATTACTGTTCATCGCATTCAATCTAAACGTATTATCTCATTCTGTTAGTGGTTGTATTATATTAGAGTGGGGAGACATTAAGGGCTTTTGCTCTATCCCACAGTCATTAAATCTGTTATAAAACTTCACAAGGTGTGCTGGTGTGCTGTGGATTCATTGTTTGTGGTGTGTCACAGAGGTGAGACAGAAGACCCGATAATTCAGCGGCTCCTTCGGGGGTGAGCGCTACACGTGGGGTGCTCGTCCGGGATTTCTTCTGATACCTCTCGCAAAGTGATAACCGCACAAACGAGCCAGCAATGGATCCAAACACTGCAGCAGAGTGGTGCAAAGAACAAAATGGCCAATTAGGGCTGAGTATAGTAATGGACATTCCTGCTGACAAATGGACAGAGGAACAGATCCGTCAAGCAGTAACTACACTAGCACCTGACAAGAAAGTGTTTGTAATAGACACGAAAATAGATCAAAAAGTCTCCTATACCTATGCCCTACTAGAATGGAAGAAAGGAGTCCCAACCTGCTTCCAGGGTGATAGCATCCAGCTAGCCGGAGAAGTTAAAGCACGGTTATTCCCTCTACTCACCTCAGCAAGTTGTCTGGAGGGACCAAGCCAGGCCATGTCAGACACAGTGGAAGTAACTACCACTTCTGTACCAACCACTAACTACCCCCCAGCTTCCTTCTTCATGGACATAGGAAAACTGGTAGAGAGCGTTAGAAAAATGTCCTCGCCATCTGTGAACTATGGCTACAGGAAGTTGAGAATTTTTTCTGGAGTGCAGCCTGTACCTCCTGGAGAAGAAGAGTATGAAACCTGGATGGAACAGGCTATGCAAGCACTGGAAGAATGGGATGTTCCAGAGGCTCAAAAGAAACAACGCATTACTGAAAGTCTGAAAGGCGTTGCAGCAGAAGCCATCCGAAATTTGAAATTCAGTCAGGAGTCTTGTACAGCATATGACTATCTTCGCATGCTACAAGATGAGTTTGGGCGCACAGAGAAAGCTACAGATCTAATCTTCCTATTTGAACACATGTTTCAACGGGAAAATGAGCAGCTTTCCGAGTATATTCGACGACTAAACAAAATGCTATACCAGATTGTACTAAAGAAAGGAATAGAAGCCAGGGATATGGATCAAGTTAGAATGAAACAGATCCTGAGAGGCGCTCTGAGTTCCGATCCCATCTGGATCCAGTTGAAGACCTTACAAGGGGGTACCTCTTTGCAATACTCTGATCTCATTAAGATGGTAAGGGAGGAAGAGGCTATCCAAGAGGAGAAAAAGAAGGGCTCAGGATTTTCATTTCCTGCTGAGGTTCGAACGCTCAATGTGTCGAATGGGAATTCAGAAGTGGAGCAATTAAAGGCTCAAGTTTCCCAGCTGATGCAAATGCTAACCCTATTGTCTGCAGGTGTCAAGTCGCCCCTTGAAAAAGTCACTTCAGAACCAGTTCCTGAATCTACTACTCAGGTGGTGCCTATCAAGAAACCGTCAAACATCTGCTATAATTGCGGAGGAGTGGGTCATTACCGAAATATCTGTCCGGGCCCATCGAATTCAAGAGGAAGTTATCGACCGGCGGGAAACTACAGAGGGCCCCAGTGAGGGAGCAAACTGGGTGCCCAACTACTGAAGACTGCTCTGATTCCCAGGATACCAATAAGAGGCCCAAGTCTTTACCCAGAGCCTCACCTGCTACGACAAAAAGATCCCCTCCCCTGGCGTCTGGTCCTGTTTCAGAGGGAGGCAAGGCACACCCACAACCTAAACACCCGAAAGGGGGAAGAAAACAACCACCACAAGCGAGGAAGAGGGCTAGAGTGCAGCCGACTGGGTCTATGCCTTCTACTACTCCGAAGAAGTTCCCTGACCAGTTGATAGGCCCTTCACCCATTATCCCAGTTCAAGTAGAAGGGGTTTACACAAAGGCTCTCCTCGATTCAGGTGCTCAAGTAACACTGATTTACCGGGACTTCTACCAGAAGCATTTGAAGCATCTACCCCTGATGGAGTTAGAGGATCTCGAAATCTGGGGTATTGGGACTCAGAAGCTTCCATATGATGGGTGTCTACAAGTGAAGCTGGAGTTCAGTTCGGCAACTGTTGGACAACCAGGGGTCTGTGACGCCTTAGCCATTGTATGTCCCCGCCCACCAGGAGCTAATCGAAGTTCTATGATTGTGGGAACAAATACTGACTTGGTGAGACGCCTTATAACTCCATTAGTGACGGAAGAGAGTTCTACTTCAGAGGAGATGCACCCGATGTTGCGGCCAATCTACCAGCGGATTATTCAAGAACAGAGGGCCCCTGCAGAAGTGGGACGGCTTTGGAGATTAGAAAGAGCAGAGAAGGTCTTACAGCCAGGAGAAATGACTAGTTTCCGGGCCTCAGTCAAGTTGAATTGGTCACAACCAGGCCCCTATGTGGTCCTGGAAACTGATCCCAGAAATATGAAGAGATCTGGAGTGGAATTGGTGCCTGAGATAATATCCACCAGAGCTCTACAGCGGGCCCGTGGGAGAGTCTCTGTAAGTGTATGCAATGTGTCAGACTCCCCAGTGACCTTGAAGGCACGGATGCCGATTGGACAAGTGGCCACTGCCACACCCCTCTCACCCACTGAATTGATAGATGGAGTAGACAGAGAGATCCCAGCTGAACGATTCTATCCTAAAGATGCCCCTGTCTCGCCTGAGTGGAAGAAGCGAATTCAGTCTCAGCTCCTCAAGTGGCAAGATTTATTCTCCAAGGATGAGTTTGATGTGGGGTGTGCTAGGAGCACTCAGCACCGCGTTCGCCTCCAAGATGACAAGCCCTTTCGAGAAAGGTCACGGCGAGTCCCATTGGGAGATCTAGATGACCTAAGGGAACAGCTGGCTGAATTGAAAAGGACCAGGATAATCCAAGAATCCAGGAGTCCTTATGCCTCACCCATCGTGGTAGTTCGCAAGAAAAACGGTTCCATCCGTTTGTGCATAGACTACCGCACACTCAACCAAAGAACCATTCCCGACCAATACACTACTCCTCGAATAGAAGATGCCTTACAGTGTCTGTCAGGAGCAAAGTGGTTTAGTGTACTTGACCTGCGGAGTGGATATCACCAGATACCCATGCATCCTGAAGATAAAGAGAAGACTGCTTTCATCTGTCCACTGGGATTCTTTGAGTTTAATAGAATGCCCCAAGGCCTCACAGGAGCCCCAGCAACTTTCCAACGACTAATGGAAAAGACGGTGGGAGACATGCACCTGATCGAGGTACTAGTGTATCTAGATGACCTAATAGTCTTCGGAAGAACACTGGAAGAACATGAGCAGCGGTTGGAAAAGGTCTTGAAGCGGCTGCATGAAGAAGGATTGAAACTTTCCTTAGAGAAGTGTCAGTTCTGTCTGCCTTCAGTCACGTACCTGGGACATGTTGTTTCAGCAGAAGGCATATCAACTGATCCTAAGAAGTTGGAAGCTGTGGCTTCATGGCCGAGACCTCGTAATATTACTGAACTCCGGTCCTTCCTAGGATTCTGCTCATACTATAGGAGGTTCGTAGAGGGGTTTGCCAAGATAGCTCAGCCTCTGAACACGCTTCTAAGAATGGAAGGAGCAGAAGATGAATCAATGTCCTTTGAGCCGGGTTCATCAGCCCACGGAACTAGGAAGCCTCGTGAATCAATCCAGGAGGAATGGACCGACCAATGTGAAAAAGCTTTCCTCCAATTGAAAGGAAGTCTAACACAGGCTCCTGTCCTTGCCTACGCTGATCCTGCCAAGCCTTATGAACTACATGTGGATGCTAGCAGAGAAGGGCTAGGAGGAGTACTATACCAGGAATATGATGGCCTCCTGAGACCGGTGGCATATGTGAGTCGGGGTCTCACCCCTTCTGAAAAGAATTACCCCACTCACAAGTTGGAGTTCCTGGCCTTGAAGTGGACAGTGGTGGACAAACTAAAAGACTACCTGTACGGGGCCAATTTCGTGGTCAGAACTGACAACAACCCACTCACTTACATTCTCACTACGGCCAAACTGGATGCCACTGGGCACCGGTGGTTGGCTGCCCTGTCAGGATTCCGCTTCAGCCTCAAATATCGCCCTGGGGTCAATAACCAAGACGCGGATGCCTTATCCAGGAGACCCTATAGCACAGGGGTCCCAGAAACAGAGTGGACTCATTTGACTCCAGATGGAGTTCAAGCCCTATGCCAAGGGGTGGAGTGCCGAACCAAAGGAATGATTGGAGCAGAGGCCATAGGAGTCATGGCTGCCGGTGTCCCTAAAATGTATTGTAACCCTACACAGCTGAGGAGTGAGGGCCTGCCTACTTTCACGAAGAAGGACCTGAGAGTAGATCAGGCTGAAGATCCTTTGATCGGGTTAACTCTGAGAGCAATGAAAGCGGGTCAAAGAGGGCTCCTACTAACTGATTCACCAAAAGAGGCTCGTCTGGTCCACAAAGAGTGGGAACGGTTGAAACTGCTAGACGGGGTGGTCTACCGAAGGGGCCCCTCGGATGACTTAGAAGAAAAGCAGCAGTTGTTCCTCCCAGAGAAGCATAGAGAAAATGTGCTGAAAGCTTTGCATGATGACCATGGTCACTTAGGAGCAGAGAGAACTTTTAAACTGGTCCGAGACAGATTCTATTGGCCCTGCATGAGAACCGAAGTTGAAAGCTACTGCCATTCCTGTCTAAGATGTATCCAGAGGAAAACTTTACCTTCTAGGACTGCTCCAATGAGCCATCTACAGAGTCAAGGGCCTATGGACCTGGTGTGTATTGACTTCCTGTGCTTAGAGCCTGACACTAGTGGACAGGGAAATATCCTAGTGGTGACAGACCACTTTACCCGTTATGCTCAAGCTTTTCCAACCAAAGATCAACGTGCTCCTACTGTAGCCAAAGTCCTAGTAGAAAAGTTCTTTGTTCATTATGGTCTACCTCAGAGGATCCATTCTGATCAAGGCAGAGACTTTGAAAGTCGACTCATCAGGCAGCTCTTGGATCTATTGGGGATTCAGAAGTCAAGAACCTCCCCCTATCACCCCCAGGGTGATGCACAACCGGAGAGATTCAATCGGACTCTGCTCAATATGTTGGGAACACTGTCGATCAGGGAGAAACAGCACTGGAGTCGGCATATCTCTACCATTGTGCATGCTTACAATAGCACAGAAAGTGATGTTACAGGATACTCACCGTACCGCCTCATGTTTGGAAGAGAAGCCCGATTACCAGTAGATTTAGCTTTTGGCCTCTCCCTTGACCAGACGTCTATTGCCTCTCACCAGGGTTATGTGGATAGACTGAGGAGAAACCTGGCTTCTGCATTTGAGAAGGCCCGTTTGACATCCGGGAGTAGAGAACAAAGAAACAAACGGAACTATGACTTGAGGGTTCGGGTACAGGATTTACAGCCAGGTGATCGAGTTCTATTAAGAAATTTGGGTGCTTCGGCCAGACACAAACTAGCTGATAGATGGAGTTCTCAGATCTACATCGTCTGTAAACAATTGCCTGGCCTGCCAGTGTACCAGATTCGACCAGAGGGAAAGACCGGGCCACTGAAGAATTGGCATCGGAATCATCTCCTACCTCTGAATGAAGCTGTGCGGGTACCAGATAGAGATGAGTCTCCTTCACCCATTCCATCCACTTCCCGTCAAGCACCTGTTACTCGGTCCCAACAGCCACCTTCTACAAGAGAAAGTGAGGACGACAGCGATGAGGAAGATGTGTGTCCGAGTTGGATGTGGCCATCTGAACCTATGGATGTTCATCCAACTATTATGACTCCTGAGCCGGATTTGAGCAATCTGAGACCAGATGCCCCTGAATTTGTGCCTCAAGCAAACGAGGATAATTCTGTACCCTCTCAAATGGAAAGTCTCTTGCCGGAAACCTCAGTGCTAGAAGATACCCCTGTTGAGCCAGTTGAAAAGGAAACTGAATTCCCTCAGTTAACACAGCAAGTAGAAGAGGACTCAGCAGATGAAGGCCCATCCGGGTTTCTAGAATCAAGGTCCAAACGACTGGTGCGACCTCCTCAGAGACTCACTTATGACTCACCAGGGAACAGCACAGAGGAAGCTATCACTACTGTACGCAGATCACCCAAAGTGTCCACCCTAACCACAGAGGTATCAAAGGACTTGTGTCCAATCCCGACCATCAGCACACCTTGGTGGAGTGTTCCTCTGCCCCCTCCACTTGCTAGACGTTGTCATAGACTGCATCTATCTATGCGCAGTAAAGGTATTCAGATGGTCTAGTATAAACTTTATATGTGCCTTTCATACTGTATATATTGTCTGTAGAACTTACAAATACAGTTTACCCTTTGGGGGGGACCCCAAAGACTTTAAGTAGGGGGAGAATGTAGCCCTGTTGTGATTTTCAGCCATTTAAGAGGATGTAGATATATATATATATTGCAGCAGGTGGAGCCAGAGAGCACATATTTGGAGGCTGCAGTACAGAACAGACATAGAGATACATTTCTACAGCAAGGGGCTGGATAACTGCATTTTCCCAGGAGGCTTTGAGACAGGAAGTTCCAGGAGAGAGGGGAGTCAGGAGGAAGTAGTGAGGAGAGGGAGTCTGGAACAGTGACCAGGGAACACAGATCTGCATCACAGAGTGATTTAAGACAGCTTGTGTCAGAGCTGTGTGTTTGCCACTGAGACACAGGCTCTATGCAATAGTTCTTGGAGAGACTGATGTTCGTCTACTGAAACAGAGAGAGACTGTGTTTTGAGCGATCGAACTGAGGCCTGGTCGCAGGGCCGATCCAGCCACCGGAGTAATCCAGCCTGCCCAACTGAGTGAGTACAGCTGACGGAGGTTATTGCCAGATTCCCCAGACGGCCCCTAGACGATCTGAGATGTCCTGCCGGAGGCTTTAAAAGACTGCATCCATTTCACAGACGTCGGTCTGAGGAAAGAGGGACACTCGCTTCCGCAGACAACCATCCTCCTTCCCCAAAGAGACATTGGAAGTGGTGAGCGGCCTTTGGCCATTGCAACAAGTGTATTTCCTACATCTGTCATACATCCAGGGCCCCAACGTTGGCTAGCCTAGGACAGTACTACTGGCCAGTAGTTTAGGGTGGGGTCGATACTGCTAAGTATATAGATATATTACTGTTCATCGCATTCAATCTAAACGTATTATCTCATTCTGTTAGTAGTTGTATTATATTAGAGTGGGGAGACATTAAGGGCTTTTGCTCTATCCCACAGTCATTAAATCTGTTATAAAACTTCACAAGGTGTGCTGGTGTGCTGTGGATTCATTGTTTGTGGTGTGTCACAGAGGTGAGACAGAAGACCCGATAATTCAGCGGCTCCTTCGGGGGTGAGCGCTACAGTCTCTTCCTCCTGCACACGGCTTGACAGACTTTTACCTCAGAACGTCTCTTCCTCCTGCACACGGCTTGACAGACTTTTACCTCAGAACGTCTCTTCCTCCTGCACACGGCTTGACAGACTTTTACCTCAGAACGTCTCTTCCTCCTGCACATGGCTTGACAGACTTTTACATCAGAACATCTCCTCCTGTCACAGTTTTAGAATTCCTGTCACACCATCAGATATGACTAGACCTCACTCTGAATAAGTCTCAGTTTAAGTAGATGATGAAACCGTTGAAGGCCTGGGGCCTGAAGTACCCCTCATGGCGACAACTGGTCATTTTAGTAGATTTAACGATAATGGACTACTGATCCCAGCGGTCCAATTTGCAAATCCTGCCTGCCCTCATGGTTGCATTGATTTGACACAAACTCCACAGTCGCTCCCCTGGTATGCCTCTTCCAGATCGCTCACTGTGCTTCCACTCACCGACACCTGCCATGGATCCTTCCTGAAAGACTTACTCTGGATGTGTAGACCAACTGTCTCTCCTAGCTCCTGTTGCAGGACACCTATCCATGGCCGTGTAAGGAGAGGCACCCTCCCAGCTCCCCGAGCTCTTCTGTTGGAGTAACATCCCCTCCCCCCCTCAGATGGGGGTGTCTCTCCTGCACAACAGTCTAGCACTCCATGCTTCAGTTCATCCAGCCGACAACTCCTCCCCCAGCAGACTAACCTTGGGTATATGTAGGAGGCTTCCTCCCTGCCAATCCTAGATGAGGATTGATTAGAGCTCCTCACATGTACCCCATTCCAGCACTCAGCCTTACCCCTTTTCCAGAACATTCTCCCTGGAAACAGTGGAGGGGCCCAAGAGCTGAAGTACATGTCAGTCACCTACTGCTACACTAAAACCACTCCCCTGCCCCCAGATTAAAAAAAAACAGGCTTAGCTTGCAGCATAGACCTGCTTAAATGTACCTGCACTGGCAGCTAACACAAAGAAAACGAAACACTTAGCACCTACCTAAGGTAGAGGGTGCTACATATATATTTTTTATGTATCCTATGTGAATGGGAACATGTACCAAATATAAAGTAGGTATTATTACAATTTGACTGCAAAAGTGGAGATATAGTTTAAGCTGGCCATACACCAGTAGAATACTGTTTAATAAAAATCAATTGCGGAAAACATGTGTTTAAAGTTTTTTACTACTGTGGTTCCCCAAAAATAAGACCTACCCTGAAAATAAGACCTAGCGTTATTTTCCAGGAGGGCTGTAATATAAGCCCTACCACGAAAATAAGCCCTAGTTTAAAATGTTTGTAACATCCTATAATCCACTGTATTACAGTAGTATATAATGTACAATGTGTGTGTTTCTGTAATATAATTGGGGGGAAGAGAGCTCCGGCGGGTAACAGAAGCGCAGAGCAGTGCAATAATGAAGGTATTTGGCACAATTATATTACAGAAACACACACATTATACATTATATACTACTGTGCTACTGTAATAGAGTGGATTTTACAAGCATTTGGGGGTTTCTGTCAGGCAGGGGGAGAGATGACAGCACATTACATGTTAGGACCTACCCCGAAAATAAGCCCTACTGCTTCTTTTGTTGCCCAAATTAATATAAGACACAGGCTTATATTCGGGGAAACACAGTATTTAATGAGGTCAAATCAATGATCATTTTGGACTGTAGTGATGAGGAAAAATCTAAGGAAAAGGATGAAAACTTTTTCTTGAATGAATGAAATCCTAACAGTGAACGTGGTTTTCCTTTGGGAAAAATTGTACTTATTGAGATTGAACATAGAATTCAAAATATTGGCAAAGCAACTGAACAAAATATAAGGATAAGTTCACCTTTTAAAGGCAAATATATTTTTATTATTGATAGATAATAAAAGTAGACAAGAAAAGAGGCTGCATTACAGAGTCAAAGAGAGTCAAACTCAATAAAATACTGGGATATAATAGTCACCAGATGAAAAATACACAATAAGGTGGATATTCAGTAAAGTAGCACAAATGATAATACAAGCAATGATTTGTCAACAAAAAAGGTCTATACCCATAAAATAAAGTTCATCTTTAACAAATGAAACCACCAAACTCCTCATTCACTCCCTTGTTATCTCTCGCCTTGACTATAGCGATTCCCTTCTTATTGGCCTGCCTCCATAGGCTATCCCCTCTTCAGTCTATCATGAATGCTGCTGCCAGACTTATCCACCTTACTAACCGCTCAGTGTCTGCCAAACTTCTCCTCCAATCCCTGCACTGGCTCCCTATCACCCAGCTATTAAATTCAAAATACTAACCACAACCTACAAAGCCATCCACAATTCTGCCCCGAGCTACATCACCAATCTTGTCTCCAAACATATCCCAAACCGTCCTCTCTGCTCTTCTAAAGACCTCTTATGGGCCGTACACATGACCGAACATGTCTGCTGAAACTGGTCCGCGGACCAGTTTCAGCAGACATGTTCGGTCGTGTGTAGGCCCGAGCGGACAGGATTCCAGCATACATTTGCCCGCCGGGCCTTTTTCCAGCGGGCAAATATTTCTGGACTTGTTTTAAAACAGCCCGCTGAAATCCTGCCCGCTCGGACATGTTCGGTTGTCTGTACAGACCTACCATACATGTCCGAGCGCCCGCCATCCCTCGCATGCCTCGAATGACTTTGACGCATGCGTGGAAGCATTGAACTGGCAGGGCCGCCCACGTCGCTGCGTCATCGTCGCGGCGACGGCGCGGACACGCCCCGCGTATTGTTTACGCGCGGATTTCTGTATGATGGTGAGTACAGCCACCATACAGAAATCCTCGGGCAGACATGTACGGTGAAAACGGTCCGGCGGACCGGTTTCATCGTACATGTATGCTCGTCTGTACGCGGCCTGACTATCAAGCTCTCTTGTCTCCTCCTCCCATGCTCGTATCCAGGATTTCTCCAGAGCCTCTCCCATCCTCTGGAACTCACTACCTCAACCTGTCTGGCTATCTCCTACTCTTGCTACCTTCAGGTGATCACTGAAAACTCACCTCTTCAGGGAAACCTATCATGTCTAAAACTAATCTTTTACCACTTCCATCAGCTCATTCCCCACAGTTAAAACCTTTTGTACCACCTGCCCCACCCTATTAGATTGTAAGCGCTTCCGAGCAGGGCCTCTTAATCCTCTTGTATTTTATTATATTGTAACTGTATTGTCTCCCTTTTATATTGTAAAGTGCTGCGTAAACTGTTGGCGCTATATAAATCCTGTATAATAATAATAATAATCTTTTAATAAAAAATTATAAATGCACATATTTGCCCAAAAAATGTGCATTTATAATTTTTTCTTGTAGGAGCCTGGAAACTATTGCACCCATGATTAGTGGATCAGGGGAGCAATGTCAAACTTCTGCAAACAAGCCCTGCAGCTTTCAGCCCATACCTGCATATGGGCCCCCAGTTACAAAGCTGCAGGGCTTATGAATGAACTACAAGGGTGCTTATCAGTGCTCCTGTAGTTCATTCAAAACTATAAGCAATGGTATTTTTAGTGTATTCATTCACAGGAAAATCTGAATGAATGAATGACGTGGCCATGCAGACAGAGTCACGCATGGCAGCTCTGTTTTTGAATTGTGACAGAGCCCACTGTTACAATGAGGGTGTAAATTGGGGGGGGGGGGTAGGAGCTGGATCATGTCAAATGTTCCACTCTAAATACAGGTGGAATTTGTAACATGTTCCAAAAGCTGAACTTTAAAAAGGTGACTAGAATTTTATAAATACTTTAACCACTTAAGGACCAGCCCATGTACATATACGTCCACAATATGGCACGTACAGGCACATGGGCGTATGGGTACGTCCTCGCCTATTAGCGGGTGGGGGGGGCCGATCGGGACCCCCCCCGCTACATGCGGAGGTCGGGTCCGCTCGGGGAGCGATCCGGGACCACGGCGCGGCTATTTGTTTATAGCCGCTCCGTCGCGATCGCTCCCCGGAGCTGAAGAACGAGGAGAGCCGTGTGTAAACACGGCTTCCCCGTCCTTCACTATGGCGGCGCATCGATCGCGTCATTCCCTTTATAGGGAAGACACGATCGATGACGTCATTCCTACAGCCACACCCCCAAACAGTTGTAAACACATACTAGGTGCACCCTAACTCCTACAGCGCCCCCTGTGGTTAACTCCCAAACTGCAACTGTCATTTTCACAATAAAGAATGCAATTTAAATGCATTTTTTGCTGTGAAAATGACAATGGTCCCAAAAATGTGTCAAAATTGTCCGAAGTGTCCGCCATAATGTCGCAGTCACGAAAAAAATTGCTGATCGCCGCCATTAGTAGTAAAAAAAAAATAAAAAAAAAAAATGCAATAAAACTATCCCCTATTTTGTAAACACTATAAATTTTGCGCAAACCAATCGATAAACGCTTATTGCGATTTTTTTTACTAAAAATAGGTAGAAGAATACGTATCGGCCTAAACTGAGGGAAAAAAATGTTTTTATATATGTTTTTGGGGGATATTTATTACAGCAAAAAGTAAAAAATATTGCTTTTTTTTCAAAATTGTCGCTCTATTTTTGTTTATAGCGCAAAAACTAAAAACCGCAGATGTGATCAAATACCACCAAAAGAAAGCTCTATTTGTGGGGAAAAAAGGACGCCAATTTTGTTTGGGAGCCACGTCGCACGACCGCGCAATTGTCTGTTAAAGCGACGCAGTCCCGAACTGTAAAAACCCCTTGGGTCTTTAGGCTGCATATTGGTCCGGGGCTTAAGTGGTTAAAAAGAATTTTTGAGAAAAGGTATTTTCTGACCATTTTTTTTAATCTTCAGATGATAATGTAAAGAGACGATTCACACAGGGGCAACACAACTTCCAGCACGACTTTGGGAGGCAACTTGGACACACTCGAGTATGAATCATCAGGCAACTTACTTTTTTTTTTTTTTTTTTTTTAAATATTTTTATTGAAAGATTTCAAACACAGTACATAGTACAATTAGACAGAACTAGACAAAAAAACAGCTCAACGTCCTAAAACACTTCAGGAGAAAAAGCTGATACATCAAGGGATAGCAACTTCTGCAATACACATACGAGGTCTGGTTAAGATCTGCGGTGACTAACATATACAAACAGAATGGGGGGGGGGGGGGGAGACCGAAAGGTATGGGGAGGTGTCACCTCCGAGACCATGTTTTAACCAGCGGTTTCTGGTTCCTCCACCCAGACCCGCCAAATTTTTTCATATTTTTGTGGACACCCACGGTTGGCGTATGTGTCTTTATATAGGGGAAGACTGGTATTCACCAGGCGTCGCCACTGCACCAGGGATGGGGGCGAGGGTTTTTTCCAATGCATGGCCACATTCTTGCGGGCGTAGAAGAGTAGTAGGCTAACTAAAGTGCGTTTTGCTGAGGTCCGAACCAGGTTTTCAATTATGCCCAAAAGGCATATCTCCATAGTTAGAGGCAAGTGAGTCCCAGAGGCTGTTTTGTTTTATTTTATCCCCGTACATACCGTATTTTCACCGGCGCTTCCAAGTATGTCTTCTGCGGGACTGGGGGTTCCTAATTGATTGACAGGCTTCCGACCGTCGCATACTGCGCACCACAAGTTGCCGAAAGAAGCCGAACGTCGGTGCGCAGGCGCCGTATAGAGCCGACTCGCAGTCCGGCTTCTTTCGGCAACTCGTGACGCGCTGTATGCGACGGTCGGAAGCCTGTCAATCAATTAGGAACGCCCAGTCCCGGAGAAGACATACTCGGAAGCGGCGGTGAAAATACGGTACGTACAGGGATAAAATAAAAAAAAACTGCCGATTGTCATTCTGACAACTCGGCTGAATGTAATGTTAAAAACATTTTTTTTGGGTGAACCCCCGCTTTAAGACAGTGATCAGACTTCTGAGGCGACTTCCATTGAAATCAATGGGTACAAGTTGCCTACAAGTTGCCTAGAAGTCGGATTGAAGTAGTACAGGAACCTTTTCTGAAGTCATAGTGACTTCAGTAGTGTGTATTAAGACGGCTCCATTCACTTCTATTGATTTTCTCAACCACACAATATGGGACCACTTGGGGCAACTTCAAGTCGGATCCCAGGTCGCCCCTGTGTGAACCGGCTCTAATATAACTGTTTTGCATTACAATTTGTTTTATAGTTGTTTCTTAGTGAACATGACTTGCACACACAGACATATGTTTTTCCTGAAGGAATTTCCTGATGCGCTCTGTCAACAGACGCCTTTGTATGTGACGCAGAATCCCCTCTGAGAGTTTCCCTAAATAAGAGCATGGACAGAGGTTAGCCAAAGCAAACACAAGAAAAAGGATACTTCGTGCAGACAGGTGTGTGGCGTTTCACATTTCACTGTCTGCACTAAAAAGGCTGCAGATGTGCCAAACTGATTCCCCGACAGCAATAAAACCTGTTGTTAGGGCTGTTTGGCATTAGTAGTGTGAGATCATCTTCTTTATAAGTGTACAGCACATATGCAGAGATGCTAGTGTTTATTCAGCCTCATGCACCTGTCTTACATACACACAGGGCCATCTTTAATATGGTTTGGGCCCTGGGCAAACATTTTTTTTGGGCCCCCCTCCAGCTTATTTTGGGCCTGGCTGGTTCACATGTATGTTTTGGCGGTCCTCATTTGTGCAGGTACAGCAGCCCATTGATTTGAATGGGCTGCCATGCCTTTGTTTCCTGCAGAAAAAAGGTGCATTCAGCATTTTAAAAATACAGTTGCCTTGAAATCCATTCTGCTTTTGGACCATGCTACTTACCTGCAGTTCTTGCACACACAAACGCACTGTGTTTTTAAAAGCGTGACCTAAATGTCTAAAAATGCAGCAAGTTTGACAGTGCGGGAACTGCAGATAAGTCACAGCAGAAAGGACAAACAGTGCTGTATTTCAGTGCTTGATGGGCATAGGCGTGCCGTGTGCGCAGCCTATTACATGAGGCATGCGCTTTTCTTTGCAGGAAACACAGGCATGGCGGCCCATTCAAATGAATGGGCTGCTGTGCCTGCGCAAATGTGGGCCGCCAAAACACATACATGTGAACCAGCCAGGCCCAAAATAAGCCCATCAAGCAGTTAAATACAGACAGTAATGCCATGTGCTCTGAGGCCTTACTCAGCCTGGACTGCAGGTCTGGTCTGTGATTTAAAGAGTTCCTCTATTTTACACATGGCATGGCATGGGGTCCCATGGTGCTAAAGCAGAATGGACAGACGGTGCTGTGACCCCCATGCCATGCCATGCCATGTGTAAAATAGAGGAATTTTTTAAAACACTGACCAGACCTGCAGTGAATCATCAAATATTATAAAGACTTTGGGCACACTCTACAGAAAACTTCTATTTACAATATAGATTAGCAAACAGTGACATACCTTGAGGAGCAGGACATGAAGAAGTCAGCCTCGGGAAGAGCAAACTGGGGATGTTATAAAATGGCATTCTAATTCACTTTTATATACAAGCAGCACCCAGTGGCAGGAAGGGAGAAGTGCACGTCTAAAGGGAAGCCAGGGGTGCTGTACATTTTAAAACACTGGGAAGGGAAGCAGTACTGTCACTGGCTGCGTGCCGCTGATGATTTTCAGCCTGATTTGTGGGCAGCACAGGGGCTTAACGGGCGGCAGGGATCAGGAATTATGGGGCCACTTACACAGCTTCAGGCATGGGCCCCCTGGAGCAGAGAACCGGGGGGGGTGCTGCCGCCTGAAATTGAGTGAGAAGCAGGGGGGGGCTGCCGCGAATTTAGAAGCGGGGGGCCCTTTACAAAAAAAGAAATAAAGTAAGAAATAAAGAAAAATATATATAAAAAAAGGGGTGTAGCCATCCGGGGCCCTGGGGACCTCTGGGCCCTTTAATAACAAAATATATTATATATATATATAAAAAAGAAATAAAAAGAAAAAAAAGAAATAAAATATGAAAAAAAAAATTATAAAAAAAAGGGGGGTTGCCATCCGGGGCCCTGGGGACCTCCGGACCCCTTTTTTTTTTAAAGGGGGTTGCTTTGGGCCCCCAACAGTGACAGGGCCCTGGGCAGCTTCCCCATTTGCCCTGTGGTAAAGACGGCCCTGATTATACTACTGTAAATTGAGGCGTAGCCCGCATGAGCCAACTTCAGCTCACAAATACTCACAGAAACGTGTATCACTTTTAGCAAATGCAAGGGCTGTTTAGTTCCCAGTCTAGTCCTGCCAAAGAATGATTTACAAAATGAATCATAAATACATTAAAAACAGCAAAAGATTAAGTCCTATGGCAATATGAAAAATATACACGCTGTATTTAAAATGTTGTTTGTATCTACATAACAACCTTCCAGCCACAGGACATCATGTAAGGGCATTGTGCAACACTGCAGGAGGCATGAGTCAAACCCTGCTGGAGACAATAGCTGTCACATTATAAGATAGTCTGAAGGCTGAAACACTAACAAAGTGCACATTGTCCTGACCTCTAGTTTGTCCCAGTGCCAGCATCCCAGTCTGCCACAAATATGCAAGAGATTGTATATTCTATTCACCAGGTCATTCCCAACTTAAATTGGAAATAATCTAATGGCTGGAATGTCATAAGTCATTCTACAAACTTGCATTCATCATAAGCCTGGAATAAAAGAAACTTTAAAGCGGTCATCTCTTGTGTCTGACTAGTTCATTGCACACCACTGAGAGAGAGCAGGTAGCAGAGAGATATGTGCAAAAACGCTGCAGGTTATTGTTGGATGTTGCTAGGAAGTGTTTGTGGAATTTATCAGTGTGGTTTTGAATTCTAAGGTGACAAAGAGGGAAATTAGTTCCTGCCCAATAGAAAGAATGTTTGTGTAGGCATAGGAGAGTCTGTGCAACATACACTGTAGCACTTGGGAACCCTTTCATGAAAATATTATTTTGCCCCTAGAATAGAGTGACCAGACGTCCCCTGTTTCTGGGTATAGTCCCCAGACTGAGGACACTGTCCCCGAATCAAGTCTCTCCCCGATTTTGTCCCCGGCAGGGGTGGTGCCCGGTGGGTGCTTGGGTGTGCTTAAGCACCCCCCAAAAAAAATGTTTTGTACCTGCACATCCTCTATTGATGCCAGAAGGCTGAGACTCTTTTTTTTTTTTATCCTGTGGAGGGATGTAGCTACTCCGGCCACATAAGCCAATAATCTTTAGTTAGACCCGACAGCCTAATTTCAGAGGCAGATTGATATACAGCCTCTCTGCTGCTTCCTCAGCGAATGAGAAAGCATTGCACCCGCCCCCTTCCTCAGCCCATCTTATTTGACTTCCAAGCTAAGTTGTTTAAAGAGGAGGTGCTGGCAGATCAATAGGAGGGGGAGAGGAGTGGAGAGAGCGCAGCCTGCTATGAAGTATGGCTTACAAGAGGCAGACGGATCATTTCTCAGCCTCTGCAGTGAGCCAGTGGGTCAAAAGAAACAGCTTCTGCCAGCAATAAGAGAGCAGAGGTTGTTTTCACAGTGTGTGATACACAGGGCCGTAAATAACGTTTTGTTCTGGGGGGGGGGTTCAGCAGCAGGTACAAAGTAAAAGTAATTTTAAATAAAACAAATTGCACAAAATTCATAAAGACTGGAAAAAGGAAAAAACAATGTGTTGCTTATAGTAAGCAATCACATCCTAAATTCTATTTTCTCAGATCCTTTCGAAAATTTAACCTGATTTCAGTTTTGCCGTCTTCCAGTTTTTATGAATGTTGCAGTGAGGTTGGCTATTGTCCACTCTAAGGCCTGGTACACACTGTCAGCTTTTTTTTCATTCAGCCAGACAGATCACTGTACTAACACATGCAGTGTTAGTACAGCGATCTTACCCACTGTGCTGTTGTGTTCTGACAGGGCATGCCCCCCACCAGAACACAGCGGTCAGTGCTCTCAGCCATTGAAGTAGCTATCACAGGATGGTGCACTGTAATAGCCAATCTTACTGGGCAGGTGCAAAGGAGCATCATCTTGTGGAAGGCAGAACACTCACTGATTTTAACCCAGTATACCAGACAAGAGAAGTGGTACTGTGCTGAGTATAAACATAAAAAACATACCTCTAAACCTTTGAACTTGAGAACGAGGGGTATGCCAAGGAGAGAATAACCTGTGGCCTTTGTAAGTGAGTGTGGCCAAAAATTGTGGGAGGGGCTTATGGGCCGTTGGGGAGAGACTGCGGATGGATTACAGGAGATAATCAGAGACTGCAGACGGACTACAGAAGATACTTAGGGACTTTGGACGGACTACAGGAGATAATCAGAGACTGCAGACAGACTACAGGAGATAATTAGAGACTGCAGACTGACTACAGGAGATGCACTCTGTACATAGCGCAAACGCCTGAACTCTACATATAGCGCACCCCTGGACTCTGCACTCTGTACATAGCGCACCCCTAGAGCTAAGAGAGCTGGGGGTGCATAGCTAGGCGATGGGGGAAGCAGAATTAGTTCAATGGGCAGGGGCTTGGGTGTAGGCATGTGAAGTTAAAAAGAAGAGGTACGGCACAAAAACCTATAAACAAATGTGAAACCCTAATGTTTAAACACAAGGTATAAAATAAATAAATGAATACACAAAATACATAAAAAGTGGCCTGAATGTACAGGCAATCAAAAACTCGTAATGAAATATGAATGAATGTTAGTGATAACAAAGTCCATACATATCAAGTGAGGGAACAGTGAATATATTATAAGTCCAAAGGATAGATTCTCCAGTGTAAATCGGTGAATCACTAATGGTAAACTCAAAATGTGACATCAAAAGAAATCCATGTGATCTATCCACCAGATAAAACACCCGAGTGACATAGTGTTGTAGTCTTCTTACCAGAACAAATGACCACAACAGCGGTCAGTATGGACACAGGGTTTGTTTAAAGTCTCCCAGCAAGACTTGGGGGGATCCAGTTCCTAAGTCCTGGATATGGCTTTCACATACGTCTCAGAAGGGAGAGAAAATAAAAGATCCCCATAGTGTAAAATTGCTAAAACAGGGTAATTTATTAAAAGTAATGCACTTACAGAAATGTCGACATTGTGCGCATTGAAATAGACATCCGCCTGTATGTGCGAGTAATCTCGGCGTCTTCTCGTGTCCTCCCGCTGTCTCTGCTTACTGTGTAGGAGACGTGATAGCGTCCCAAACTCTCCCAAATTTGAATATTATTCTTGCATTATTTTCCTCTATTTCTGGCCTAACTGTTAATCAGGAAAAGTCTCAAGCCTTGAATATTTCATTAGACAATGCCACGATCTCCTCACTTAAGCAATCATTCTCCTTTAATTGGAATACGGATTCCCTCCCATATTTGGGGATCAACATCACTCCATCAATACGCACGTTGTATTCCCAGAACTACCCTGCTCTATTTAAAAAACTTAGGGCTGATTTGGACAAATGGTTATTTCATCCACCGTCATGGCTGGGTAGATTATTTTCTATCAAGATGAATATCCTCCCAAAATTATTATACTATTTCCGCTCACTTCCGGTGGCATTAGTTCAATCAGACCTCAAAGCTTTTCAATCCAGAGTTATTTCTTATATATGGGGGAATAGGAAACCTAGAGTAGATAAACATACCCTGCTTACTCCCAAAGCTTATGGGGGTCTGGGCACTCCTGATTTCATCAAATATTACTATGCTGCAATACTGGCGCAATTGACTAGATCACACTCTTCACGCCCCGGTCCTATCTGGATGGAATTGGAAAGCCACGCATGTAGAGGTATGTCTTTATCACACATGCTTTGGTTGCCACCTGGTGATAGGCCGCCGATATTATGCCCAACTTTATCGCTATCTCTTAATATCTGGGATAGATTGTCCAGAACATATAAATTTAGATCTCTTCACTCCCCGATGGCGCCTATTTTTGGGAATAGAAAATTTGGCCCGGGGCTTGTTCCCAATAATTTTGAATGGTGGAAGAATAAAGGTCTGATACGCATTGGAGACGTCTGTGATACTGGTGGAATGCTACGTTATAATATCCTGAAGGAACGTTTTCATATACCGGTTTCTGAAAAATGTAATTATGATCTAATAAAACGTTTTTTGGACAACTTGCCATGTGATTCCAATTTAACGTCACTGTCAAAAATGGAATGTTTATGTCGTAAATTCGACAGTATGCAAGGTCTTATTTCAAATATTTACTCTATTTTGACAGCTTCTTCAGTTAGATTGAAATATATGGTAAAATGGGATGAGGATATCCAGGAAAGTATTGAGCTTTCAGACTGGTTCAAATTGGCTCAGGGGGCATCACGTTCGCTTATGAACACTTCAATAATCGAAGCGAATTACAAAATACTCTTGAGGTGGTACATGGTTCCCTTTAGACTGGCTTCCTTTGTACCTGATGCTTCTCCTCTTTGCTTCCGTGAATGTGGACTTGAGGGAACAATGTACCACATATGGTGGAAATGCCCCAGAGTGAGGCGCTATTGAATCAGAGTTTATAATTTTATATATACTCTTACTCAAATTAATTTAATTAAATCTCCGAAACTATCGCTGCTGGGGTGTGATGTGAAAAACGCCTCTAGACCTCAAAAATGCCTTATAAGATTTATATTTATTTCAGCTAGAATGGTTATAGCAAAATCGTGGAGGTCGGCCATGCTCCCATTCGACCACCTTAAAAACAAACTCTCCTGGATCATGCTCAACGAACATATGACTGCTATCCTTCATGACAAACTAGATTTCTTCAAAGCTGTCTGGGATCCATGGATCAACTACTTATCATATGATCCTAGGTCTCTTCTGATCTAGATATCAGATGTTTCATTGGCTGGCACGGAGATACTTCCCCCCTCATACCATTTATGTTTTTTTTTTTTTTTTTTCTCTCTTCTTTTGATTTACTACGTTTATTTTCCTTGCTTAACTTATAGCAAAAGGTTTGAGATACCTGTATCTTTGACACGCGGTCCCAATACCAAGCCTGATATCCTATATATTGGGAATGGTGTTGGGCCTCTGAAATTCGTTTTATATTATTCATTTTTATCGATGATAATACTGTTTTTTCCACGCATTTAAATGTTCAATGGCTGCCTTGGTTTTCGTTGGCCTTGACATGAGTTTTGTTATCTGACTTCTGATTGATTGGCATACTACTGTGTGTGACGAATGGTGAAATCTACTGAGAATTCTACATTGTATACGTAGACTACCACCATATACATTATAGTTGAGGGTACATTCTGTGTATGTTTTATACTGCTCTTGATAATATGGCTTACTTATACGATTTTATTCGTTGCATTTTGTTGTGTAAAGATTGAAAATGCCTTAATAAAAATATTGAAACAAGGAAAAGCCAGGCATTTAAAAAGAAATCCACAAAAACATGTATGGTTTATATGATTAACAAACAGGACATAGTTACATTGGAGGGGGAATCCCATCTGTGGTTCAGTCCCTGTGGAGTGCGGGTCTCAACCCTGTGTATCCAGTAAACTTCACTTTCTAAAAGTCTATGATGTCTGTCCCCCCCTTCCCCCTGGCTGCAGGCAAAATCCTCTCTATAACACAAAAAGAGGACATATCTCCCCTATGTACATCTCTAAAATGTTTCGGCACATTGACACATTGAAGATATTTCTGGCATTTGGGGTTCAAACTGTCACAGTAATCTTCCGAAATGCGTGTGCGTAAGGGCCGTATGGTGCAGCCCACATATTGCACTTTACATTTATCACATTGGATTAGATATACCACATGATCCGAATTACAATTAATGTACTGTGCAATTTTATGGGTTTCTCCTGTGGTAAAAGATGTAATATTTTTATTGGGTCTATAGACCCGACAATATTTGCATGAAATGATCCTGGATAGGAGAGCCAGGTTTTGTTGGTGACATGGGAGCTGACATGACTAGGTACCAAAATGTACCAACGGCTACTAAAACCAATACCTTTGGATAAGAGGTTATGCAATGCCTTATCAGTATACAAATCAGGTATGTTCTTTTTCATTAAACTCACTATTTTATAATACTCTACAGAATAAGTTGTAACAAAATTTAACCTCCCATCTTTTCTATATTTGGCACTGCACCTGGATTTAACAGAATAAATAGAGGAGAGTAAATCCTCCTGTTGTTTATGACAAGCGACATTAAGTCCCCTATCTATACTCCATTGAGGGTAACCCTGATTGGAGAGTATGGCCCGGATTCACATACATCGGTGCATATTTATGCCGCCGTAGCGTATCTTTTTTACGCTACGCCGATGCAGCGCAGAGAGGCAAGCACTGGATTCACAAAGCCAGTGCTGCCAAATCTGCGCTGGGTTTCTTAGGCGTAAGTCGTCGTAAGTGGAAGTGGGCGTGAGCCATGCCAATGAGGCGTGACCCCATGCAAATGATGGGCCAAGCGCCAGATAGATACGAATAACGAACAGCGCATGCACCGTCCCGTGGACGCATCCCAGTGCGCATGCTCAGAATCACGTCAAAACGAATGCCTAAGATACGACGGATCACTGCCTACGGCGTGAACGTAACCTACGCCCAGCCATATTCACGTACATCGTAAACAACGTAAAATACGATGGCTTGTGTTCCCTGGTCCATACCTTTGCATGGGTTGCGCCTCATATATGGGGAATAACTTTACGCCAGACGTATGACTTACGCAAACCGCGTATATTATGCGCCGGGCGCAAGTACGTTCGTGAATCGGCGTATCTCCCTCATTTCCATATTTGAATAGGAAATCAATGGGAGCGCTAGATGCGTCCAGCATAAATATGCGCCCACGATACGCCGGCGTAGGCAAGTTACGTCGGTCGGATGAAGCCTATTTTTAGGCGTATCTCAGTTTGTGGGCACGGCGCATTGATACGACGGCGCATATTTACACTTACGCGGCGTATCTCGAGATACATCGGCGTAAGTGTTTTGTGAATCCGGGCCTATATCTCTGACAACCTCACACTCCCTGGAAAAAGAAAGGACCGTAGAGCAGTTTGTCTTTGCACGAATAAACTCCCCTACAGTAATAGCATTTATCATATGTGTCGGGTGGCAACTGCTGGCTATAAGGGTGGCATTTCCCGCACAGGACTTCCTAAAAATAGTTGTTAGGACTTTAGAAGTTTCAGAATCACCTTGTAATATGCCGTCAAATAATTAATAGAAAAAGGGTCAGAGGAAGCTGTAAATTTAAGATTTAAAGAAGTTCTGTTGACATAACCCAGCAAAATATTAAGATCAAAAGCGGTTCCCTGAGTGTCCCAAATGATCATCAGATCATCGATGAAGCGGCCATACCAAAAAAATGCTAAAAAGGGGGTTATTATGTGAGAAGATAACACACTGCTCCCACCACCCCATAAATAAATTCGCTAATGATGGTGAAAATGTGGCTCCCATGGAGGCGTCACATAACTGTAAATAAAAAGAATCATCAAAAAGAAAAAAATTAGATGTCAACATGAATTCAATACATATCAAAGGGTAGCTCTGGAGAATAGCTACTGTACTTATTCAGGTGATGTTGTATCGCTGTGATGTTCAAATGATGCGGAATAGATGATTAAAGGGCCACTACATCTAAAGTCATTCAAACATATTGATTTGCCCATTGGATATTTTCCATTTGAGATAAAACATGACCCGTATCCTGAATATAACCCGGAAGCATCTGTACAAGTGGTTGCAAATGTAAATCCACCCATTCGCTAAGGGGTTCTAAAAAGGGGACCTATACCCGCTTTGTGAAACTTAGGTAGGTGATGGAACACCATGGGTCCTTCACTACCAAAAATTCAGTTTTATCAGTCAAAGCACCTATTGACTTACCCTTCGCAATAAGATCCACTAGGGCTGATTTGAACAAATGTGTAGGGTTTTTTATTTTAGTGGGCGATATACATCAGTGTTGGCCAATTGTCTCAATGCTTCTTAATGATACTGTGTGGTGTTAAGTATGACTACAGCACCCCCTTTATCGTCTTCTAGATTTGGATTCTTTTTGAGATTCATAATTGCAATCCGTTCCTGTTTAGCTAAATTCTCTTTGTTATATTTATCACAAGAATCCTTTAAAAGAATCAGTTCCTTTTCCATAATGTCTTGGAATACCTCCACAGCAGTGCATCTGATATGAATGGGGTCAAAAAATGTATCCCCTCTCGTTAGAACACTGCTGCGAGTACCAAACACATCTTGTGAAGACTCTGATTGGAGCTGTTCCAAAACAAGCTTTGCATGTATATCCCTGAACAAATTATTATCATTCTGAAAAGGGACACCCAAATCCCCCCTCACTATCTTCCAAAACATCCACACTACTGGCATCTGTGTCTGCAAAATACTTTCTTAACCCATTACCGCCGACCGTACGCACATATGCGGCCTCGGATTTCAGGGGTTATAACGTGGTTATGCATGCACCTGCAGGCATCATCCCGGTACCGTTCGCCCTGTACACACGATCGGATATCTGATGGAACCTAATCCGATGGATTTTTTCATCGCATATCCGATGAAGCTGACTTTCATCAGTCTTGCCTACACACCATCGGTCAAAAATCTGACCGTGTCCAAACGCGGTGACGTAAAACACTACGACGTGCTGAGAAAAATGAAGTTCAATGCTTCCGAGCATGCTTCGACTTGATTCTGAGCAAGCGTGGATTTTTGACTGATGGACTTCCACACAGACGATCGTTTTTTTTCTATTGGTTTTTTATCCATAGGAAGATTTTAAAACATGTTCTATTTTTTTTTTACCGATGGAAAACAAACCGATGGGGCCCACACACGATCGGTTTGTTCGATGAAAACGGTCCATCGGTCCATTTTCTTTGGACAAACCGATCGGGTGTACAGGGCTTAACCTTGTAACTGCAATTCTTTTTAAAGTGTCGCCTATGGAGATTTTTAGGTACCATAGTTTGCCACCATTCCAAGAGTGTGCGCAATTTCAAAGCATGACATGTTAGGTATCTATTTACTCGGCATAACATCATCTTTCACATTATACAAAAAAATTGGGCTAACTTTACTGTTTCGATTTTTTTTATCCATGAAAGGGTATTTTTATCCCCAAAAAATGTGTTTGAAAGGCTGCTACACAAATACTGTGTGACATAAAATATTGCAACGATTGACATTTTATTCTCTAAGGTCTCTGCTGAAAAAATATATATAAAATGTTTGGGTGTTGTAAGTAATTTTCTAGCAAAAAATACAGATTTTAACTTGCAAGCAACAAATGTCAGAAATAGGCTTAGGCGTGAAAGGCTAACGAATCTGTTGATGTCCCATAGTGTAAAAAATAAATTGAAATGAAAAATGGGGGATAAAGGATAGATCCCGGGACAATAAGATAATGTCTGCATCTATCAAAGGGAAGCTTGAAATATTAACCACATTTGAAACTTGGAAGTTACTATTTATTTCTTCTGCACTATTTGCCATACAGGGTATCTCTTTTCTTTTCTTTCCTCTCCTGCCTCCTCGTCATTTATTTTTTCTTTTGCCCTTTTTTCTGTTTAGCTACCTTGAAATAGCCCCAGGGAGTCTTTTGTTTTTTGGGGGTTGTCCACTTATCTTGCCTACAGACAAATCTCCCAAGGACAATAATCTGATAGATAATTGAAGGTTTAAAAGGAACATCTGCCAGGATTCTTAAAGGATAAGTGCACCTTTGGTAATATGTTACATGTTACACCTGTATTTAGGGTGTAACATGTTGCTATGCAGCACCTCCCCTCATCTTCCTGTGACAATGGCCTCATCATTCATTCATAGGAATCTGTAAATAAATAAACTACAAGTGCCACCTTCCCATTGTAGTTCTCAATGAACTGTGAGGACGCCAATGAGCGCCTTCATAGTTCATGCACAATTCCTCCTGCTTTCTAACAGAAAGCCTGTGCAGGGGTATGGCAATAAAGTTGGAGGGAGGATGTGCAGGAGCCTGTCATTGCACAGGCAATCCACTGATCACAGGTGCAATGCTCTGCAGGCTCGAGAAAAAAAGAAAATTTTTAAAGCGGAGCTCCGCCGTAAAATTTTTTTATTAAAAGCCAGCAGCTACAAATACTGCAGCTGCTGACTTACATGTCCTGAAGTCCAGCGACGTTGGCAGCAGAAGACAAGCAATCACTTGTCTCTCGGTTGCCCCCACCGCCATCCTCGGTGAGGGAATCAGGAAGTGAAGCATGTGGCTTCACTGCCTGGTTCCCTACTACGCATGCACGAGTAGCGCTGCGCCATTCTCACTGGTCCCCGCTGTGTTCTGGGAGCCGTGTTTCCCAGAACACAATGGGGGGGACGGATGGAAAGTGGTGTACTGCCTGCAGGTCCCCGCAGAGTGTATTCCCGGAAGTGGATGCAAATACCTGTCTTTGACAGGTATCTGCACCCCCTCCCTCCCGAAAGGTGCCAAATGTGACACCGGAGGGTTCCGATGGGCGGAAGTTCCACTTTAGGGTGGAGCTCCGCTTTAACTGCAAAAACATGTGCATTTATTATTTTTAAGGAGAATTAAGCCTTTAATAAAAAAATGGCCAAGAGACACTGCTGCAGCAGTAACAAAAGCACTTGAGCCAGTGATGAAAACCCAAGTTAACTCTCTTCATAGCAGATCTATAGATTGAAGTGGAATGTGTGCATTTCTTTCATTAGATATCTATTTAGTTAGTCCATTGTTTAGTCAACTCCTACACTAATATTGCTCTGGCAGACATCCTACACAGCATGGCTCCTATTTATGTGCTACTTGCCAAAAAGAATGCTTGGCCAACTTTCCACAAGTGTTCGCTTACTGCAGCAGACCTGGAATTTAATTTCAGAGTCTGTTTCTCATGTGTGATTACAGCTGTATGTTTACTCTTTGACTGATTCCAAAGGACAACTTGGCAATTTTGCATTATAGCGTCACATACATATACACATACAGAAGTGTTACACACATGTATATTCAGTATGTATTAGATAAAAATGATAATGCATTTTAACGCAGAAAACATAGCTCAGAGGATCTAATTTTTAATTCAACAATCACCAGTCATAAAGACTGGTATCATATTTTTGGAATGGACCTAATGTAAACAAAGGCCAGTTTTTACCCCCCTGAAGTGCTACCCCAAAAAGGAGCTGCAGTAATTTACTGGTTATTTTTTCAAGATTAGTGCAGAAGCAGCAAGGCACACAGCAACAATTCACTCACTTTGGCTCAGAAATCAGTCTAGAGGATGTTTTTTTGTAATTTATTGCAAAAACGTGTAACTAGGGAGTGGGATAGTGGGTTATGGGATACTCCAAAATGTCTAGGCCCAAAGTTGCAGAGGGCACTTCCCTAGGTGAGGGCAACACAGTCTTTCACTCCCAGCTGTGGACCAGGAGAATGTTGGAAAATGGGTAGAACATAAAAGTAGACTGGAATAATTTAAGTTATCCTCAGTTGACGACCACACGATTGGGCAGTTATTAGGAGCAGATTGGATTCTTGTAGCTTAAGACCACAAGATAGAATTGTAGACTAGGCACACTGGAGCAGTTTTTAACATCCACAGCTAAGGCCATAGATAAAGTGCAGCTCAGGAGATTAGGCTTTACTCACAAAGTCCAGTAGAAAGCAAGGATATGGGCTCAATCCAGAGGGAGTAACCCAGCAGTCCCCTAAAGCACACAGCTCCTATCCTTCAGGGGAAGAACACATTTCTCTTGGCTCCTGGCTATTTACCTGCCTCCCACCCACCATCTGGGCGCACCTCCCCAGTTATGCTGGAGCAAAGTAAGAGCCCAGCCTGGGAATTTGAGTTTCCCTGCCTGAGCTCTGGAAAGTACTCAAAAGGCTCAGGGGGAACCAATCGAATGCCCAGACTGTGAAGCCAGAACAGAACAAAGCAGAAGATCACAGCTCCTCTGGCTACAGAGGAAGCCACACTAAATTTACCTAGCATCCTTAGCACCCTCTTAGGTTGCCCCCTTTTTAGAGAGTTATAAGGAAAGATTGAACAGCCCAGAATTGTGTTACGTTGGGTGCAGTTACATTCAGAAATGGCAGCAATAGATGATTTTTATAGTAATGTAAGATACACAGGTTGAACGGACATTTGAACTTTAGGCAATTAGAATTTACATATAATCTACTTTAAAATATGGGCAAAACTGCCACGTATTACGGCACTATTCCCTTTGAAATTTTGAGCGGTGTAGTAATCTCTAACCAATGGCCTATCAACCAGAAGTGGAGAGAGTAAATCGGGACTTAAAACATGCCTAAAGAGGACATATACAAAAAAAATATTTAATACATAGTTGAAATCTAGTTAAAAGTACAAAGAACACCCTGACCTTCTTCCTTACATGCAGGTATGGGAATCAGAGCTACGTCACTCCATTTCTTTTGCAGACTGGAAAAAGTGTTTTATCCTAGCCCATAAACTCTCCCTTGCCACTACAACCCAAAAAAAGATTTAAACTGGTGACTAGATGGTACAGATGCCAGTTGACCATCCAACACTTCAACCCTTTCTCACCAGACACTTGTTGGCATTGTCTTGTATCGAAAGGCACCATGCTCCACATCTGGTGAGACTGTCCCCTTGTAAAGAGATGGTGACCTCTATCCAATCCCCTCGTCTGAGGTGGTCTTCTTGTCTATGCTTCCTGGATCCTTAAAATCTGTAAAGAAAGACATCCTGCGACACTTCCTGGCTGCAGTCAGGGTAGTTATTCCCTGCCTTTGGAGATTGACGACTATGCCTTCCCTGGGGGACTGGACGATTGAGGTGGACCGTATAAGAGACCTGGAACGTCTGTTGGCTGGACGGGAAGAACAATTTTTCCTTACCTGGACCACATATATTACGTGTTTTCTTTCCTCTGGCTTTTTAATTCCCTTTTAGTCATATATTGTTTAGGGGCCATGTGTCCATCCCTCATGTCAATCAACATTGTCCATCTACTACAGTTTGTGATCCCATTAGCATACTCCTCTCTCAGAAATAACAGTGTTTCACTATACTTCTCGACACCCTTTCCTTTGCATTACATTTTTTTTGCTATGATATTTTTGGTGCCTCTCACCTGCATTGCTGCTCTGTTTCCCTTTGTTTTTTTTTGTTTTGTTTTTTACAACCACCTGTACCTTTTTAATACTTAAATATTAACTTGATTTTGCATACAAGAGATTGTAATCTTTCTACCCTAAATAAACAAAGTGGACACATATTTTTGCAGTTCCAAGATTGCACAATGGATTGACGTGTTTCACAATATTCATGCTTCCTCAGGATCCACGCCCTTGTGCAAGTAAATGATATAGCTCAGAAAATGTCAATGAAGAAATACAGAGCTGACATTCTCATAGACCTCCATGAGTGAAATGGTAAGTTAAAGTTAAAGAGGAAGTAAACCCTTTTTGTTTCCCTGCCAAGGTAAAGCATAATGGGCTACTATGCATCGCATAGTAGCCCATTATGTGTCACTTACCTGCAGGAGAAGCTCGCAATGTCCCCGTCTTCCTCGCTAGTAGCGAGCGTCCATCTTCACCCCTCTTCTTCCGGGGCCCGCAAACTCCAGCTCTGTGACTGGCCGGAGTCGCGTGACATCATTCCCCCTCATGCGCGGAAGCTGCCTTTAACGGCATGACTCATTCACAAAACGGCACGCTCAGTGCGCCTGCGCCCTTGTCTACGGCGCGCATGCGCTGTAAACATCAGTGCTGTAATTTTTGCAAATATCTCCTAAACTGTGTAGGTTTATGAGATATTTTTAGGCTTACCTGTAGGTATAAGTGGTCTGTAAGGGTTTACAATAACTTTAATAACTTCAATGTCTCTGATGTCTACAGATATAATGTAATACACCAGAAAGAAGTGAATAAATATCCCCCGAATGCAAAAAGCCTTATCTATTGTTACTCTGTCCCTGGTAAATCAAAGCCTTTCTACTCCTAAGCCGCATGGCTTAATAAGGCAAAGATGGACGATCTTTTAAATACTTTTCGAACACTTGAGGACCATTTATAGGTTTTCAATAGAAGACTATCCTTTGGTCTTGGCCCTTTAAAAAAAAATTAGATTACAAATAAAATAAGCAAGGTCAAACTCAGTGTGCAGGCTACAAGCTACTGCAGAAAATGCACCTCTGCTATACGGTTGCCACTAAAGACTGTCTGAGTGGGTTTAGCCACCATTCTGGACTTCAGCACTGCATGCCTAGCTCCACAAGGACATCTGCAGGCTGATCTCATCTGGAAACAGGTCTTCTAAATGATTACAGGAAACTGCTACACATTAACAATTGAGAAAACTACACAATGAAGGAGTACAGAGGGGTGACTTGCAGCCTCTTGAATCACATGACTAATAATATTACAGTGCCAGGGAATTAGCTTGTTTTCAATGCAAAATAAAAATAAAATTCCAGCAATTTATTTCACATCCAATGCCAGTATATTAAAAAAAAATCCAAAGAAAACTGGCTAGAACATTTAATGTGGGGGGTCCATAGCACAAGTTTATAGCACGTCTGTAGTTTGGGGGCATATGCTGTAAAGGTAGAAGTGTTGTAAAGCTTGGTACCTGCGGCTCTGAGCAAACGACAACGTCTACCAGGCAATACAACATCTTGCCAGAACCCAGTCCGTGAAAACTATGCTGCTTTCCCTTGACAAGCACAAGACCTGACACCCTTTCCTGGCAATTTATTATTGTAGCGCCCTGCTCCCAAAGATGGGGGTGCTATTTCAAATTTAAGGGATGTCTGGGACAATAGTTGGGCCCAGGCCTGTTGAATTATATGATAAAGGGTGAAAAGCTGCTCCCCTCAAAGAGTGAATGCTTCTAGTGATATGGGTAAAAGATAGGGGGCGCTAATAATTAATAAAAATAACAATGAAAATCATAGGACTGCTTTTCTGAAGTCACTAATCCTTATCAAATAAACAAATGTGCACAAAACATTATCAAACATATGATTAAAAAATATTGTGAAATATCAATTAGTGCAAATAATATTCATTATTTTCATTAATTATTAGTGCCCCCTGTTGAATTATATACAAATTTGCCTCTGTTCTGGCTGGTACCTTGGGCCAGGTGGCACATAAGGGGGTTTTAATTTGCCTTCTTAAGTCTACGAGCTGGGCTGTCTATGGATCAGAAAATCTTTGTGCCTATACAAATTCAGCAAAAACTGGAATATGCTTCTTTCAGGGCATGCCTCTCAGCCCAGGAGATAGGATGATTCTGAAGCCAAATGCCAGTCTCTGGGGCTGTGGAGTCCACAATCTGAAGAAACGTGTGCAAGTCCATTGGAGCGCAGACTCCCCAAGTATCTTGAATGGAAGGAAGCCTTTTCTAGCATTGCAAGTCTTTCAGGATCTTCAAGGGGGCCTGAATAAGGTTGTCAACAAAACAGTAGTAGACTACATTGCCTGACAAGGGGACACCAAAAGTCTTTTCCTGTTACATCTTGCAAAGAAACTTTTCGCAGGGCAGAGAACCACCTACAGTCCGTTAAGGTTGGTCTTCTTGCCAGGTTAGCAAAATCAACTATTGGTTTGGTTAGGCACAATATTTTTCAACAAGTACCCTCAAACCAATATTGGCCCTATGGAGCGTTCCAGCAGTAGTTCTCAGGGAGACTTCACTGAACACGCAGCTTCTGATATTTGCAACAGGATACCAATGCAAAGACCCTGTCATAACAAATAGGTTTACAGTGCCATGGAATTTTCTGTTTGATCTTTGTTTCAATCCGGTGTCCTTGAATATAAAGGTGCTTCTGAAAATTTGGACAGAACAGGTCCTTTTTACCTACTGAGAAGGCCTTGGCTTTAACTGCTCCCCCAGGTGTCATCAGCACCACCAAACCCATTTCTGGTCAAATGAAATCTTTTATGGCAAGGTAAGTGACATCACCCTAATCCAATGACACTACTTTTGTGACCACTTGGTGACCAGAAGATCATCCATGAATGCTATATATGAGAGGATATGAAAGGTTTCTCTCCTGTGTTCCCTGCTCTAGCCATGACCGTGGACATTTTACAGTCAGCACTAGAGGTTAGTTTGGCATACAACTCCATTTAAAGTGGATGTAAACCCACTCTCATCCTTTCTAAACTAGTGCCATAGTACTGATCTATAAGGATATACATGCCTTCTGCATGTATCCTTACCTGTCAAATTTCTCCCCTCTGTCTGTAATGAGACCTGAAAAACTGCATATTCTGTGGGTGGATCTGTTGTCTGGACCTCGGTGGGTGGAGTTGTGATGTCAGTAGACTCTCCGTCCACCTGTTTTCTTTGATCGTCAGTGTCTTTTTTCATTTGTTCTCCCACCCATTTATTTAGCTATGGTATATCTCGTTGTGTGCTGACGTGAGATGGGCCAGAAAAACTGAAAATTATCACATACTGTAATTTTCCTTTCGTGTCAGTACAGGATTCCCTCTGATAAACTAGCCTGCGACAGGCCACTAGAAACACCTTAGTCATGTGAGGCTCCAGAGGAGGTGTTAACCCATTGTGTGCTGACATGAGGATGGGCCAGGAAAGAAAAATTATGGTAAATATATGATACCGGTAACAGTTTTCCGTTATATAATGTGAAGAAAGTTAGGCCAAACATTAATGACTCCATTTTTTTTTTAAAAAGAAATAAATCCAAATCACTTAAAATATACCCCATAAGTGTTTAAAAAGTATATATCTCAACACCATATGTGAAAACTTGAAACTCCTCTTTATTTATCCCATCCTTGTGCATAGGACACCAGATGGGGTAAAATTGCAAACACAATCAATATTAAATGCACATTTTATAGTGCCATATGGAGGCACAAATATAAACAGCCTTCTGGGATATACAATGTTTACCATCCCGCGCTCCGTGACTCGGAGCCGGCGTGTGTTCCATGGACCAAAAATCGTATCTTGGAAGTTATGTCGCTGGATGGCAGATGTGAAGGCAATGGTCCCGCTTCCACGCGTTTTGCTATCCAGCGTCTTCAGGAAGCTTCCAGTGTTGAGATGGGACCACTGAAGCCACATCTGGCATCCTTTGACGTCACTTTCAGGGTATGATTTCCGGTCTGTAGAACGCACACCTGCTCCAAGGCATGGAGCCCCGGGACGGTCAACATTGCACATCTGTTTCAATGTACAAGTGTTCAGTTCCCATTGGTTCTTCCTTGTCCCCTACTCCCTCCCCTCTATGACAAGGCTAAGGGGAGTGTCCCTAACTGTGTAAAAGTGTATGTCTTGTATTTAATAAACAGTTTATGCTCTGCATGTTTAACCCTTAACACCTGTGTGGCTTGTCTCGTGATTGAGGGGTTAAGGGCTGGTTATGGCGAATATGCAGGCTACGGTTGTATTTGGAGGACAGGAGACACAGGTCTGACGGATGTGCCCACCTGGGATATCTGAGATCTGTTACAATGTTGATTACCGTTTATGAGGGAGAAGCATAAGTGTAGGCTGAGAAAATGTCAGCTTTATTGCCTATTCTGTGCTACCTGCATTGCTGAGATTTACCTGTGCTTATTGACCTTCTTATGATAAGAGGTCAACTTTTATGCAGCGAGTTTGCATCCTCACCCCACATGGTGGCCCATGCACAAGATTGGGAAGAATAAAGAGGTGTCACAAGTTTTCATTGATCATGGACTTGGGATATATATTTTTTACACACTTATGGCGAGTTAAGGACTTTATATTTTGAGTGATTTGGATATATTTATATTTATTAGTTTGAGTTTTTAATATGTTTTGGGGCAGTGTCTAACTTTTTTCACATTGTCATCAAGATTAGTATTGCAGTCTAACCATATTTTTAAAAAGTTAGGATGCTAATCGAACAAAATAGAAGTTCATTTTTTATGGATCATGATGCCCGTGATTCTCCACTTTACTTCTTTAATATTCAGGGATTGTTAGTGGTAGTCTGGCAAGTTGCCAAAAAAGATGAGATATACATTTTTTTCCAAATTTCCTAAGTATCAAAGTAGGTCTATGAAGTAGGGCTTCTCATGGGTTCATGTCCAAAGGTTCGTTAATGATAATTTGAGTCATATTGTATACCCATGCCCATGCTTTTGAACTATGGACCATTCCCACCAAATATGTATTAGTGTGCCCCAAGCATTGCTTCCTTTGAAACACAGGGGGGGTAAGTAGAGAGGGAGAACTGTGGATTTTACTCCATTCTGCAAAGTCTGGAGATTATCCTAAATCACATTCCCAGACAAGTGAATACACTATATTACCAAAAGTATTGGGACGCCTGCCTTTAACCACTTCCATACAGGGCATTTTCACCCCCTTCCTGCCCAGACCAATTTTTCGTTTTCAGCGCTGTTGCACTTTGAATGACAATTGCGCGGTCATGCAACACTGTACCCAAATTAAATCTTTGTTTCCCCCCACCACAAATAGAGCTTTTGTTTGGTGGTATTTGATCATCTCTGCGGTTTTTATTTTTTGCGCTATAAACAAAAGAAGAGCGTCAATTTTGAAAAAAACACAATATTTGATTTAATAAATATCACAATTTAAACAATTTTTTTCCTCAGTTTAGACCGATACGTATTATTCTACATATTTTTGTTAAAAAAAAAAAAAAATGGCAATAAGCGTATATTGGATTTATGGCTTTTTTTTTTTTTTTTTACTAGTAATGGCAGCGATCTGCGATTTTTATTGTGACTGCGACATTGCGGTGGACATATAGGAGACTTTTGACACGTTTTTGGGAACACACATTTATACAGCGATTAGTGCTAAAAAAAAACTGCACCGATTACTGTGTAAATGTGACTGGCAGGGAAGAGGTTAACACTAGGGGTGCTGAAGGGGTTAATATGTTCCCTGGGAGTGAGTCTTACTGTAGGGGGAGGGGACTCACAAGGGGAGGAGACCGATGTGTGTTCCTCTGTACTGGGAACACACATTGGTCTCCTCACCTCTGACAGGAGGTGGATCTGTGTGTTTACACACACATCCATACTCCTGCCGTGATCGCCGGCAAACGCGGGTGCCCGGCGGACATCGTGGCCACCGGGCAACAAACGGTGCCGCGGGCGACCTAGATGGCCAGGAAGAAAAGACGTCACATGACGTCGACCCGGAGGGAGGGTTCCTGCCGGCGTCATATTATTATGGCCCGGTAAGGAAGGGGTTAAACATTAACTTTAATGGCATCCCAGTCTTAGGCCGTAGGGTTCAATATTAAGTTGGCCCACCCTTTCCAGCTGTAACAGCTTCAACTCTTCTGGGAAGGCTGTCTACAAGGTTTAGGAAGGAGTGCGTCTATGGGAATGTTTGACCATTCTTCCAAAAGCTAATTTGTGAGGTCAGGCACTGATGCTGGACGAGAAGGCCTGGCTCGCAGTCTCTGCTCCAATTCATCCCAAAGGTGTTCTATTGGGTCGAGGTCATGACTTTGTGCAGTCCAGTCAAGTTCCTCCATCCCAAACTCGCTCATTGACGTCTGTATGGACCTTGCTTTGTACACTGGTGCACAGTCATGTTGGAACAGGAAGGGGTCATTCCCGAACTGTTTGCACAAAGTTGGGAGCATGAACTTGTCCACATGTCTTGGTATGCTGACACCTTAGGAGTTCCCTTCACGGGAACAAAGGGGCCAAGCCTAACCCCTGAAAAACAACCCCACACCATAATCCCTGCTCCACCAAATTGATTTGGAACAGTGCACAAAGCAAGGTCTATACAGACATGGATGAACGAGTTTGGGGTGAAGGAACTTCATTGGCCTGCACAGAGTTCTGACCTCAACCCAAGCTGGCTAAAATACTGCAAAATATCCATTGCTGGCCTGGCCAAGGAGAGAGTGATGCTGTAGGAACATTGTATTGAGTTATGTGTGGTCTTTCATCCTTCTGAAAGTAAAAGTTGGCTGGCTGTTATAACTTCAGCAGGAATCAGCTAAAATTGTAGCTTTGGGCCGCCCTTTCGGCACCACCCGTCTCAACAAACTTTGATTAAAAATGTAAGAAGCCAGGTGGAACATTGTCTGCTGAACAGGGACTGCATCCTATCATAGACAGTCTCTGTTCACGTATTCTGAACACGATAACCGGTAGGGTAGATTGCCCCATCCACGCAGTTTAGCATGGATGTGGGAACAAGTGATTTATCTCATTTATGTGTATGGCTAGCCATAGTTTCGTATATTTACAAACACATAAGGGTGCTGCAAGAGATGTCAATGTGCATAGCTAACCTATGCCATATTATATAATGGCTTGCAGTGACCAAGCTCCAGATCTACTCCGAAATGAAACATCTAGAATAGACAGCTTATGTCCATCAAGTCAGTTTAAATGCAGATGTTACACTTTGATTTGTCATAGTAACATTCAAAATAAGGGATGAAAAATAAAACAAACATGGCTTAAATATGCAGAATTTATTGTGGAAGCAGCAACACTGCCTTAACAAAGCTGTACATTTCAACACTGTACAATACAAATGATATAGAACACTACCAACAGATACTTTACAATATAGAGGCCATTGACATTAGGGGATGACAACAGACCAGACCAGAGGAAACAAACATACTCAACATCTGACAAACTGATCAAGTAGTTATTTACAGAGGAGAAACCCATACATACAAAAATATTTGCACAATTCATTTTAAAAGCCACCCGCTGCACTTTTCAGAACAGGAAACTCCAAATACCTAAAACTCGCATATGAATTTGGCACCACTAGCAAAAGCTAAAGTAATAGACATATGGTGTGTTTATAAAGCAGCAACTGAACACAACCATGGCACAGAATGGTTTGTGTACCTGGAGACCTCTCAGCCTACCAGATATAATTAAAAAAAAAATCAATAACGATTAAGGCACCGCAGGGTAGATACAGGATACATGCAATAAAGTGTTTATCACAGCCAATTTAAATGCATCTCTTTTAAACTCATGCCTGATTGAGAAGCAGCCCCAGTCTTCCCACTGGCCATTCTCTGACTACCAGACTGCATACTAGGTACACAGCCATGAAGACAAACCTAATGGTTCACTGCAACTTTCACAGAACTAGCTTAGGGCTGAGAATGTCTTTTGCCATGGAATGACTGAATATTCTCCTAATGCAGCTATCAGATGATCTTCACTGCCATCAAAGGACCTCATTTTTGAAAATGCTTTTTGTGGCCAAAACATCCTTATAGGAAACCGGTATCAAAGTATATATGACAGCTGAGCGATTGCTGACCACTTCTTTAGAAACTGCTGGTTGCTTGCATTGCCATGCTGATGTATTTAATACTTTGAGTCACTTCCAAGAAGTATGCAGATCAGGATTTCTGATGTCATTCCTAAGCTGCATGTGATAGCCAGGGCGGTACTGTCAGACTGACAGTTTCAGGAGATCAGCTGTAAAGCCTCGGGTACTTCTCTCAGCACAGGTTCCCTAGAACTCATATTGATTTGTATGACACTTTTATTGACCTTGGTCTAAGTGCCTCTACTGTGCAGTTGACCAATGCAGATAACATTACATACCGCTGACAGTCAGTCAGGTTGGAGCCACTGTACTAATGATCCACGTTGGTACAGCGATCTCCCCTGCAAGGCTGTTGTGTTCTGACAGGGGGGCGGCTATTGGCTGAGAACGCTGATCGAGAGCCAATCAGCTGCTGGTTTTCCAGCATGCTCCTCCGACAGGAGCTGGCCAAACGGACTGGCTGCCACACACACGGGTCGAATGTTGGCCGTTTTTTATTGAACGGCTGATGTCGCCAGACATTCTGCCCGTGTATACGGGCTTTATTGTCAAGTCTTGTTATGCAGCCTGTACACTTGACAAAACTAACAAGGGAAGACTGGTAGAAGATTAGTAAAAAGTCAAAATGAGTTACTTACAGTCCTCATCACCTGTCACAAATAAAGTACTGTGAGGAGGTTGTAATTGGACATTTTCATTCCATCATATAATTCAGGTACAACTTTCATATTTGAAAGGCAATATCACAAATATGTATATTTGCAATGCCATACAAAACAATATATTACACAATTTGGCAAGCTTTCATTTTAGATAACCAAAATAGAATCCAACTATGTGCAGCTATATACATATAAAAATGATAGCCATGCAAATATTAAAAATAATTCTACAAAGGCATGAATATAAAACTTGCACATTCAAGCAATACAAAAAAATCAGCATATTATAGCCAAATCTGAGTAAATACTTGTAGGAAATGCCAATACAATCCATATGGAATAACAGGAATATAAAGCACATGTAACCAAATTCCCCTCTGAGAAGTTCAAAGACAGATCTGCAAATCTATTTAGAAATAAAATGCCTGGCTGCTGACCGTTGTCCGGGTCCAAAAAAACCTGTTACTCTTATATGCTCCAGCAAGCCATTCAGTGTCACGAGTAGATGATGAATTGAAACAACTAGAAAACAGTGACAAAACGAGTGCATAAAACGGAATCTAGTTCAGCATACCCGAACAATGAACTTGTGGTGGGAAATAGGAGTACTTGCGCCTAAGCAACATTTAAACCAATCTGGTGCAGCATTTTGTTTTCTTAATAACAGGGACCAGACAGCATAATATAAAATAGCTTTGATTGTATATTCCAAGCTGCTTTAGGCTGGATTCTGATTGGAGCTTTACCACACTGTGAATCTTGGCTCTTAGTGTCATCGGTGGTTCCTCTATTAGGTCTGGTTGAAATCCAGATTCTGCTGGTTCAAACAACACTGCTATGTGCAGGATATTACTTTTGAAAATGGTGCATGTTCACATTGAAATATGACTACAAACGATGCTTAAAAAGAAAATACCCAGATTTCACCAAAGTTTTTCTATATACAGTTACCAAAAAGATGGAATGTGATAACGTTGTTCCTTTGCTGTGGTCAAAGGGTTAAGTTTAGTTACATGTAAGTTTCTATTATGAAAAAACATGTCTGATTCAGTGGCAGCACGTCCATACAGGGTGCAGGGTGGTGGTGGCGGGTGGATTGTTTGCCGCCCCCCCTCACATAAAAAATATACCGCCACTGGTCTGCCATTTATCTCCATACCCGTCTATGTGAATGCAAAGAGAACAAAGCAACATCTTGAGCAACCACAAAAGAAAAAACTGAAGCAACACAGACACCTTACTTATAATAAATCTGATGCCTGTATACAGGTGCCATGAAATATTCATTACAAGGACTACACAGGAGGGTACACTTCCCCGTTTCTCACATCCTCTGTATGTAAATGGTCAAACACATATAAGGTTGCAAAGTCAAACCTAGAAGGAATGTCTGGTGCAATGCGTTCTTGTAGCGGCAAGCAATTGGTGTACTGTGTGACAATTAGTGTACTGTGTGTTAAGTCCAAAAAGACTATGAAAAAATATGGGCAAAAGGTGGTGGCTGTGCAACAAGCATCTTGCAGCATAACCACATAGTATGCAATACTTTTCCTAAGAAGCCCATTTAAACAAAAAGTTTTACTTTCTTTTCAGCAAAAAGTATATTTAAAGCGTTCTAAGCCTTATAAAACACAAGAATCCAATTGCCCAAGTGGTAGGCTGACAAATCGAAGTGCAACTCCGGGAAAACCACTAAAACACAGCGTGTTAATGTTAATATAATGCGTGTTAATGTTTATATAATCCTTTAGATGATCATTTCTTTTTACCTAGTCTAGTGAGTTACACAGCCAGCCAAGTGACCCTAATATTTCCTGGTTGCGCTTTACCACATCCATTGTTTCCTCTGTAACTTCAGTCTACACACTGACAATTACTATAATCATACTGCTGATTATTTTTACAGTGAGTGGAGGGGTGACACAAAAAACTGTTAAAACTGAACTCCAGGGGGGAAAAAAAAAATCATAGCTTAAAGTGGTTCTAAAAGTCAGATTTTTTTTTTTTTAACCTTGACATGTTTGTAATTTAAAAAAAATAAACTGTGAGCCTCTAGAAGTACTTTAAGGGGGCTGGGTGTGCATTTACTGCAGTGTATGTATGTAGTGGCGGCAATCTTAAAACAGTTCATTGGACAGTATAGCTTTTGCCCTGCCCCTCCTGTCAATACTCTGTGTCTGATAGACAGCAGCTCTGGTGTCATGTCTCTGTCGTTATTTACACTTGATTATTCACAAAAAGCATTCTGTGATGACACTGACTTTTGTGAAAGGTAAGTGTAGATGGGGATGGAGACAACACCAGCGCTGGTGTCTTTCATACCTTGTGCAAAGATTCTCGGTGAGGCAGACAGCAGCAGCCGCAATATTCTCTACTGCAACTGAAATAACCATTTTTAACTTATTTGAAGAACACCATTATTACTACACAGCAAAGGTAACTATGAAATTATCTTCCTGGCTAGGCAGTATTTAATCATAAGTCCAGCTGAACAGAATTAAAAAATTATTTGACAGGTAAAGCTTAGGAAACATAATTTACCTCTTTAGCTGTTTGCCTGGGGTAACACTTTATAAATTAAAAATATACAATGCCTTTTAATATTTTAAATAGCCATCTAATTATTTTAAATTAGCAAAATAATACTGGTTAAATGCCTCACATGACAACTAGCACAATCTTATTCATAACATCCTATTGGCCTCAAATTGTATATTTGGTCTTGGCTGAAGACAAAGAGTTATAAAGGAACATTATCATAAATAGCAAGCAAGCAAATATGATATTTGATATGATGGTTTTGTGCTAAAAAAAGGAGCAAAAACACCAGAATGGAGGAGAGGAAGAGAGGAGAGAATATCTTTCCATCATCAGCCCCCACTACACAGTGATCAGCATTTCATAAATGTGGGGATAGCAAGCCTATCAATGTACAAAGATATGAAATATTGCCTATTAAACATTTCTACCTACCCTTCATTTTCCCTTCACTGTATAAGAAAACACATAATAGGAAATGCTCATGTACTCTTTTCCATTACTGTCCTTCCACAGCATATTCACTTATAAAAAAATAAAAAAAATTAACGCTGTGCACAACAATAAACTGATGGTGATGGCAAAAGACTTTCCAATTTTCCTCAAAGATACCCAAGAACAGCAAATGAAAGTACATTCTCAGTTCTTGATTTACATATATAAATAAATAGGAAAAATATACTTCAAAACATGAGTATTGCATAAATACCTGGAAGAAGCAGGCATAATGTACACAAACACTGTACAAACTATACTGTACACAAACTATACAGCCCCTTTGCCACTTTACAACAGTGCCCTGTAACAGTCCTCCACACAGGAAGGGGCATTAAATATATTACAAGGAAAATAAAAGAATGTGCAGGATTTCAGAGTCAAAGGGAAATTAGAACTCTGACGCCTTTGCAGAAAAATGGAATGTCACACCAACATCTTTCACTTTGGTGACAGATCATCCAGAGATATGAACGAAGAGCAGGAATTGGAACAGGCTGCTGGAGAATCAGTAACGCAGCCATCTTTAGCCGCAGAGTCCAAAGAGGAGCCAAGGCTGCTACTGCTGTCAAGGTCTGATGAAAGGCTGTGGGGGAAAAAAACTAAAACACATAAGTCTAAAAGGGGACATTTTATTTATAGGAATGTTGTTTTTTAAATTTATCAACAAATAATTTTTATTTTTATATTTTTTATTGTTTTTCTCCAGTACAAAACATCCATTTAAAAATACATGCAAATGTATACATGCGTCACATTGTACCAACTTTAAAAAATTAAATTTTCTGGCCTGAAACAGGCACTTCAATACTGCTACCGTGATGCCCTTTTGCTCATGCCTCTCCTCTATACAACCTAACAAGCACACCCTAGCCTCCAGTTCCAAAGTAATCCTAAAGGTTGTATTTAGGATGTCCAAAACCTTCCCCAGTATCTACATAACTTCGGCATTTCCATATGTATGAGGTCACCTGTGTCTTGACCTTCCAAATATATGTAATTTCTTTGGGGTGTAATAAGCTCTATGCACTAAAAATACATAGGAATACTCTCTATGAAGGGGAGAGTGACACCGATGTCCCTAACTTCAGTTGTTATAGGGCCTATATCCTCCCCCCATTTCCCTTTATTTTTTCCCACACTCTCCCCCAAGTATAAAACCACCGCTAATCTGCGTATATAATTCTGAAATTAGGCCTTTAAAGATTCCTGGCTTGATTAGCCATTATCAACAAATAATTAAGTAGCAATACATCACTATTAAATATCCAGGTAAATGTTTATTGTGTATGGGTTGGGGGAAGGATTAGAACCCCTTTTGGCTTTTATTGCAATCCAGGGTTCTGTTACAGGGTCCCTTCACACTATACCGTTCAGTTGCACATTATCAAATGCAATTTAACTTGCACTGTGTTAAGGCAGCCTCTTAATTTAGAAAGGGGCTGTCAATATAAGTCTACAGAACAAAAATCAGACCTGCACAAAATGCATTGTGCTGCAATAATGCACAATGATTTACCATGCAATTACAGCAATGCATAAGTGTAAAGCCAGCCAAAGAGCGTTCCCCTCAATTACTGTCCTGGTGACAGTGGTTTCACCAGACAGGAAGGGAAACGAATTTCCAACAGCAAAGCAGACAGAATTAAAAATGTGTGACTGTTCCAGAACATGCAAGGTTGAAGATTTTACAAACAACACAAACTGTTCGTTTCTTATTATATAAACGTGGGAAAAGGTAAGTATAAGACCACTTTCCCACTGAGGCGATTTTTAGGCGCTTTCACGCTAAAAACAGGGCCTAAAAAGCTCACGAAAACCTATTTCCATTAAAATCAATGAATGCTTTCACATTGGGGCAGTGTGCTGGCAAGGCTGTGAAAAACTCCCCTCTCCATTGAAATTAATGGAAAGCTCTTCAAAAGCACCTGAAAAGCTCTTCAAAAGCGCTCAGTGTTTTTACTGGCAGTTTAGAAGCGTTGCAGTGTGAACGTGGCCTAATAGGCAATGCGTGGTTTAGGACATCATGCATAACCACGATCATGCATAATGTGTGAAATTCCTGGTGCACACAATACACGCACCACCCAAAACATCTACAAGTCAGTTGGTAAAGAAAATATTTATTCAGTTACTTACATTTAACTGAATTGCATTTCCAGCTTTCTTGAGGCAATGGTGACATAACCAGGCCTTCGAGATGCACCCTGGGAACGCTACATCACCAGTGCCTTTCAGTGATATCTCATCAGGAATGTGGTAAATCGTGAAAATGCAACTTAATTGCGAAATGAAGTAAACCAAAGTTTGCAGCTGCTAAAAAATTCTGCCCTCTACATCTTCTCACACCTTAATCAACATCTAATACTTGTATTTATTTGAGCCGACGCCTGGTCCATGTGCCTTACCTGGTGAGCAGTTAGACATTTTTTTGACAATATCAATGATGTTAAATTGTTGTATTTCTATATTTATCATGTTTACTTTTTTGCTAGTTCATGTAAATTGTATTGTATATTATACAGATCCTCCTGAAGAAGCGGTATCAACCGCGAAACGGGTTGAGGTTTTGGCCTTCTCCACTATAACAGATATGTGACGGCTCTCCGTTATCAACAATGCTGTTGTCTATTGTGGGGTTTGGCTCAAATGTTTTTATTATTGTATAGTTTTTATGTTAAATATTTTTTACTTTACTTTCTTTGTTGTGTTATCAGTGCCTAGAAAAGTCCAAATCAACAACACCTCCGTGCTAGGTGACTATTTATGGGTTAGACCAGTGGTCTCCAAACTGCGGCCCAAGGGCCGAATGCGGCCCTTTGCTTGCCTTTATCCGGCCCTTGGGGCACTGTCCCTCCCACTGATACGAGACACTATTCTGCCATCTGACGCCGACAATGGAGCACCATTTCTCCCACTGACCCAACTAATAGAGCACTATTCCTCCCTATGATACCAGCAATGGGGCACTATTCCTCCCCCTAATACCAGATGTTTACTAACAATGATGCCAGGAAAATTTCCACTCCCGCTGGTCAAAGTCCGGCCCTCCAAGAGTCTGAAGGACAATAAACCGGCCCTTTGTTTAGAATGTTTGGAGACCCCTGGGTTAGACGGCACTAGCAGCCCTCACCCTTTGTTCATCCGGCTAATTTTGCATAATTTATTACGGATGATGGCACGTGTCTATTGTAATTTTAACCAGTTTTAATTGAGGCTATACTCAAAATTTTGTTAATCAACATCTAAACTACACTAAATTCAATGATGATTTTCCACTTAGGTTTTAATGTTAGATGGAGTGTTAGATGGAGTGGGGAGGCCAAGACCTGATTCATACCTATGCATTTTTAGTGCTTTTTGCATTTTGCAGATTTGCACTACAGAACATGTTCCATAGGAAACCATGTTAAATGGACTGTAGTGCAAATCTGCAAAATGCAAAAAGCACTAAAAATACATAGGTGTGAATCCAGCCTAAGTGATCGTCCCTGTGGGGCACGGTTATACGAGTTGCTGGCTGGGAGATTTCTCCTCCTGTTCAGATGACAGCTAAGCTGGTTCTGCAGGTGTGAGCTCTTCATCTACTTCAAAAAGGAGAGTGCACTAGGGAGGGGCGAGATTTAAATGCTGAAGCATACATTACTCATATTATGATTTTTAGAAACACCTGTTACCAATATGTATTTTATTGGCAAACCACTATAAAGTCTATTGACTTAAATAGTAACAGGCAAGCCCAGTGAGTCAGCGTACAAAATGTAAACTCCACCTCTAACTTTGGCGATAACTGCAACAATGAATACACTGCAGCTTCCCCAATTTAACAATCTGTCTCGGAAGATCCTAGACAGAGTCTGCAAACAGCATCAACTGTCAAATGTCAGAGATAGCAAGTAGAAAAGAATTGTGTCCATTCAAAAGGCTCATTGCAATAACTAGTTCTTCCAACCACTTAAGATGCTCATTATTGCTTGGAGAAAACAGAGCTTTGCTTGTACTCATCGGATTGTTTATGGCGAACTTTAGGTCTGGTTTGAGCCAAATTAAAAACAGATACTCCACTTCCTGGTTCACGTTGTGATCAGCTGTGATTGGTCACAGCTGGTCACGTGGTAAGAAGCCTCTGTCATAGGCTTCTTACCACGATCAGAGATGCGGTGTGTTAGACTGACATGCCGCACTGAGCGCCCCCACGGGCTTGCGCCGACATGTTATACTGCTGGACGTCATGTGACGCCCAGTCAGGATAACAGAATCATTTCCTGGCCGTCATGCTGCATACAGCGCATGGGAAGTAGTTAAAATACTGAAAATCTTTAAAGCCCAACTCCAGGAATGCTATTTGTTTGGACCAAAGCTGGTCTAAACAAATGATTTCCTTCACCAATTGATGCAGAAGCCGTCAGCTCTGTATAAACTATATGTAGCATTAGGTACATACAGTAAACTGCAGTGTGTTCCGGCAGCAGTATGGAGACTTCCCGTCCCATTCCCAGAACAATGATTAAGCCCGAATTCTGCACAACCCTTCGCAGAAAGCCTTGTATTTTTATGAATGAATAAGCTTCCGCCAATTAGCTGAGGCAGAGAATGTGATGTCATTCGCCCATCAGAGAAGGCTTTGTATTTAAAAAAAAAAACACACACACACACAAAAAAACACCACCACCACAAGGCTTCCTGTGAAGAGCTGGGGCAGAGAGGTGGGCAGATGAGGTCACAATCTCCATTGCAACCAGAGGCAGTGGTTATGACTAAGGCCTCATAGGCTGAAACGCGTCAACCATTCTTATTTGGGTTTTTCCACTGTGGCTTGTTAAGAAACGCTACTAATTTTTAAGAGTGCTGATCATCTTTCTTCATTACTCTACTCAGCCAGCGACTGTGGATCGAGCACCCGGGAACCTTACTTTCTATGTGATGTATGGGTAGCAGCACTGACTTTTTTGTTTATATTCACAACCAGAGGCAGCCCTGCATTTATTAATAAAAATACAAGACTCTCTGTAAATAGCTGAGCAGAACTCCCCATATGGCTGCCAAAGCACAGTGCTATATAATGTAGACAATTTTTTGAAGTGCTAATGGTCGCTTCATCGATTGATGAAGAAAATACTTAATTTGGATCAGTTTAGTTTAAACAAACTATTGATCAGCACAGGGCCCATTCACACAAAGGCTATCAATTGGGGTGTGATTAACAGGCACTAGATTACCGTACATGTTAACATGTGTTGCTGAAATAATACCTGCTGCAAGTGGGTTGTGACGGTGCTATGAAATGCAGATCAGAATGTAAATCACTGCAGTGCATTAATGAATGTATTAATGAATGTAACATATATTAGCGCAATGCAATGCTGTAAATGGGCCCTTACTAATAACAACAACTCATATGGGTTTGTAGGAACAGACAGAGTAGAAGGCGTATGAAACTTATTTACATATTAAACTTTCTGTGTGTTCTGAACAGAGATGAATAATAGTTGGGAATCATATTATACCAGGTCACTCAAAACAGATGTAGAACTCAGAGAACCTCCATTCACTAATCTCATGCTGGTTGCAAGCGGAAATGATCAAACATATCCAACATTTGCTTGAATAATAGAAAATATCTATTAAAAAGTTTCTGCGGCCTAAATATAACTATGGATCCCTTTTAAAGCGATTACATAGTAAATGTGTGACATTTACAACCTGTATTAATTTGATTTCTAAAAGGCTATAGTGGGGAGAAGTTGTTAAAAAAACATATTTCCCGAGATACCAAGCAGGGGTTATCAACAGTCCAAGACAAATGCTTATACCACCTTACCAACTGTAATCTGACAGGTGAGTCATGTCTGGGGACAGCATGTTTGTCGTTCCTTGAAACAGCCTCTTTGGTTGGGTTTCCATTTCCATTTCAACTGAAAATATGAATATAAAACTGGTTTATTGAAAGTTCTGAGGTCTTACATAAATCAATATATTTGTAATCTTTCTACAAGAAATATAGATAAATTCCTGGCAACGATTTGGTAATCAGGATTCAAAGCAAGTAGGCTATAGTAGAGAGCCACCATCAGACTTGTATGTCATCTGAGCAGTTTGCTTGGTGGAGGATAAACACTTTTGGCTTGGTGGTGTAACACATGATAAGCAGGGATTGTGGAGTGGAAGGTAATGACATTAAAAGTACGAGTACACGTTGGACGGCACTGTCATTTTTTTGTCATTGTGGACTGTTTGCACTTCATAATATTGTTACAGCATAAGTAATGTGGCGTGTTAGCACTTAACACTGACTGGTTTGTACTGCTAGTATTTAATAAGGGAGGCGTGGATACACCTTTATATATACACACACAGTATCTCACAAAAGTGAGAACACCCCTCACATTTTTTTTTTATATTTTATTATATCTTTTCATGTGAAAACACTGAAGAAATTACACTTTGCTACAATGTAAAATAGTGAGTGTACAGCTCGTATAACAATGTAAATTTGCTGTCCCCTCAAAATAACACGGCCATTAATGTCTAAACCGCTGTCAACAAAAAGTGAGTACACCCCTAAGTGAAAATGTCCAAATTGGGCCCAATTAGCCATTTTCCCTCCCCGATGTCATGTGGCTCCTTAGTATTACAAGGTCTCAGGTGTGTTAAATTTGGTGTTATCGCTCTCACTCTCTCATACTGGTCACTGGAAGTTCAACATGGCACCTCATGACAAAGAACTCTGAGGATCTGAAAAAAATACTTGTTGCCCTACATAAAGATGGCCTAAGATATAAGAAGACTGCCAAGACCAAACGCTGTACACAACATCAAATTGCTCTGCATGTCTGTCGTCCCCAGAAGGAAGCCTCTTCTTAAGACGATGCACAAGAAAGCATGCAAACAGTTTGCTAAAGACAAGCAGACTAGGGAAATGGATTACTGGAACCGTGTCCTGTGGTCTGATGAGATCAACTTATTTGATTCAGATGGTGTCAAGCGTGTGTGGCGGCAACCAGGTGAGGAGTACAAAGACAAGTGTGTCTTGCCTACAGTCAAGCATGGTGGTGGGAGTGTCTTGGTCTGGGGCTGCATGAGTGCTGCCGACACTGGGGAGCTACAGTTCATTGAGGGAACCATGAATGTCAATATGTACTGTAACATACTAAAGCAGAGCATGATCCCCTCCCTTTGGAGACTGGGCCGCAGGGCAGTATTCCAACATAACGACGCCCAAACACACCTCCAAGACGACCACTGCCTTGATAAAGAAGCGGAGGGTAAAGATGATGACTGACCCTATTGCGCATCTGTGGGGCATCCTCAAACTGAAGGTGGAGGTGCGCAAGGTCTCCAACATCCACCAGCTCTGTGATGTCATCATGGAGCAGTGGAAGAGGACTCCAGTGGCAACCTGTAAAGCTATGGTGAACGCCATGCCCAAGAGGGTTAAGGCAGAGCTGGAAAATAACGGTGGTCACACAAAATATTGACACTTTGGGCCTAATTTGGAAATTTTCACTTAGGGGTGTACTCACTTTTGTTGCCAGCGGTTTAGACATTAATGGCTGTGTTGAGTTATTTTAAGGGGACAGCAAATGTACACGGTTATACAAGCTGTACACTCACTTACATTGCAGCAAAGTGTAATTTCTTCAGTGTTGTCATGAAAAGATTTAATAAAATATTTACAAAAATTTGAAGGTTGTACTTAGTTTTGTGAGATACCGTGTGTGTGTGTGTATGGAATATATATATGAAAATTGTAGATTCACACTGAAGGCATCAAAACTATGAATTAACACATGTGGAATTATACATAACAAAAAAGTGTGTAACAACTGAAAATATATTTCATATTCTAGGTTCTTCAAAGTAGCCACCTTTTGCAGCAGACACATCTCTAGAACTGTGTGAATCAGGCGGAGACTGTGTGAATCAGGCCTTCATGGTAGAATATCTGCTAGGAAACCACTGCTAAAGAAAGGCAACAAGCAGAAGAGACTTGTTTGGGCTAAAGAACACAAGGAATGGACATTAGACCAGTGGAAATCTGTGCTTTGGTCTGATGAGTCCAAACTTGAGATTTTTGGTTCCAACCCCTGTGTCTTTGTGCGACGCAGAAAGGGTGAACGGATGGACTCTACATGCCTGGTTCCCACCGTGAAGCATGGAGGAGGAGGTGTGATGGTGTGGGGGTGCTTTGCTGGTGACACTGTTGGGGATTTATTCAAAATGTAAGGCATACTGAACCAGCATGGCTACCACAGCATCTTGCAGCGGCATGCTATTCCATCCGGTTTGCGTTTGGTTGGACCATCATTTATTTTTCAACAGGACATTGACCCCAAACACACCTCCAGGCTGTGTAAGGGCTATTTGACCAAGAAGGAGAGTGGAGGGGTGCTGCGCCAGGTGACTACCTCTTGAGAATGCCAAGAGTGTGCCAAGCAGTAATCAAAGCAAAAGGTGGCTACTTTGAAGAAGCTAGAATATGAAATATATTTTCAGTTGTTTCACACTTTTTTTGTTATGTATAATTCCACATGTGTTAATTCATAGTTGTGATGCCTTCAGTGTGAATCTACAATTTTCATAGTCCTGAAAATAAAGAAAACTCTTTGAATAAGAAGGTGTGTCCAAACTTTTGGTTGGTCTGTACTGTATATATATACACACACACACACACACACACACACACACACACACACAATTATCTGTGATCACTGCCACAGCATAACAATGTCATGTGCTAGTAAGTATCCCTAATCACCACCACAGCAGTCAGTGTCCCCAATTACTTCCGCACCATTCACAGTGTCGTTTGTGTTTTTTAACTTTTTTTTTGCAAAACTATACTCCCACAAAAGCTTATGTCTCAAAAGCGCTCAAACGCAGAATAGCCATTTTTTTTGCATTTTTAAGCTTTTATCAGAGTTAGAAAGTTTGGGGGGGGGGGGGGGGGGAGTTCCAGACAGGAAAATATGATAAAAGCCTATGTTTGCATGGACACATAAGATAACATGCTGGGGAGTTTACTAGGTGCAGAAAAAAACAGCTGAAGCCAAAAACAGCAGCTGTAAAAATGTCCAGTGTGCATGAGGCGTTAGATGGTCTACAAGATCATTGGTAAATATGTTACTAATTAAAGTGGCAGAGTGAAACGCTATCCTAGTGGGTCTGGTGATTTTCGGATACAGATGCGTACTATATATAGCATTAATAAAATCCGCTGTCATTTTATGTTTTTTTGGATTAAGCAAATCTTAGGGCAAATGTGTGTTTGAATGTTTTAGTTATAAAGCAATGAGAAATGTTATTCTAGTTCCAAGTGCTTTTTTTTTATCAAAAGGGTGCAGGCGTCCCTGGTATATTCAGAAAACATAGATCAGTGATGGAAAACCTTGGCACCCCAGAGGTTTTGGATCTACATTTCCCATGATGCTCGTGCACTCTGCAGTGTAGTTGAGCATCATGGGAAAGGTAGTTCAGCTACCTATTTAATGTGTCATGCTAGGTTAAGAGTCCAATCAAAGATGTTAGGTATTCGCTACAGACATGTCATTTTCCTATTTAACTCAAATTATTTTCTTAATTCAAAACAGCAAAATACTTGCTATGGATTGTCTATAAAAGATGTAAAATGTCTTTTTTTTTTAAAAAAAAACCTCAGACATTTTACATCAGTTAACCACTTGGGATCCGCGCTATGGACGAAAGACGTCCACAGCGTGGCTCTCAAGTGCCGGGTGGACGTCCCTGGACGTCCTGTTGTTGTTGTTCCCCCGTGCGCGCCGCTGGGGGCGCGCAGCGGGGAAACAACGTGCCCAGCGCATCGCTCAGGAGCCGATGCGTGTGCCTGGCGGGTGCGATGTCCGCCAGACACCCGCGATCGTCTGTGACACAGCAGGACGCGGAGCTCTGTGTGTAAACACAGAGCTCCACGTGCTGTCAGGGAGAGAGGAGACCGATCTGTGTCCCTTTACATAGGGACACAGCAATCGGTCACCTCCCCCATTTAGTCCCCTCCCCCCACACAGTAAGAACACACCCAGGGAATACATTTAACCCCTTCCTCACCCCTAGTGTTAACCCCTTCACTGCCAGTCACATTTATACAGTAATTAGTGCATTTTTATAGCACTGATCGCTGTATAAATGTGAATGGTCCCAAAATTGTGTCAAAAGTGTTCGATACATCCGCCGCAATATTGCAGGCCTGACAAAAAAAAAAAATCGAAAATCGCCGCCATTACTAGTAAAAAAAAAAAAAAAAATACATAAATCTATCCCCTATTTTGTAGGCGCTATAACTTTTGCGCAAACCAATCAATATACGCTTATTGCGATTTTTTTTTTTTTTTTAAATATGTAGAAGAATACGTATCGGCCTAAACAGAGGGAAATTTTTATTTAAAAAAAAAAAAAATTGGGATATTATTATAACAAAAAGTAAAAAATAGTGTTTTTTTTTCAAAATTTTCATTTTTTTTATGTTTATAGCGCAAAAAATAAAAATCGCAGAGGTGATCAAATACCACCAAAAGAAAGCTCTATTTGTGGGAAAAAAATTATAAAAATATAATTTGGGTACAGTGTTGTATGACCACGCAATTTTCATTCAAAATGCGTCAGCGCTGAAAGCTGAAAATTGGTCTGGGCACGAAGGGGGTTTAAGTGCCCAGTAATGAAGTGGTTAAAGGGGTTGTAAAGGTTTGTCTTATTTTCTAAATTGGTTCCTTTAAGCTAGTGCATTGTTGGTTCACTTACCTTTTCCTTCGATTTCCCTTCTAAATTTTTTTTTTCTTTGTCTGAATTTCTCACTTCCTGTTTCTCCTCAGTAAGCTTTCTACCATCATCCGGGCGGTGGAAAGTCATTTAGAACAGCTTACTGAACAGCTTATTGAGGAGGAACAGGAAGTGAGAAATTCAGACATAGAAAACAAAGAAAAACATTTTTTAGAAGGGAAATGGAAGGAAAAGGTAAGTGAACCAACAATGCACTAGCTTAAAGGAACCTATTTTTTTTTTTAAAAAAACAAGCCTTTACAACCCCTTTAAAGGGCAACCTGATGTTTTCTTGCCGTTCTAGAGGTTCAATGACTACCAGCATTTATGGTAGAGGCTGTCATGGTATTCTGGGATTTTTAGTGTTTAAAAAACTACAGCGCCAAAAAGTTGACAGCATATGTTTTTTTTACCATACCTTTTCTTTTTATAGGGCCCAGGACACTTGGACGAATGCAGTTGATGGGGCTCTGGCTCCTCCTGCTAATGAGAATGTGGTATATCATGATCAAAATTGAAATCGTTCACATTATTAAATGCATTATTTTCTTTCTACTGCATTGTTGCCCTTTTGTTTGCCCATCAGATCAGTTGCAGCTGACAGTAAACAAGGTGTCAGAACTATTGAGGTTAAAAGAATAAATAAGGACTAATCATATTTTTTCATTTGTTTCATGAGCATATTGGGAGCCATCTTGTTAAAAAGAAAATTAGAAGGTGAATGCAAGTACGCTTGTAGGCAGAGATTGTTTTTTAAAGAGACTTGTAGAGCTCTATCTCACATTTTCCCAGGCTCTAATTTCTGCATGCCTGATAGCCAGACGAGATAAGGAATCAACCATGGACTATTGTAGCGAGACTAGTGACTCATGTTTCCAATGAACAGAAACGTATAGTTTTTTTTTTTCTCTTTCATGACTGAGAAAAATGGGGCTTATTCAAAACTGTCTTATAAACAAGCCTTCTTCAAAGGGGTTGTAAACCTTTGTGTTTTTTCACCTTAATGCATCCTATGCATTTTGCACAGAGTTATCTTGCAAACCTGGCCTGTTAGTGGGCCCTGAGAACAGGGGTTGATGACCACTGGTATAGACCATGAGAGCTAGACTTGTGGGCCCCACCATTACCATGCCGATTATGAACCAATTTAGTTGTCTAGCAAAGCCTCATTCGACACTCCTCCCTTGGCTGATGTTACTGTAATGTATTTTTTGAGAGACAGCATTTTGGGGTATTCAATTTAACTTTGATATATTTTATTCTGCAGAAATATATACATTTTTCCATACTCCTTGTTTTAAAGTTTTATAAATGTATTTACTATACAGTTATACAAATGTTTCAGCCAGTTGTTATTTGTTTCACGGAATGTGATAAGCATTCATGCACAAAGAAATGGATTTGCTTTAATGTTGATCCCACCAGCAGTACATATTCATCATTCTTTAACTCTTCCAGTTTTATTTCACTGCCAGGAACCAAGATGCATTCCTGGTACTTCTGGGTATGAGAAAGCAGGAAACTCACTCCCCTTTCTCCCACATGAGAATGCTGGATCTTGGCTGTTAACTACTCATTCATCACTGTTACATAAGGGTAAGGCAAGAGCGTCCTCAAGCCCTTTGTAAGTTATGACTTGGAATGTACACAGAGCGGATTATCTTTGCTACTGGAAAAAAGACATAGTGGTAGGATAGTGATTTTCTGAAATGTGGTAGGATAGTGATTTTCTGAAATGTGGTAGGATAGTGATTTTCTGAAATGTGCAGCTGGCGAGTCCAATATTCAGCAGAACCCGCAATTTAACCTGCAACTCAGGTTCACCTTAATCAGTCTAGATCCTGCCTACTCCTGTGCCTCACTCATAAGAATAAATGGATGGCCTCACTGACCATGAGATGGAAAAATAAGTGAGTCTGGGCTTGACTTTCTGGTACCTTCTTTATAAAAAGTGCCCTGATGTCCTGGGATCCTCAAGTTTTTCAAAGGTTTGTACAGGTACCTCTGGATACCTTCTTACAGCGATAGAAGTAGTACATCAACTTGGACATTATGACGGGCATGTTTTAATTTATGTAGCATCCAACAGTAGATTTAAGGCTGAATTCCAACTTTCTTTTCACTATAACTAAATTGAATGATCAACCCCAGCATAGATCAGACCTCTGTACCATGTTGCTCAGTTGTCTGTAGATCCCCTGATATTCTGGGTTTAGTTGGGGCTTTGTATCATGTGACACTGCATATGCTGCTGATTGACTGTCTCTTCCTAGCAGCAGCAAGAGCCTGTAACACTCCCCTTTGTAGCCTTTCAGACTCTATGAATGATGTAACTTCCTTCAAAGCTCTGATGATGGGTGTAATTGGATACATCCTAATTAGCATTCAATCCTGCCCAGTCCAACTCTCCCAAGTCCCGCCTCACAGATCACAGCATTATTAAAGACAGAGACACCTTTCCTACACAGCCTCTTCTAAAAGTTGGCTGTGCTGATGCTGGGCAGCATTGAATAGATCGCAATTAGAATTTAATCCCGCACATTTAAATATGCCGACCAGTGTGAACAGGGAAAGCCCTGGTCTATAAAGTGATTTACATGTAGACAGACACCGTTTTTGTTTTATTCCAGACGTATTAAAAATAAATAAAAAACAGAGCCACCGAGTTGGAAAAGGGGTTCACCCCTTGTGTCAGTATTTTGTTGAACCACCTTTTGCTTTAATTACAGATTTTAGTCTGTTGGGATATGTCTCTACCAACTTTGCACATCTAGGTATTGCAATATTTGCCCACTCTTCTTTCCAGAACTGCTCAAGTTCAGTTACATTTGATAGTGACCGTATGTGGACTGCAGTCTTCAAGTCATTCCACAGATTTTCTATGGGGTTTAAGTCTAGGGCTCTGACTAAGCATGCAAGGACATTCACCTTTTTCTCCTCAGCCACTGCATGGTCATTTTTGCTGTGTGCTTTGGGCCATGGTCATGTTGGAAGGTAAAACTTCTTCTCGTTGGCAACTGTCAGAGATTTTCCTCAAGAATGTGACAGTATTTTGGCCCATCTGTTTTTCCTTCTATCCTGACAAGTGTTCCAGTCCCTGCTGCACAGACACACCCCCATAACAGAATATTACCTCCATGCTTTACTGTAGGAATGGTGTCATTTGGATGGTGAGCTTTATTGAATTTCCACCAGACATTTCGTTTGGTGTTGGGGCCAAATAATACAAATTTTAGTCTCATCTGACCAGAACACATTTTTCTATGTGGCCTCAGAATCTTCAATGTGGCATTTCTTGAGTGGCTTTTTCTTGCAATCCTCCCATACAAGCCACATTTGTGGATAATTTGTGATATCTTTGTCAGACGCACACAGTGGCTCTTTGTCATAAATTCCTGCAACTGCTTCAGAGTTGCTGCAGGCCTCTTGGTAGCCTCTCTGACCAGTTTCCTCCTGGCTCTTTATCCAGTTTGGAGCGATGTCCTGATCCAGTCTGTGTTGTACCGAATACCTTCCACGTCTTTATATTAGACTTTACTGTGCTTCTATGCATTGATAAAGCCTTTGTAATTTTTTTTGTATCCATCTCCTGACTTATGCCTGTCCATAACTTTATCCCGTAAAACTTTTGACAGTGCCTTGCCACCCATAGTTTATTGTTTGCTTCAGTTGCACTACCAGGGACTTAAATGCTCCAGGAAAGGTATTTTCATGACAAGCTAATCACTACCTAATAACAGTTGAAAGTCAAATGGCTTTGTGCGCCATTGAGGTGGTTATTAACTACACCTGATTTAAGTAATTTTTAGAAGGGGGGGTGATTCTTTTTCCAACTCAGTGATTCTGTTTTTTTTTTTCCAGACATGTTGGTGTTATATCTTTCACTTGGATGTTTCAAGTTGCACTGAGTAAATACAGCAAGATAAAACTGTGTCTTCATTTCAGGCTGCAAAGAAGCAAAAATGTTAAAAAAAAAAAAAAAAAAGAAAAAAAAAAAAGAAGGAGAGGTGATTCTTTTCTTTACCCACTGTATGAAGGAAACACCTTCATAATAACCTCCCATAGCCCTTCCTCTGTAGTCTTGCAGTAAGCCATTATTCCCTGGCACAACACAAGAGTTACAACACATTTACACCTTTTACCACCCACATGAAGGTGCAGAAACATTCACAGTAACCCTAGGATCCACCCACATCAACTCCCATAGCCTGCCCTGAAGCTACAGAGGTTCAAAAGATCATGGGACATGTAGTATCAGGACTGTAAAAGGAAGGGAACAGGAAGTCAGAGAACTTTGAGATTCAGCCAGGAGGACAAGTGACATCACAGACACATAAACCTTCTCTATACACAGCTAAAGGAGGCAAGTTACACACGAAGTGGGGTTGTGTTTTATTTACATGCACAATTTGTTATTTTGGGGAAAAGAAGGTGGAGTTATTCTTTATTTACATGAGCAGATGTATCTACTGAATGGAGAGGGGAGACATATCACAGCCTGTAAGAAGAACAAGTGTCCTGAGTGTTTAGGTCATTTTTCAGCCTAATGTCAGTTCAGTTGTTTAGTAAGAAAGATGTAACTTATGAATAGCACTTTCAAAATGATTAAAAAAAAACTCTATGAAGCTTGCTTTCCACTTTTTAGTAAGACGTGACTGTTTCCCTTTCTAAGAAATTAAATTTTGGGGGCTGCTATCCTTTGCTAGTTCATTTTATGTCCAAGACTCTCAGTGCACAAAGTCTGCAATAAAATGGGCAGGGCCCAGTGGCACTACAGCAAAAGCATTTTCATTTCAATCCAACACTGAAGTGGATAAATTGCAAAGAGCAAATGCTTTGAAAATAAAAAATCTATAAAGTTAGTCCAGAGTTTATTCTATAAACGACCATCATACTTACGTTGTAAAGCGTCTTGTAGGACTAGGTATGGGGCTTGGAGGCAATCCATTACTGCTTACAAACATTTGCAGGGATGGAGAAAAACACTGCTGTAGGTGAAAAAGAAAATCTAATTACAAACGGATTGCCTTATTTTAAGAAGCTCACTGAGTTTTAGCTATTCAGGAGAAGAACAGAGTGGTTAGGTATGTCAGTGTGCCTTCAGGGAAGGGCAAAATTATTCAGTGAACTGCAAATGCAATCCAGGACACAATAGAAGTGTGCTAATGTCAATACAATTTATTGCGATTTGAGCATTATAATTTTCTCTTCCAGCCAAAACATATCAACATAAAGTCAGGCACCTACAAAGTAATACAACGGCTACTTGGTACATGGCTGTCTGGTCCAGTTTTGATGCAAATAAAAATAGTTGAACACAATGTGCATATTAAGCACTGCAGCAGGTATAAGGGAAGTTCAGACTTGCCTCTCAAATCACCAAAATTGAAAATATATACACAACATTGCACTAATCTAGGATGATACCATCACACACACACACACACACACACACATTAGAACTGATCAAATATATGGCATTAATTCTGCATTCAAACAGAAACTCCACAGAGGCAGATATAAATCCAGGTTGTGTTATATTTGTATGGATAATAAACTTTCACAAATTCAGCCTTACTTATATACAGAGTTATAGCGTTCTCTTTTGAAAGTACCGTATATACTCGAGTATAAGCCGACCCGAATATAAGCCGAGGCACCCAATTTTACCACAAAAAAAAAGAATGGGAAAACGTATTGACTCGAGTATAAGCTTAGGGTGTCCATCTGCATGCCTCATGATGCCACACTTTGCCTCACTGTGTCCATGTGCATGCCTCACTGTGCCCATGCCTCACTGTGCCCATGCCTCACTGTGCCCATGCCTAGACTGACGTTTAACATGGGAGTCTATGAAAGGGGTACCCAGCTTTGAAAAATCGGTGCCCCCCAGCCTTAGGTCTCCCAGGCAACAAACTTTGCACACTTGTAGAGGAGAAATGGGGCTGCATGTGTGCCAAATTCCGGGTCCAGGGGACCTACGACTGGCCGGTACCAGGACCCCAAAATCACCGAAGAAATTACCATTTAACACGGGAGTCTATGGAAGAGGTGCCCGGCTTTGAAAAAAAAAAAAACGGAGCTCCCCGGCCAACAAACTTTGCACACTTGTACCGGGTCCCCAAAGTCCGGGAGATCAGGCGCAAAAAGGTGACTCGGCTTATACTCGAGTATATACGGTAATACATTTTTTTTTCCATCTCGTAAAATTTGTTTATTGATTTTGTAAATATAAACATTGATACAATTAACAAAATATTGATTACATTAGATGATACCATTAGTTGAATTTACATATCAAATCTCATATTTACAAGCAATTGAAGACTTAAGTAAGCTATATTTTATTTAAAGAACTAAGGTATTACAATCAATTTTAACAATTATATAATCAAGAGAAACAAAAAATTTAAAAGCTGTTAAACTTTTATAGTGATATGCAATAAAGAAATAGTATTAATTACTACGAGGTGCAGTAACTTATAATAGGACATTAGAGCCTTCTATTATTGTGTTATAACTGAACATTGTAAAAGTCAGTGTTTCGCTACCATTTTTTTGTATAAAAATAAATAGGAACATATAGGATAGAATAAGGAGAAAAGAAAAGACTAAAAAAGTTAAGCTAAAAAGAAAAAAGTCAGAATTAGTAGAGGTTTCCAGGGAATTTCTTAATATATATATATATATATATATATAATCTATTCGGCAGTTAGTCAACTCAAAGTTACATATTTACATAGTTACCAAGGTCTTAGTAAAGAAGTGTCAAAATTAGGAGAGAAAAAAATGGGTCACTCAAGGATTCCATATTTTCTCAAATTTATGTATATTATCGTTGGATATGGCATCCGTTTTCGAGAGGATCATGGCTCGATTTATTTTATTGGTAGTTTCAGAAAACATTAATGATGAAGACTTCCATGCTTTAGCAATGGCCTGCTTTGCGGCTGTGGTAATTTGTAGAAGAAGTTTAAATTGGGTATAAGAGATTTGGGTAGGCTTTAAATTTAGAAGCGCAATTGTCAGATCTGGAATGATAGTTTTCTTGAATAATTTTGAGAGAATTTGGAATATTTCTTTCCAATAATTTTTTGCTACCTGGCAATCCCAAAAGATATGAAAATGCGTTCCTAGATCACCACAGACGCGAAAGCAAAGCGGGGAGTATTGGGGAGCATATTTTGCAATCCTAACAGGGACCAGATACCAACGCATAAGTTCTTTATAGTTCGCCTCTTGGGCTACTACATTTTGAGAAGATATTTTGGTATTGGCCCAAATTTTGTCCCATTTGGATGAATCCATGTGAAAACCAAGATCACTCTCCCATTTTTTCACATAGGAGGGTGTTTTTTTTATTAGGCAAAGTATTCAGGTGACTATATAATAATATGAGACCTTTTGAGTGGGGGTCATTTTTAAATAAACGTTTAAAATGCGTTATGTCACAAAGATTCTCTCTACCTTGTATAAATGGCATAAAAAATTATTGATCTGTAGATAACGGAAGAGTTCTGGATCTAGAAATGTATGGTTTTCACATATTTCAGGAAGTGTTTTAAGTGAAGTGGTCATTGTCAGGTCACAGAGTTGTGTTAAGTCAGCAGAAATACATTTTTTAAAAGTTTTAGGAGATGTATGAGCCGGGTAGAAAAGTGGATTTCTAATAAATGATACAAGGAGGTATATGCGGAGATTGTAGTCCTTTTGATTACGTTGAATAAAGTAATACATTTTAAGCTCTGTAATCCATAGCAAACAATCAAAATTCACATTGCTTTAGTTAGAGTACAAGATGTGTCCAGATTGAATACTATGCCTTGCTGCACACAAGAATAGGAACAGTTTACCAAAAAAGGCCCATTGTGCTCCTCAGAGTAGAACCTAACCGTTCCTTATTGTATCTAAAAAAGCAGCTCTGAAAACTGCTATAATTATTGCATGAGTGCGTCCTTTGGAACAAGAACACTAGAGCTCAAATACATAACAAAATCAGCCAAACAATGTGCAACTAAATGTCACATTAAACATGGCTGCCAATCATAATCACCCTGCCACGACTATATTTGAATATTTGTATTGTAATTGTATGTCTTAAGAGGTATGATGTAATCAAATGAAGAACACATTTTTCATGAGCATTGACTCTAAATAAAAAATTAGCATTTTATTCTGAAAAGTTGCGCCTCAAAAGTCCCATTTTATTATAGTCCATTTTTTCCATAACTGTAAGGGGATGTGACAGCGTTTCTTTAAAATAAAAATTAGTACCACCCTGTGAAATAAGGGTGTTATAATGAAAAATTCAAAGCTTTTTTTTTTTTTTTTTTAATTAGACAGAGTGGGGAAGGGTTTAAACATCTGCTAGGTTTTTAATGCCGTCTGTGGCCTCATTAGGGAAATTCACCCTCTCTATTTGTCCTGTTAATCGTTATCAAAAATGAAAAGTAAGCGAAAGTCACAAATTTTAGGTTGTCCCCAGAGCAATAAGATAGGGGAAATCTTCCAATGGGGATACTAGCTCTGGTGACAACCAGGGATTACCCCACTTTGAAGGAATTCCCTCTCACTAGCTGGTTTGGCTATGGGATAAGAAAATCACCCAGCCCATAGACGATGATAAAAAAAAAAAAAAAACCCTGAGAGTGGTTATAATTCTCTCCTACTTTATCCAAAATGAAAAAAAGATTTTGCTTTTAGTTTTACTTTAACCACTTGCCGACGGGGCTATAGCCGAACAATGGGTACAGCGCGACCGGCTAATTCTGGGAGGGTGTACAATGACGTCCTCCCAAAATTGCGCTTCCAATGCGCCCCCTGGATTGTCCGTGACTGGCGGGGGTTCTCAGGACCCAGCACATCACGGATCGAGGTAAACTGCCAAACCCAGCGGTCCTTTACCACCTGATCGCTCCATTCAATTGGACAGAGTATTCAATGTCAAGAAACCGGTGTCATGTCTGGTTCTCTCCCTCCTCACACCGACCGTGTGAGGAGTGAAGGTTAAAGCTACAGCATGAGGCTGCTTGAGTGCAGTTCCCAGAAGTGCCTCATCAGTGTCCAGAGCCCAGCAGTGCCCAGCACTGTCTCTTTAGAGAAACAAAGAAAAATTCATATTTTTAACAAAATGTTTTTTTTTTTTCATAGCGCAAAAAAAAAAAAATCTAATCAAATACCACCAAAAGAAAGCTCTACAGTAAAAACTTGGTTTGAGAGCAATTTGCAAGACAAGCAACATTTTTTAAGAAATTATGACTTGATATACAAGCAATGTTTTGATATACAAGTAGCGTCATGTCACAACCGAGTATAAAACAGAACAGAGGCGCCTCCAAGTGTAGCAATATGGTTACATTTAATAAAGATACAACATTTAGCAACTCTCATGGTTGATAACAAAAAAAAACGCACATGCAAGCATCCAGGGTAAAGCTGTCAACATAGATCATCCTCCTCACCACCCTCAACGTGATCCCTGCCTCGCTTTCAAATCTCTCTACTGCAGGGTAGTCTTCCTGGTCACGATGAGCCCGGTCGGTGCGGAGAAAGGTCTATGTTTTGTGCCTCTTTTAATCATCAACCATGCGAGTTGCTAAATGTTGCACCTTCATTAAATGTAACCATATTGTTACACTTAGAGGCGCCTCTCTTCTCTTTTATACTCTGTAGCTCCTGCTGGATTTTGCTTCTAATTCCCCTGTGGAGGCTTCCATTCGTGAATGAACATTTCATGGTTACACAACATTGCTATAATCTTTTATCTGGACTATAAACTGAAGGACTTATGAATAAATGTTTGTGGAACAAAACATCTGAGTTTTCATTATTTCCCATGGGGAAATTCGCTTTGATATACAATTGCTTTGGATTACAAGCATGTTTCCGGAACTAATTATGCTCGCAAGCCAAGGTTTTACTGTATTTGTGTGAAAAAGGGCCAAAAATGTCATATAGGTACAGTGTTGCATGATTAATTGTCATTACAAGTCTGACAGCACTGAAAGCTGACAATTTGCCTGGTTAGGAAGGGGTTTAAAGGGGTTGTAAAGACAAAAATATTTTCCTCTTAAATTAAAGTCTGACAGTAGCTGATAAAGTAAAAAGTAATGTTTTGCATTATAACTAGTTTGATACCTGTTGAAATCGAGCTGATTTATTCACCTCCGTCACTCCTGAATAATTATTCTCACCGACTTCCTGGTTTGCGGTGCGCATTCATTCTTGCTACATCACGGCCTAATGGGAACTACAGTTCCCATTAGGCTTAGCTTCCATGCCTGTGAGGGATAAGAAAGCATCTTCACGCAGGGCTGTAGTCATAGGGAGGGGGTGAGCACATTCTGCTTTCCACCATGCAAAATGGCTCAGATGCTGGTGGAAAGCAAGAAGAGGAGAGACAGAAAATGGCATTTTTAAACCTGGATTACTGTATTTTGAAGGTCAAAAGGAAAAACGAGGCAAGTGATATTTAAATGCTCTAGCTTACAGCAATCAATTGATCAAATAAAAACGAACCTTTAGTGTTCCTTTAAGTGCCCAGTGGGCAAGTGGTTAAAGAATAACTGAAGCCAGTATCCAAATTTCTTTCCAGGTTAGTGGGGTATAGTAGGGTTGCCCACTAGGTCTTTACCCTGCGAAAGACACTCAGAGAGCTCTCTCTCAATAACAAGCATGGATGTATAAATCTAACACTGAACAAACCCAAGCGGATTGTACACATATTCTCCATCCACATGAGGGAGCACAACACTAGATTCTTAACAGAAGCATGCTCTAAATGAGCTTAGGCAAGTAAAAACAGTACCCCTGCTGTAAAGCTTGCACCCACCTCCAGGGTGCAGAGGAGTGGGTAACAGCTGTGAAGAAGCAGCATCTGTCTTTTTACAGAGTGGCTGCTTAAATGGAAACAGGACTGTAAAAATGGGCCATGCATTACCTTTCCGATCCCTCTGGTGGGAGAGGGAGCAGGTGACACTGGTGCAAAATCGATCCGTTTTGGAGAAGAGGATTTATCCAGCTTGTCAAAATCATTGTCGCTCTGTAAACAAAGAGAAAAAACACATACCTATAAGATATCCATGACCCTCCTTTGTGTACCAGTGTACAGCTAATTCTTCCAAATAATAGATTACTAATAAATAATGACATTTTAGGTGATGCATTGTTTATAAGATATGCATTAAAATGTCATTCAAGTAACAGCAACAGAACAAAGGCATGGTTCAGTAGAGAAATCCATCAAACATGCCTGGGAAACTATACCTTATAAAATGTAATTGTGAAAATATTGCTGGTCTACTTCCAATTTGATTCAGGCTAGGAGGAGGGATTTGTGCAAAGGATCTAGTTTGCAACTTCATGAAGTGTAGATCTAGTTTGCAACGTCATGTAGATTTGCACTAAGAAAAACACCAACTAATTATGATGCAGGAAGGTACTGTGCTGTCAGTCAGCCTCTTTAGATAGGCACTCATGTCACAGTGGGGTTTTATCCCCAGTGCCCACTCTGAGACTAAGGCCCCGTACACACGAGAGGATCTATCCGCTGGAATTGATCTGCGGATCAGTTCCAGCGGATAGATCCGCTGGTGTGTACATCCCAGCGGATCTTTTTCCGCAGATTTTTTTCGGCCCGACCGATTTCCAGCAGATAAAAATTTCTTAGCGTGCTAAGAAATCTATCCGCTGAAATCAGCTTCAGCGGATCGATCCGGTGGTCTGTACAGACTCACCGGATCGATCCGTCCGATTCCCTCCCTCGCATGCGTCGTAATGATTCGACGCATGCGTGGGTATCCTTATACGAAAGCGTCGCCGCGACACGTCATCGCGATGGGATTTCGATCCGATGGTGAGTACACTCCATCGGATCCAAATCCGCGGAAATCCTCGCGAGGATTTATCCGCGGATACGGTCCGGCGGACCGCATCCGCGGATCAATCCTCTCGTCTGTACCCAGCATAAGGCCGGCTATAAACAGTTAAAATCTGATGGGTTTATAAGGAACCGCCCGAGATTTGAACCATGTATGGACAAGCTAAATGTACCAAGTTGATCAATCTATCAACTTAGGTACAACCAGCCTGCCGGATTTTACATGCGATTATCAGCTTGTACAGCCGCTAGCAATAATCACTGTCCTCTCCTGGTTTACTCAATTTGTTTGTATGCTAAAAAAAAAAAAAAAAAAAAATCTATACCAGGAGTTCAGCTTTGAATACTGAACAAAGTGAGGGTGCATAAATACTTTTTTTATATATATATATATTACCACATCAATACATGACATTTTCACCCCCTTCCTGCCCAGGCCAGTTTTCAGCTTGCAGCGCTGTAACATTGTGAATGACAATTGCCTGGTCATGCAACACTGTACCCACATTTTTTCCCCCACAAATAGATCTTTCTTTTGGTGGTATTTGATCACCTCTGCATTTTTTATTTTTTGCGCTATAAACAAAAAAAGAGCATCATTTTGAAAAAAAAAACAAAAAAAAAAAAACAATATTTTTTACTTTTTGCTATAATAAATATCCCAATTCTATTTAAAAAAAAATGTTTGAATTTTTCCTCAGTTTAGACCAGTATGTATTTTTCTACATATTTTTGGTAAAAAAAAAAAATTGCAATAAGCGTTGATTGGTTTGCGCAAAATTTAGTTAGGTTATTTATTTATGCCATTTTTATTATAATTTGTTTTACTAGTAATGGTGGTGCCTTGAAAAAGTTTTCATATCCCTTGAAATTTTCCAAATTTTTTCATGTTCCAGCGGAAAACTTATTTTATGTGATAGACAACACAAAGTGGCACACAATTGTGAAGTGGAAGGAAAATAAAGAAATGGTTTTCAAATTCTTTTACAATTAAATATGTGAAAAATGGGGCGTACATTTGTATTCAGCCCCCCTGAGTCAATACTTTGTAGAACCACCTTTCACTGCAATTACAGCTGCAAGTCTTTTTTTGGGGATGTCTCTACCAGCTTTGCACATCTAGAGAGAGTGACATTTTTGCCCATTCTTCTTTGCAAAATAGCTCAAGCTCTGTCAGATTGGATGGAGAGCGTCTGTGATCAGCAATTTTCAAGCCACAGATTCTCAATTGGATTTAGGTTTGGACTTTGACTAGGCCATTCTAACACATGAATATGATAAAAGGTGAGCCCCCGCCCCATTCTCAAGTATTTTGCAGACTAGCAGGTTTTCTCCTAAGATTGCCCTGTATTTGGCTCCATCCATCTTCCCATCAACTCTGAGCAGCTTCCCTGTCCTGAAGAAAAGCATCCCCACAACATGACGTTGCCACCACGTTTCACGATGGGATTGGTGTATTCAGGGTGATGTGCATTGTTAGTTTTTTGCCACACACAGCGTTTGCTTTTAGACCAAAAAGTTCAATTTTGGAGTCATCTGAGTCACCAGAGCACCTTCTTCCACATGTTTGCCGTGTCCTCCACATGGCTTCTTGCAAACTGCAAACGGGACTTCTTATGGCTTTCTTTGAACAATGGCTTTTTTCTTGCCACGCTTCCATAAAGGCCTAATTTTTGGAGTACACGACTAATAGTGCCATACTCTTTCCATTTTCAGATGATGGATTGAACAGTGCTTCCTCAGATGTTCAAAGCTAAAAGGCTGTAAAAACGCTCCAGTGTAAAAGGGGTTTTATGATGCCGTTGGTTCGCTAAGGTTCTCCAACAAACCTCTGAGGGCTTCACAGAACAGCTGCATTTATACTGATATTAAATTACACACATTTACCAATTAGGAGACTTCTGAAGGCAATTGGTTACACTAGATTTTAATTAGGGGTATCACAGTAAAGGGGGCTGAATACAAATGTATGCCACACTTTCCATATATTTATTTGTAAACAACAATTTTGAAAACCATTTATCATTTTCCTTTCACTTTGTAAAATCCCAATAAAATACATTTACGCTTTTGGTTGTAACATAAGAAAATGTGGAAAATTTCAAGGGGTGAGAATTTTTCACACCATGTCCCTGCTCTGTGATGAGCAATCACGGGTGCCCGGCGGCCATCTCGGCTGCTGGGCACGCGCATAGAGCACACTGCGATGCGGCGGCGTACGCTCGCTAGAACGCCGGGAAAACAAGGACGTCATACGACATCCACCCGGAGGGAGGGAGGGTGCCTGCTGCCGTCATTTTACTATACGGCGGTAAGCAAGTGGTTAAGGCATCCCTCAAGCATGTTATTTAAAGGAATTGTACACTATATTGCCCTTCCTCCCCCTTCTTTCCCGCAGCTACATGAAAAAAAAAACATCTTCCTGCTATATGATCATTTGATTATATATATTTTTTTTACATTGGTACATGTCAACCATGGCAGCATTTAATTTTCCATGCCTTTTCTGACAGTAGTTTAGCTCTAAAAATGGTCAGAAATTACCCACAAGTTTAACTCCTCACAGACGTCAATGGGATTTGCCTCTAAGTTTTTCTTTGTTGAATTCTGAAAATGATTCGCTGAGCCCCTGGCGAAATGAACCCAGGAAATTACTAATATTGATGAATAAAAGGTAGGCACTTTTGAAGTTCAGCCTTAGTTGAACCATGGCTGTCTCCTTAGACACAGTGAAGAGTGAACACCCAGGAAAAAGAAGGGCGTTTTTTGCACGGTTACCAGGTGAAAATTAAAAGGGATAGAAAACCTAAAAAAATAAACCAAATGCAGCCTCCTCATGCAAGGACTGGTAAGCTGCATTATACTATGTTTTTCATTTGGCTTTGGATAAGCTTTAACTGGCAGTCCAAATCCATCAATATCTTACCAGACTGAAGCTTTCTTCCCAGGAGAGGCTCATCTGCATTGCAGCTTGGACTTCTCTGAATAAAGCAAAAAAATAAATACATAAATAAAATTAATATTGTTCACAAACTCTTATACTGTACCTAGCAGGAAAAGGGGCGGGTAGGCTGTAATCAAACAATAAGCAATTTGCACACTGCAGAAATGCCAATCAATCAGTGAAATTCCTCTTTCAGTTCATTTAACAGCAGTAAATTGAAAGCTTACTGGCAGCCATATTGCAGCTTACCAATCATTAAATATGGTGGCTGCATTTGTTTTGTTTTTTTGTTTTTTCCCCCATGTTTTCACCTGGCCAGTAAACACACCTCCCATACTAGAGTAACCCCAGTAGTAGTAGTAGAAGGAGCAAAGGGGGCACATTTTGGCAGCAGCATTGTCAGTCTGGGGGAGGGGAGTGTTAGATGTACTAGCACAGGGGTGTCAAACTCAAACTGAATCTCATCGTGGGCTGCATCGGCATTATAATTGCACTCAAAGGGGCTGGTTGTATCTGTAAGATTAGATGTCCAGCGCATCCCCTCCCCATATATTAGATGCCAAGAGCCTCCCCACCATCAGAAATTAAGTCCCCCACTCATCACAGTGCACCCCCTCTCCATATGCTGCTGCTGGGAATAAGCTGGATGCATTGCTTGAAAGCAGAACATAAGAGTCTGGAGTAGGACCAGAGGAGGGCTGGAGCTCTCCTGCAGCTGCAGGAGAGGTGCGAGGGCCACATGAAATGGCCTGGAGGGCCAGATTCGGCCTGCGGACCTTGTGTTGGACACCTGTATACTAGCAGATTTAAGCCAGACTCCATCTAACACTTAATAAGTAAGACCTAGGCAAACTGCAGGCCCAGGGCCACATCTGGCCCTTTGGCGGTCTCTGTCTATCCCGCGATGCCTCCACTGTCAGCTTCAGCTGACATGCTCAGAGAGATGTGATGACAAATGCCTGTTTGAAAAGCTGCAAGGACTGTAAGGAGAGGGCCTGAAAGGCAACTGTTACAGTGGGGAGGCTCAGTTCTCCAGCCAAGTTCTTGTGTTGGCGCCTGCACACTGCAAACCCCAGAAGCCGTGCACCTGTTCTTCACTCAAGGTCGGGATCTGCAGAAACCCCTGTTGTACTGATCTCAGGCTCTCTCCTTCCAGTCACAGTGCTTGTAGCTCTGTCAGTAATCTCCTTGAGCCAGTCAGTCACATATGAGTACTCAGAATGACAGATCAGTTCATTAACTCCAACGCCTGTCCGCTACCTCACGGCTTTTACTAGCCCGCCCTTCACCAACACTGTGACCAGCAGAATAGCAGAGGACTTTTCTTCACTACTGCTTTTAGTAATCGTGAGTGTTCACACCATTTCATGAGCAGTTGTACCTACTATTGCTAGCACCAGGTTGTTTTTCATGTGGTTACATACTTATTTATGGACCTTCCCAGTCCAGCGGTGTTCACCTAAGACTGCTGGTTTAATTAAAATATTTTTTTTTACTAAACTTTGGCTCGGCCCTCCACAAGAGTCACAGTTTCCCTTGGGAATATTAATTGACCACCCCGAGTTTCAACAGTGTTTTTCCTTTTGGGATAATGGTTTTACAGAAATAAATAAAAGCTGATCATTGCAAGCTTCCCTGCCAGTGTTAAATGATTTGCCTCGTGGAGCTGCGGTGGCTCAACGAGATTGGCACTGCGCTGACAAGCCATTCACCTCTGCAGCTAGGGGTTCGGATCCTGGTCTCGGCTACATGTGAATTGAGTTTGGTGGTCTCAGCCCGGCTCCCGGTGGGTGTGCTATGCGAGGTAAGCCTGCGCTTAGTACGCCCACCCCCCTCCCACAAAAACCACCACACTTACACGCACTCTGAATTGGGTTAACATCACGCACTTTGACCACGCAGTCTCTAAAAAAAGAGGCGAAGGACTAACGGGGCTGGTTGAGCGGGCTAATCCTCTCACTCCCTTATAGGGAGTCCCTCTGCCCCGTTGGGCTTCAAAGCGGAGCAGGTAGGGCGGGCTGTGTGGGAGGACCCCCTCACACACCTGCCATTGCCACCCGGGGCATGGAGAAAGGTGGCAGATTGCCTCTGGGGGAGGCCTGCCTACTCCCAACTCCTGCAGTCCGGCTCCTCTCTCGAGTACACGCACAAAATACACTTTAAAAAAAAAAAAAAAAATTTTTTTTTTAAAGATATATCCATTACATGGATGAGGCAAAGAGAGCTTGTTCTTTTGAAAAACACCAGTGTTACTAACCAGGTGAAAAGAGAAAAAAGCCTAAAGAAGAAGAAGAAAAAAAAAAAAGGAAAAAAAAAAAAAAAAAAAAAAAAAAAAAAGAATAGAACCATCACATCTAAGAACCAATCACATCGATCACGTGATACCCGGTTACCGATAACTGTAATCCACTGTGTCCATTTGGTCACATGAGGGGTGAGCTGTGCATGTTCCTAACCCAGGGCAGGTACAATGACATACATGTATGCGATTGTGCCTGCCTGCCTGCACCGCAGTATATTTACTGTGGTGGTCGGGAAGTGGTAAAAATGGCACTAAAATTATCATTCTGGTACCAAGAAATGCAAACTTATTTACACATTGAATAAAAACAAAAAAAAAAAACACACGGAAAACGTTTAGGCTAGGTTCACATCACGATTTTTACATCCGATAATTGGACCGTTAAATCGGATGGAATCGTATATGACAAAATCGTATGTAATCGTATGTCAAAAAAAAAATCGGATCCTGATTTTAAATAATGTCTGGCAATGGCCATAAAAGAAGATTCTTGAAGTTTCTAGCTCGTTCCAGTGTCTAGTGCGCATGCGTAATAAAAAAAATCGGGTACGATTTATCGGATAAAAACGCACAGTCATCCGATTTATTACGATTTAGATTGACCACAATATAAAAAAAAAAATCGGACACGATTTTAATACGATTTCAAATCAGGACCAAAAATCGTGGTCAAACACGATTTTTGATGCGATTTTAAATCGTATCAAATCTGATGCGGATCAAATCGGATGCACTTGGGGACCTACATTAATGAATGGAAGTGAATGGATACGTTTTGCCATACAGATTTGTACGATTTCAAACCTAAGAATCGTGAGAACAAGTAGGATGATAAAACCGTGGTGTGAATGCACCCTTAAAATAGTAATAAGTAATAAAATAGAAAATAAAATAATAAAAAAAAACAGAAGAAAAAAAAAATTAAGGAAGGGGGGAAGAAGAATTTAATAAAGGCCGATTAGGGTAAACTAAAGCCTAGCACACACGGGCCCAATTGAGCATTGGTCAGTTCAACAGAAACCGACAGAAGCCGGCAAAGAGCCATGACCGAAAATGGTCTGCAGATTGGCTCCCGATCAGTGCTCTCAGCCATTGACTGACTGGAGTGTTATGGAGGGTAGGTCACCCCCCTGTTAGAAGACAAAAGAACAGCAGGGGAGATTTAACGTTGGATAGTTAGTACAGCGGCTCCTCCCGAGTGGTCAGTTTTTTTTATTCAGCCCTGTTGGGTTGAAAAAGAAAAAAAAACTACTAGTGTGTACTAGGCTTTAGGGTAATAAGTAAAGACTATTTGATTAAAATAAGTAACTGACATCACAAGAAGATTGAAGTTTGTTTATTTTGTACTGCAGATGAATGAAACAGGATAACTACAGAATAACAAATGTTACTTTACTTAGTGTCGAAACAGTGTTTATAAACTCTGTATCAGATGTAGTGTTATTTTGTACATCAAATTTCGATTAAGGCTCGGTTCACACCACCGCGACTTGTGACACGTCTAGTGAAACACCAAGTCTCATGACATGTGAAATCCCATGTTAGTCATAGAGATCTGTCTTAATTAGCACTACTGAAGTCGCGCCGTCTTTACAAAAGGTTCCTGTACTACTTCAAGGCAACTTCTATCTGACTTGTGCCCTTAGACTTAAAGGGGTTGTAAAAGGTACAATGGAGTTACAGACAGAAGAACAGGAAGTGAGGATTTCTCAGAAGAAATAAGGACATTTAAAAGCAAAATGGAAGGATGAGGTAAGTGAAGGAGGACTGTACTAAGGTAAAGGAAGCTATTTAGGTAAAAAGAAAATTGTACCGTTACAACCCCTTTAAAAACAGGAGAATATCTTCTTTCTAAAAATACCTAACAAATGTTCTAAAAATTGACAAGCTGTCATGTCAATCTAGTGCAGTGGTTCTCAACCTGGGGGTCGGGACCCCCTTGGGGGTCAAATTATGATTTGCCAGGGGGTCACCAAATCCTGGGCTGTTCCTGGAGCCCCGCAGCCGCCCATTCAGTGCACGGCATGGCTGGGGGGCCGAGACTAGAAGTCAGCTGATGTGAGGAATGTGAAGTGGGAGAGGCTGGAGGAGACCCTTGCTCCTGATTTCAGCATAGGTGTCACTTCTATGAGACACCACAAAGTCTGAGACACCGTGAATGTGGAGTAACACTACCTGTGATTATAGTTGCTATTAAAAGTCCCCACTACAGTTCTCAGATCAGCAGATGACCTTGATTAAGAGCACCTAAGTTGACTGTTTAGAAATCCCACCCAGCACTGCCACTGATCCTATTAACCCCACCCCCCACCAAGAAATAAGAAACGTGAGAAGTACCTGGCTCAGGCTCCATAATGCCCCACCGCTGTGTCACCCAAACTGCAAGGCAGAAACACCCACTGGTCACCTCCTGGCCGTTAACAACAGAGGTAGAGGCCCCCAGGCAACTCACCACCCCACCCGGTGCAGCGCGAGCTGAGACAAGTCTGAGGTGTGCTAAGAAGCCGGCTGCGCTGCGTCTGTCACCTCAGGGAGATTTGCGGTCTTCCTGCAGCGCTAAAACGAGGCCAAACCAAATCCAATATGGCCGCCGAATGTGAAAAAAGCACCATAGGACCACAGGAAAATGGCCGCCGAGCCATATAAAGCGCGACCACGGCAAAATGGCCGCCGTTGCGCATTTAAAAACACCAGAATGACAGAGCACACAGCGCAGCACAGATTAAACAGCTCAGCACACAAAAAGACCAGCAAGTGAACACACACACACAGCCCCCGCTATACACACAGGCCCCGGTGTAATAAAGAGACCCCAGAAAGCCCCCCCTCACAGCCGCTACCCAAATGGGAAAGGAGGGAGAGGAATTAAGGGAGAGAGGAAAGCAGGGCAAACCCTCAGTCGACCTCCCAGGGGAAAATTCCAGCCATACCACCTTACCTGAGCAAGGGGCCACTACTTACCCGTCCTGCGACCACCGGCTGGAGGTACCCCAGACAGAACCAACATCCGCTAAACGGCATGGCTGTCGGCCAGACACACTGTGACAAAGCCATAAAGACCGTTCATATGTGTGCTCCAGAAAAAAATGTTCCCCGGCCGCCCCTGGAGCAAAGGGGCCTGTCGTGGACGACCCAGAGCTGAGCTGAGGGCCGGCACACGCTCAATGGACGAACATGGGGGGACTACAAGAGTCAAGACCCAGCCTGTCACCCAGTCGGCAGTTGATAGAAGAATCTCAGGATCCAAAAATGCAGGAACAAAACAATAAAAAGCGAAAAAAAAAAAATCGCAAGAAAAAAATCTCCAGAGTACAGGACTCCTGACGTTAGGCAGAGAAAAACTGGAGGCTGCTAGAGCAGGGTGTGGGTTATACCTGGGGAGCCACGCCCCCTGGGAGGAGCTGCACTGAGGAAAGTGTTGTTAACACTTAGGCCCCTTTCAGACGGACGGCAGTTTTGCCGCAATTAAAAGCATGTACTTTTTCAGTGAAATTCAAGGCTCTGGGCACTGTGATTAGCTGCATTTGTACATTGCGATTACATGCGGTTACATGCGGCCGCGTTTAGCTGCGGTAGTCATTTCCATAGCAACCCTTTTTATTTTTTTGATTATGATGTGCTTCCTGTTCTTTTTTTTTTTTTCTCACGCTGCTATCCGCAGGTGACACAAAAGACTGCGATTACCTGCGGTTAAGTGCATATAGCTGCGCTAAATCGCACCTGGACGCATTCAATTCTATTTTTTCTATTCGCACCAAACCGCATGCAACGAAATTGCAGCTAAACGTTGTGTGTGAATGGGGCCATAGGAAAGCATTGTGTGCTTTTAGCTGCGGTAGAAAACTAGAAAATCTGCATTCTATCTGTCCATGTGAAAGGGACCTTAAAGTGCTTTTTTTCTGCCTAAATCTCCTGGAAGGAAGCGGATATAACCCCAAGGTCAAAGGCTGCTGTGTCTGTCCATGAACGGAAGAGAAATGAGAACTTGCTTTAAAATTTAACCGATGGACGCCTAACCGATAGGTCAAAACCGATCGTTCGTAAAACTAGCGTTCGTTTTGGGGATGGCACATTCATCACGCTGTAACAGACAGAAAAGCGCGAATCGTCTTTTACCAACACAAAATCAGCCCCATGGGTGGCGCCATTGGATTTGAACTTCCCCTTTATAGTGCCGTCGTACATGGTTTACATGTCCGCCTTCTGACACGATCGGTTAATTAACCGATGGTGTGTAGGCGCGACAGACCATCAGTCAGCTTCATCGGTTAACCGATGAGAACGGTCCTTCCAACTTTTAACCCCCCACTTGCGGCAGAAAAGGGGTTAAATCACCCACAAAGCGCTGCTGCAGCTTGGCGGCGCTGCCCATTGATTTCAATCAGCAGGAGCGCTGTAGGAGCGGTGTATACACCGCTCCTACAGCGCCTTAAAGATGCTGCTTGCAGGACTTTTTTTGACGGCCTGTCAGCGCACCGCTCCAGTGTGCAAGAGTTCTTTTTTTTTGCTATAGCGCCTGAAAAGCGCTTCAGTGTGAAAGGGGTCTTAGGCTCAATGCACACTAACATTTTTTTAAGCTTCTAAAATCTGCCATTAGCTTTTTGTCAGCTCCTAGAAGCTAAAATAGTGTTATCCTATATGTCCATGCACGCTACTTCAGGCGATTAGCATTTTTTGAGCTTCAGCATCTAGGAGCAGAAAAAATTGTTTTTGTATCGTTTCTTGGAGTGTTTTTCCAGTAGAAAACCCTGCTAAATGCAAGAATAGTGTTTTTGGGGCCTTTTCTTCCCTATTAGGTTCCTTGCACAATAGCGTTTTGATTAAGCTAAAAAAAAAAATGCAGGAAAGTGCAGGATAAAAAAATGCTTTTTGTAGCAGCGTTTTTGCAGTAAAAGAAAAAAAAAAGCTAAAAAAAAAAAACATTTAGGGAGTGTTTCTGCTATGGTGTAGGGCAGGGATATGCAATTAGCGGACATCCAGCTGTTGCAGAACTACAAGTTCCATGAGGCATAGCAGGACTCTGACAGCCACAAGCATGACACCCAAAGGCAGAGGCATGATGGGACTTGTAGTTTTGCAACAGCTGGAGGTCTGCTAATTGCATATCCCTGGTGTAGGGAATCGCCAGCTTAAAATGCTGATATCTGAATGATGCCTGTAGCTGCAGGCATCATTCAGATATAGCCCCACAAAGCCGGGACGTCATATGACGGCCTCTGGGCACAAATTGGTTAAAAAGAAGAATTCAAGTTCTAAAGCCATTTTGGCTATACTTCTCGAAATCACAGGAGTGTAGTTCTTTCTGCACTCCTGTGACCCTAAAGCCAGTCCAGGCTCTAAAAAGATCTCAACCATACGGTTCTGTAATCCACTCAAAAGCCTGGACTTGCAGCTGGCCCAGCCTCTCAGAGAGCCAATGAGAGCCTGAGCCTGTGCCGCCTCCACAGCTCAGCGTTTCAGAGGATAGGTGTTAAGACTGACAGTCACCGCTCTCTGAAGGCTAAAAAAACTAGCAGTCAGTGGTGTTTGATCGCTCGGTTCTGTCTTAGGGCGGGAGGGGGGAAGGGGGGGGAGATGCAGCATCGGATCGATGCTACATCCATCTAGGCGAGTATCTTTTTATTTTATTTTAGAAGCCCCTACTTCTCTTTTAAAAGACTTTTCATTATTCATGCAAGATATTTTTGCTATGTAGTTGGGGATCCTGGCAAAGACCAAGGCGCAGACAAAGGAAAGTTCCAGTATGAGCACTCAGATACAATGACCTTTACAGAACATCAATGGTATTCATCAGTAAGGCCTAGATGAATGTCACCTTTGATATGTCATAAATTGAAATCCAATTGTTTCCATTGTCTCTTACGAGTTACTATATTTCCTTAGTGTTGCACTGCAAAATGCCGGTCACTGCTAGAACACACAGAAAACAAATTGTTTTCTGTGTGTCCTATTCACACAGACATGCTCCAGCATACTGTATAGAATCGCTAATCACTGTACAGCAAAGCAGCACATCATCGTACACAGTGAAAAAAAAGCTGTGTTATGCGTCGAATCGCACACAACGCCCTCTACTGACCCTAAACCCATGTGCACACACACATTTCATAGCAATGATAGAAATGTTTTATTTCACTTGATGGTTAAACCTAAGTTCCTATAAAAAAACTGGAACTGAGACCAGGATGGACCTTTATATATTAGAACATGAAAATGTTAGAAAAGTATAAGATTTGTTATTTAAGTAGGAAGTAAACTTACCGCTCACGGGCAGTTTCACGATTCATCAAATCGGCGCCTTCCTCCTAAAATAAATACATAAATGGTAAGAAAAATCAACTTGAAAACAAGTACAGAAGCAAAAATGTGCAGACGATATTATTCAGAATTTTTACTTGGAATTGCACACTCCCCTCCTAATTGCTTCCAAACCACTGTAAGGCCGATTTGTGAGACTTGGAGGAAATGTGAACAACTGCAAACAACAATCAGAATCATTGTTTCATTTTCCCACACAAAGATAAATGAAGCCCAATCGGTTGCCACTAGCAGCTGCTTCATTCTTACTTTACTGTTCTCTGCTCTAGTTTACATAAATCATTCCTAGGCTCTTCAAAAAAACTCTCATCAGAAGATAAATTGTTAAATCCCCCAGGGGACCCAGTGCATATCCCACCTGTCCCTGTAAAATATGTGCTGCGTTTTAGAAATAACTGGATTTTTTTGTTACTCACTTTAAAATCTCTTTATCAGAGTTCAATGATTGATACAGCTCTTCTAAATCTTGACCATAGGGTTTCCTAGCTCCACCATAGATTAGGACACTAGGCAGAAACGAGCACAGCACCCCCTATGGGCAGTCCCCTCTGGTATAAACCCCCTTCTCTGCTATAGGCAATCTAGTTCATAACAAAGCAGTGCCATAATTATAAACTCCAATAGAGCGGTGCTGCCATCTCCAACAATGAACTCAGAGAAAGACATTTTACAGGGAGTAACAGAAAATCCAATTTTCTCTTATGTTCATTGACAGACGCAGCTCTTTTGAATATTGACCACAGGGATGTCCCAAAGCATTGCCTCAAGGGGTGACAAAAAACTGGAGCAACCAGGCAAACATGCCAACCACCCAAACTCCTCCTTAAGAAATCTAAACAGCAACCTGTAAAACCTTGCTGCCAAAACCATTTAAAAGTTGAAAACAAATCGAATTTGTAAAAGTGTGCTAAGGCGACCAGGTAGTCGCCTTTGCAAACCCAAAACAGATGCCCGATGCTTGAAAGCCCAGGGGGCACTCATGGCCCAGGTGGAGTGTGCCATAATGGGGAAGAGAGGAGCCAACACGAAATTGCGGCAGAGGAAGCCGCCAGGCCTTTCCCTGGGCCATCCATGAGCATTTACAAGAGAATCCGACTTCCAGCGTGAGGCCATAGTGGAGAGGTACACAGGAACCAGCAATACCACATTCAAGGAGTGCAATGCAACATCTTTAGGATGCGACGGCTGTGGACACAAGAAAGGCAAGACGATGTCCTTAGGTGAAAAATCTGACACCACCTTCAGAAGAAAGGAGGGGAATGGAAAGAGAACCAATATATCCTTGTATAGAACCAAACTAGGAAGACTTACAAGATCACCATGATTAAGCAGGAAAATATCCCAAATGCTCTCAAAGGGAGGCTTCTGGATAACCAGTAGAACCACATTCAAACTTCCAAATTGATTAAATCGCATAGGGGGTGCCAGACATAGAATACCTTTATTAAAAGTTTGAAGCAGGGAGTGTGTGGTCGCTGAAAGGGATGCCGTAAAAAAATAGCAAAGGCAGAAACTTGACTCTTAATGTTACTTAAGACACGTTTGTGTTCAACAAACCGCTGAGAAAAAGCCAACAACCAAACCACCGAGAAGAAACGTGGATGGACACTCAGAGCCTCGCACCAGGCAAAATAAGCCTTCAAGGTGTGATGATATATCTTCCAAGAGGTAGACTTGAAAGCCTTCAACATTGTGGGGAATCATCGAACCCAACAAAACCCTTCCCCTCAAAACCTTTCAGTAACCATGCCATCAAAACAAGAGACGTTCAAGCAGGGTGGTAGGCTGGACTTTGGGACGCGAGGTCCTCCCAAAGAGGCAACAACCAGGGAGCATTTGTGACCAACTGCACCATATCGGTGTATAAATGATGACGCGGCCAGTCTGAAGCCAACAGAATGACTGGAATCCCTTCGGCCTCCATCCTGTGCAGCAAGTGAGGGAGCAGCTTGAAAGGAGCAAAGAAGGAAATGAGGTGAAACTAGCCTCATAGTGCCATCAGTGCTTCCGTTGCATTCATTACAATGTCACGCTCTTTCACCTTAAACTCGGGCACCAATGTAGGCAGATCTGCCAAAACATATCCAAGTGCAGGGACCACTCCCCCTGATCCAGCATCTGATGACGCCAGGAATGGACGTTGAACTCTCCCCAGCCAGACGGGCTGCCATCCGTCATGACGACCGTCCAGTGGAGGGGGAAGAAAAATCTTCCAGCTTGCAGGACAGGGGACTGCAGCCACCAGAGGAGGGAGGCTCTCGTCAACCAGTCCAAACTAATATGTTTATCTAGGGAGGATGTAGATTCGTCCCATTTGGAAAGGATTTCCCCCCTGCAGAACTGTGATATGGAACGGCGCCTACGGGATCTCCTCAAAAGGTGGACACCTAAAGACCCATAGTTGGTCCATGGGGAGAAACACTTTGGCCTGCTCCGAGTTGAGAATCAGGTCCAGATACACTAGTCGTCTGGTTAGGGTAGACTTCTTGAGGTTCAGGACCTGTCTGAAGTCCTGCGGGGAGCGCATATTAATCTCCACATTGTCCCTCAGTGCAGCCTGGGAGTTTGCCTGCAGGAGCAGATTGCCCAAATAACCAGTCATGGCAATTCCATCGTCTCAGCAATGCTAGGACTGAAGTCAGCACCTTGGCAAATACCCAGGAAATGTGCATCCCTAACTGCAAAGCTTAGGAACAGCTGATAGAGATATACAGCTTTGATTTTATTGGGGACAAGTGCAATGGCTGGACTACTCCTTTAACTCATGAGATAACTTTTTTAAAGTAGACTATGAAAAAAGGTTAACGTTACCAACAGACCCTCACCCACAAACATCTAGCCTGTGGTAGCACATTCTCGCATGTCACTCATGCCTCCTGAAGTAATGGGAACAGGGGCTAAGATATTTTCAGTTAATTTTTTTTCAGATGTCCATAAAGTGGACCTTCCATTTACATGGAAGGTACACTTTAAAAAAATAAATAAACCTTACTATAAAGGGAAAGATCACGTTTCTGGAAACATGGGAAATAGCAAGCACTCCTGTCCGTTGGTCACACAGAGGTAATTTCTGCTAAAAGAGACTAGCATGAATTTTTGCTGAGAACTCATTTTGAGTCACCGTTTATAGATCACTTAAAAGTAAATTAACATTTTATGTGTTTTACCCATTAGTAAAAGTTTGACAGAAGATAGAGATGGGGAGTAGTAAAGTACTATAAAAAGTGCTATAGTACTAGGCATGAGGCAGAGAGTACATCTGAAATGGTTCTCTTTTTAAGCACTTTGAAAAATGCAAGCTGGATCCAAAATGGCACCTCAAGGTAGATTCACCTGTCCAAACCATTTAGGATTTGGTTAACATGCAAACATAAAACTTCTAGAACTTTTATGTTACCCTTTTCAGCTGATACAGACGGCTGCTTGGGATTCGGATGGGAGAGGTTGATGGTGCCTACAGACAGAAAAAAACAAATAATTTAACTTTCTAACGTTGGCATTTAATTTAGGCTCCATTCACACCTTGTACGACTCCAAAGTTGCGCCGACATTGGAGTGCAACTTTGACGCAACTTGGATATGACTTTGGCTTTGACCCGTGATAATGCACAACTGTTGCATTGTATAACATTCAGGTACAATTTCTATGCAACTTTTGAGGGTTAACATTGAAGTCTATAGCCCTCAAGTTGCATGAAAGTCAGACAAAAGTAGTGCATAAACTATTCTGAAGTTGCTGCAACTTTAAAGGGGTTGTAAAGGAAAAAAATGTTTTCATAATAAGCATCCTTTACCTGCAGACATTCCTCTTTTCACTTCCTCATTGTTCGTTTTTGCTCAGAAGTTGCTCTATTTCTTCTCTGTTCACTTCCTGCTTGTCTGATTTTACTGACCACCGTGATGGGAGGCTTTACTGCGGTGGTCAGTAACGTGCTCACCCCCTCCTGGGAACTACATCTATGCGGCAGGACGCTCTCTACGTGTTAGAGACTTCAAGGAGGTGTGAATTACTGGGTGTGCCGCAATGCATACTGGGAAATGTAGTTCTTACATGAACGAGCGATGAAAACCAGGAAGTGAATGAGAGAACAGAAACTAGAATGCCGGAGGTGATATAGATGAAGGAATTTAATAGGTGTTTACTCGTTTTTTTAACAGAATCATTACACTATTGCAGACATTAATTTTAGGGGGAAAAAAATTTCTTTACAACTCCTTTAAGTTGCACATATATAAATGGTTATCATTGGAAAACATGGGGAACGACTTTGATGTCCAAGTGTGAATAGAGCCTTATTAAGTTATAAATGCACGGCAAATTATGTAGCAGTCACAGCCTCTATGCAGATATCTGACTCACATATGCAAATAAATGTAAAAGCGGAATTACACTCTCTCAATCGCCTTTTTGTTTTTTCATTCTTTAAAATTTTCTCAGTTAGTTCCTGGTTTCTATGCCTAGACAAAAGTAGATACATTCCAGGAGTATTTTTCCATCCAAGCACACCCTCCTCCCTGGATGCCTGAAGTAGGGGGCAGATAGATTGCAGGAAGTAAATGCTACATGAATCATCTGCCTTTAGACTCCCTTCACACATGCGGACCATTCAGATCCGCCTGTAAGTTTTTTCAGGCTGATCTGAACGGGCACTCCATGTACCTCTATGGAGCGTCGGATGTCAGCGGTTACATCAGCCCCGATTCGATCCTCTCCACTAAAATTTGACGGATGCAAACCCTATTTTGCATCCGTCTGGGGGATTGGATGAAAACGAACAGACGGTTCATTTTCATCTGATCCCCCATAGAGGAGATCGGAGATCGGACTGGTCATCTGTCGGCTCAGCGGGGATCAACGGAGCGATCCCGCTGAGCAAGCAGATGTTTAGAAACGGATCCTCACGGGACCCGCACGTGTGAAAGGGGCCTTACTCAAGATGCCCATAAACTGCTAGGGAGTGTTTTTCAACGTGATTTCTCAGCAAAATAGAGCATGGAGACTTGGAGTTTGCCTTGAATAATTAAAATAAACTAAATAGCATTTTGCCTTGGGGTGCTCAGATACAGTGTAGTTCTGCTTTAAGGATCTCATATCAACAGAGATTTCACTCTCAAGTTAATATCATGGCAGATGGTTTTAACCAACACACATAAAGCTTCCTGTCTGCACTGCAATCAAGAGGTCTGAAAGGTTAGTAATTTGAAAAAACATTTTAATTCACCATATGGGACATTTATGTACATTATGCAATATTTCTGACAAGATATCTAAGAAACTGGAACCGATCTGCGAAGGATAAGCAAAACGTCAAATCCCTTCAAGGCTAACATATGTTGCAGAATTTTCATCCTTTAGGACCCATTCAAAACAGATGCATTCTGGCTATGCTGACTGCTATCTCTAGAGCACAGACAAGGGAAAAATGGTGCGTTTCTTGTGTCGTCAGTTCACACCACAGCTACGGTGTGTGCTGAAAGAAAGTAATGCATGTAGTACTTTATTCAGTGAAGCGGGTTACAATGCGAACCAGTGCATTACAATGATGTCATGGAGAATATAACTCACGACCTTTCAATAAATTTCTGTGAGAAAAAAAGAAAGGAGGAAAGTATTAGGCTGTTTCTCACACCATACACTAGCAACTGTGCAATCAGCACGACTCCTTGTCATGAATAGGCCCTTAAGGAAACCGTAGATCTTCACTGTTTTTCTGTAGATACTTGAATACGTTGGTCCAGTGACCAAATATCTTTTAAAAATAAATGCCAAACAGGAGGCTCTTTTTTTTTTTTTTTTACATAAGAATGCTGTCAATTATAATGGCCGCAACATTTGGCCAAAAAAAAAATACAAAATTTACAGCTTTAAGTTTGTTAGTATGGTTTAAGAACAAAGTAGCAGTCCCAAGTCTAAGGATGATTGGTAATAATCATTTTAGTGGATGGTTGTTGATCTTACAATGGGTGGAGGGGGTCTCAGCTATTAGAGCAGTGGTCATCAACCCTGTCCTCAGGGCCCACTAACAGGCCAGGTTTACAAGATAACTGTAATACATCACAGGTGATACTCATTTGCTGCTCAGTGATTGCAGTATTCTAGTCTGCATCTCCCCAAGGTAATACATAAGACCTGGCCTGTTAGTGGACCCTGAGGACAGGGTTGATGACCACTGTATTAGGCTGGGTTCACACTACTACACTACTTTCATCCTACTTTGCTCTGTGTTCAATGTTTCCCTATGAGAGCGTCTTGTAGTGTCCTACACAAGTCGGTCCGACTTTGAAAATGCTCCCTGTACTACTTTTGGTCCTACATTGATCCTACTTCAGGCCCATTGAATATCATTGAAGTCGGACCAAAGTAGTATCCTGTTCATGAAAGTAGGATGGATGTAGGACCAATGTAGCAGAGCAAAGTGGATGAAAGTAGTGTAGTAGTGTGAACCCAGCCTAAGAGTATAAATTATATTTAAGATTAAGTGGAGGGTAGGATGTCAATTGAAGGATTACTGGTTAATAAAGTTAGTTTGATACCATTGTACTATAGATTGTTCGATATCTGTAGGCAAGATTGTTCGATATCTGTAGGCAAGATTGGAATGAAAGATTCCTAGTTTTGACCCCTGAAAACGTAGCAACATGTGTCCATAAACAAAGAGTTTGGGTAGATTCACTTGTAGAGAATGGCTTCAAGTGCTACATGGATATGATGTTTTCACTGTAGTATGTACCCCATTGAAGATATTTCTCTCCCATCTTCCTGTTCACATTTTGATCTACTATTAGCACGTTTAACCACTTAAGCCCCGGACCAATATGCAGCCTAAAGACCCAAGGTGTTTTTACAGTTCGGGACTGCGTCGCTTTAACAGACAATTGCGCGGTCGTGCGACGTGGCTCCCAAACAAAATTGGCGTCCTTTTTTCCCCACAAATAGAGCTTTCTTTTGGTGGTATTTGATCACATCTGCGGTTTTTAGTTTTTGCGCTATAAACAAAAATAGAGCGACAATTTTGAAAAAAAAGCAATATTTTTTACTTTTTGCTGTAATAAATATCCCCCAAAAACATATATAAAAACATTTTTTTTCCTCAGTTTAGGCCGATACGTATTCTTCTACCTATTTTTAGTAAAAAAAATCGCAATAAGCGTTTATCGATTGGTTTGCGCAAAATTTATAGTGTTTACAAAATAGGGGATAGTTTTATTGCATTTTTTTTTTTATTTTTTTTTTACTACTAATGGCGGCGATCAGCAATTTTTTTCGTGACTGCGACATTATGGCGGACACTTCGGACAATTTTGACACATTTTTGGGACCATTGTCATTTTCACAGCAAAAAATGCATTTAAATTGCATTCTTTATTGTGAAAATGACAGTTGCAGTTTGGGAGTTAACCACAGGTGGCGCTGTAGGAGTTAGGGTGCACCTAGTATGTGTTTACAACTGTTTGGGGGTGTGGCTGTAGGAATGACGTCATCGATCGTGTCTTCCCTATAAAGGGAATGACGCGATCGATGCGCCGCCATAGTGAAGGACGGGGAAGCCGTGTTTACACACGGCTCTCCCCGTTCTTCAGCTCCGGGGAGCGATCGCGACGGAGCGGCTATAAACAAATAGCCGCGCCGTGGTCCCGGATCGCTCCCCGAGCGGACCCGACCCCCGCATGTAGCGGGGGGGTCCCGATCGGACCCCCCACCCGCTAATAGGCGAGGACGTACGTGTACGCCCATGTGCCTGTACGTGCCATATTGTGGACGTATATGTACATGCGGGGGGCGGGAAGTGGTTAACATACAAGATTACAATTACAGATCACTGCTAACTACAAAATCTCCTAAAATAGTAAACTAAGGATTATAATGTGAAATGTATCTAAATATCAGGCAAAATGTCCCTAGCGATGAATAGCTTATTTCTTCTTAACAACTTAAGGAAGAATTTCCCCTTTAATGACCGGGCCATTTTTTGCGATACGGCACTGCATCGCTTTAACTGACAATTGCGCGACATTGTGCCCAAACAAAATTGACTTCCTTTTTTTGCCACAAATAAAGCTTTCTTTTGGTGGTATTTGATCACCTCTACGGTTAAAAATTTTTTGCGCTATAAACAAGAAAGCGCTACAAAAAAAAAAAAAAAATGTTATATATATATATATATATATATATATATATATTTATTATGGCTGTTACTGACCAAAATTTTTGTGTTCGATTAATCGTTTTTTTTTTTAATCGACTAATTTTGATTAATTATAACGCACATACAGATCCAACTACTTTTAGCTGATCTCCTCCTTGCAGGCTGATTCTCAATGCAGCTACCAACCACTGGAAAAATGGATAGCAGGATACACAAAACACACAAAGGCAGCGCTCGATGGGAATAGCATTAAAAGTTTTATATTCTTCAAGTAGGTAACAAAATAAATATTGCTCTTCAGATGGACACGGCAAGCCCCGCCGGTGTCCGTGACGTCACCGGATCTCCGACGGAACTCCCTGAAACCGGCGGAGAGGCGAGTACAAATCAAAATAATTTTGATCAATCCAAAAAATTAAAGATTAATCGATGAATTAATAGTTCATTTCCACAGCCTATATATATATATATATATATATATATATATATATATATATATATATATATATATATTTTTTTTTTACTTTTTGTTATAATAAATATCCCACAATTAAAAAAATAAAATAAACGTCTTCATCTGTTCTGGTGGACATTGCTATGAACATCGGGTCCCCCGCCGTGCAGCTGGCGTGCGCCTGATAGAGCTGTTTAATAGACATGTGCAATTTGTTTAGTTACAAATTTGTTTAACGAATTTAGAGAAATTCGTTCATTCAGAAATATCCGAATATTTGGAAATTAAAAAATTCAAAAATATGAAAAACCATAAATTCGAAAATCCAAGAAGAATGAAAATTCAAAAGAATGAAAATCCAAAAAATTAAGAGCAAAGAGCCAGCTCTCTGCAGCCTGAAGACCGAGATCCGATCGATTAGCAGTCTTTAATTGCTAATTTTTCAGTCCGGAGCCAGTGGGGGACAGATGCAGCACTAATACTGCATCTACCTAATTTAGTTTTTTTCACGTTACCGAACTTCTCTCTTTTAAAGTGATATTAAAGCTTTGAATTAATTGTATTCTTTAAATTAAACAAAAAAATGTCATACTTACTTGCTCTGTGCAATGGTTGCACTTTCTCTGAGCCCCAATCCTCCTCCACTCGTTTACCCTGCCGACACTCCTCCCAACACCCGAGTGCCCCTACGGAAAGTGGCTTTCTATGGGTGCCCTCGTGTGGGCTCGCTACGAAACTACCCTGTCTGTGCTTATTGACAAAGGCAGGCGGGACTCAGCCCTGTCCCCCCGCTCCATCTTCATAGGATTTGAATGAAGGGAGGAGGAGCCAATGGCTTCCGCAGCCATCAATCTGCCCTGTGAGGAGGGAAATAGCTGGGAGAGCCACTGCTCTTGTGCATATTGCTGGATCAAGATTGAAAATTAACCACTTGCCGACCGTTTCAAGCAGAATGGCACGGGCAGGCAGATTTGCGTACAGGTACGTCCCTTTAAATCTGCCGCCCGGCGCATGCCTCGCGAGTGCAGCCACGGGTCCCGGGAACATTAAGTTTCCGGGACCCGCGGTGGGCACGCGTGCCATTCTGCTGACATACATCGGTGTGCGTCGGTCGTCAAGTGGTTCATTTTCAATCTTGATCCTGCGATTGCGGTCTGCAAGAGCAGAACAGAGGAATGCCTTTGTAACACTGATGACCGTTCCCCGTGATCACAGTAAGGCCGCGTACACACGGGCAAACATGTACAATGAAACCGGTCCGCCGGACCGTTTTCACCGTACATGTCTGCCCGGGGATTTCTGTACGATGGCTGTACTAACCATCGTACAGTAACCCACGTGTAAACGACGATGAAGCGGCGACGTGGGCGGGCCTGCCGGTTAAATGCTTCCACGCATGCGTCGAAGTCATTCGAGGGATGGCGGGCGCTCGGACATGTACGGTAGGTCTGTACAGACGACCGAACATGTCCGAGCGGGCAGGATTCCAGCGGACTGTTTTAAAACAAGTCCAGAAATATTTCCCCGCTGGGAAAAGGCCTGGCGGGCAAATGTTTGCTGGAATCCTGCACGCTCGGGCCTACACGCGACCGAACATGTCTGCTGAAACTGGTCCGCGGACCAGTTTCAGCAGACATGTTCGGTCGTCTGTACGGCCCATTAGAATCACAGTAAGAATCACTCCCTAGAAAACACTTAACCCCTGCAGCGCCACCTAGTGGTTAACCTCTTCACTGCCAGTGTCATTTTTACAGCAATCAGTGCATATTTATAGCACTGATCGCTGTAAGAATGACAATGGTCCCAAAATGGTGTCAAAAGTGTGCGATATGTCCGCCATAATATTACAGTCACGATAAAAAAAAAACGCTGATCGCCGCCATGACTAGTAAAAAAAAAAAAATGCTCTCCGCTTTCCTGCAGTGCAAAAAACTGACACATAAAAAAAATTGTGTCGCTACACCCCCTCTCCTGTGACAGACAGACTAAGAAGCGGTCTCATGCACGAGAATTTGATAGAAAGGGCCGTGCACACAGCACTTATCACCTTCCCACCTCCTCCGGCTCCCCCAGGATTGGCTGTTATGCACCTGAGCATTGTGGGACTAGATGGCATCAGGTGGTGCCTCCCTGGATCTCCTATTGTTTGGGACTCATGAGGGGACATGGCTAGCCAACGGGGTTTGTGCCATCCCGCTGTGAGCTTGGAAATTTTCAGAAGCACCAGTGAGGGGGTGAGCGTCGTGCACGCACTAGTACATGTGCGCTGCTATTCCAAGACAGGGAAGGAAGTCCAGTGATGTCACGACTCCATCTCCCAAGCTCTGGGCGTTCACAGAAAAGGAGATATTCAGCCGGGTGTAACAAAAAAACACAGTGGTAAAACAAGGTACAAATAATGCGATTTACTTGATCATCTTACAGACTGCAAACATCTGTTAGTCTATAATAATTGTGGAACATTCTCCAAAAGGATATTTAATAATTAAAGATTATCCATTGATTTCTTGTGAAAAAAAAAAAAAAGATTATCCATTGGACCCGATCACAAGAACTGAAGGAAAGGAAGGTGTCCTGTTTTCCAAAGCTACTGAACACCTTCCAATTATTACTACTATACAGGATTTATATAGCGCCAACATAAAGGCAGACAGTACAGTTACAATACAATTCAAAACAGGAGGAATCAGATTGTCATCTTTTAACTGGAAATGACAGAAAGCATCTTATACTTTTTTTTTGCCCCCCCAGCAGTATTAAAAACCAGCTCTGTTATTCCTCTATTCTTACCACACTTTGACGATTCACCACAGTAGTGCTGTTTCTACGAGCTCTGGATCCGGAAGGCTGAAATACCTGGCAGTGATCACTGCAAAACAGAAATAAAGTTACATTGACAACTTTCTTGCCATTATCCAATTTGTAGAGCTGCAAGTGCCAGTGTTGTTATCGTCATCCTTGCTTTAATACTTTGTGAGTCAATAGGACAGGCATGCAGCTATTAAAGCTGTGACTCCTGATGTATTCATCTGTTCTAGGGCAGAAGATCAAGTAGGAAACATGACACCCCCAAAGCTTGTACTTTCACCAACAAGCCAGCACCGCATCTCTATCATGACAGCGTCCGTTTAAAGGGAAATTTCCCTTTATACATTATCTATACAATATAAAAATGTTATAAAACCACCACTTCGAAATGTGTAGGTTGTCAACCAAATGAAGTGTTAATGTGAATCTCCACTTGTTACTAATGCCTTTCCCAAACATCACTGCCAAGTTCAACAACTGCCATTCCACTGTCCAATGAGATTGTCTCAGTGGCCAGTAGAGGAAATAGAGTTTGAATTTCAGATACAGGATACGCCATTTTGTCTCTAATGCTAGACTTTGCAGTGTAGTGAAATACCCTGTACCACTACACTGCAGTGGTACAGATCTCAAGTGGACACTTTAAATTCTGTATCCGTCCCACCTCCATCACAGGGCAAATAATGGGCCTGCATGTTCCAATGGGAGAGGGAATGGGCATGGACCTAGTGACCAAAGTCCAACTGGTCAGGTCAAAAATAGGAGGACCTGGATGTCCGAATGGGAGACAAATAGCATACCTTGCAAGTGCCCCAGTGGTTTTCCAGGACCCTTTCAGCCCTAACCAAAAAAAGCACTAGTGAAAATCAGAGGACCAAATACCCTGTTCCACTACACTGCAGTGTTACAGATCTCAAGTGGACACTTTAAATTCTGTATCCGTCCCACCTCCATCACAGGGCAAATAATGGGCCTGGATGTTCCAATGGGAGACACATAGCACGTTATCTGCATGTGCCCCAGAGGTTTCCTAGGACCCCTTCAGCCCCTAGCAATACTACAATACGTGCAATATCCTTGATGTGAACTGTGGATAAATGAGTATGGCCGTGACCCCGGGAATGGGTTGTTAACGGAAAACGTTGTCTATTTTGGCCTCTGCTGCAACCTATTGTAAACATTTTGTGTTTTGATATTTTTGAATGTACATATTTCAAATAAAGCTCATTAACCACTTGAGACCCGGACCAAAATGCAGGTAAAGCGTTTATCGATTGGTTTGCACAAAACTTATAGTGTTTACAAAATAGGGGATAGTTTAATTGCATTTTTATTAAAACATTTTTTTTTTTACTACTAATGGCGGCGATCAGCGATTTTTTTCGTGACCGCGACATTATGGCGGACACATCGGACAATTTTGACCCATTTTTGGGACAATTGTCATTTACACAGCAAAAAATGCTATAAAAATGCATTGTTTACTGTAAAAATGACAATTGCAGTTTGGGAGTTAACCACTAGGGGGCGCTGAAGGGGTTAAGTGTGACCTCATATGTGTTTCTAACTGTAGGGGGCGGGGCTGGACGTGTGACATCATTGATCGTGTTTCCCTATATCAGGGAACACACGATCAATGACAGCGCCACAGTGAAGAACGGGGAAGGTGTGTTTACACACAGCTCTCCTCGTTCTTCAGCTCCGGGGATGGATCGTGGGACTCCAGTGGCAATCGGGTCCGCGCGCCCGCGACCCACGGCTGGGCACTTAAAGAGGACGTACAGGTACATGCTTGTGCCCAGCCGTGCCATTCTGCCGACGTATATGTGCAGGAGGCGGTCCTTAAGTGGTTAATCTAGTGCATTGTTGGTTCACTTACCTTTTCTTTTGATTTCCCTTCTAAATGTTTTTTTCTTTGTTTGAATTTCTCACTTCCTGTTTCTCCTCAGTAAGCTTTCCACCATCATCCGAGTGGTGGAAAGTCATTTAGAATAGCTTACTGAACAGCTTACTGAGGAGGAACAGGAAGTGAGAAATTTAGACAAAGAAAACAAAGAAAAAAAAACATTTAGAAGGGAAATGAAAGGAAAAGGTAAGTGAACCAACAATGCACTAGCTTAAAGTAACATATTTAGAAAATAAAAACCAAACCTTTACAACCGCTTTAAGGTTGTTGTGCTGCACTTTATATTAATTTACTATGCAGATTAAAGCTTTCCCAATACAAAGAAACCCTGTTTTGATGAATCTGCCTTCCCATTGACATGCAGGATGTATATAAACTGTAAAGAGGACTTTGTTACTATGGCAAAACTAGGTCATTTCCTTTTTAACATGTTTTTAATCATTACATTGTGCAAGCATTTTTCCTTCTATATTTCTTGTTACTAGGCAAAGTCATTTTAAAGATGAAAACACCTGTAATGCACACATCACACCTCCTTTGTTCCTGTACACAATACACTGAAAGTCATTACAAACAGCCCTGTAACCTTCACTGATACCGGGACGCAGGCAAAAAGCGTTCAATTGGAACCGAAGCCTGAAGTTGGGTAAACACTTCAATTAATATTTGTATGGCGATTCCCAGTACGTTCGAATGAAGGTCAAGATTGTTTCCCTAACACTTGATTTTCGATTGAATAGACTTTACCGAACAAAAACACAAAACACACGGTTAGAAATCAGTACATTTAAAAAAAAAAAAATCCATCCTGGCCCTTCACATCTTCAGCATCAGTGTGGTGAAAAACAAACGTCAATTTGACCCTATTTATGATTAGAAAAATGAAGAAAGATTCTTACGATGACAAATGTCAAGAGAAATTCTACTAGTATATACCCAGGTTAAAGCGGAGGTCCGCCTAAAAATATAAAAAAATATTAAAAGCCAGCAGCTATAAAATACTGCAGCTGCTGACTTTTAATAAATGGACACTTACCTGTCCAGGGTGTACGCGATGTCGGCAGCCGAAGCCAATCAGTCGATTGGCTCTCGGCTACCCCCGCCGCCATCCTCTGTGAGGGAATCAGGAAGTAAAGCCTTGCGGCTTCACTTCCTGATTCCCTACTGCACAAATGCGCGAGTCGCGCTGCGCATCCTCACTGGTCCCTACTGTCTTCTGGGATCTGTGTGTTTCCCAGAAGACAGCGAGGGAGGACAGTGTAGGCGCAGGAAGTGGCGTAGGTCACCACAATCACCACAGTGATCTGTGTTAGGAAGTGGGAGCAAATACCTGTATTAAACAGAAATCTGCTCCCTCCTCCCCCCCTGAAAAGTGCCAAATGTGACACCAGAGGGGGGGGAAGAATTCCAAAAAGTTGACGTTCCATTTTTGGGTGGAACTCCATTTTAAGAGGGTTTTATTTGGACGTCTCTTCTAGCTACCAATTAATTTTTTTTTGTTTTTGTACACTGCCTGTAGCGCATTCAGGGTGCGCTGTACACGCTCCATCTACTGTTATGCATCTGTAAGATGATGAGAGTGTCAGGATACTGAAACTCCAGTGTGAATGTGCTAATGTTGCATTACTGGCCCCCATATGGCTACAGATGGAGGATCACTGGAGGGGGTCCAGAGGGGTTTCATTTTTAGATTTCAATAAAGTGGTTGCAGTCAAAAACAACTCAGGTTTTATTTTATTTTTTATTGCATTTTTTTACATTAGTTGCTCACTTCCCGTTTAAAGGTTAATTCCACCTTTAAAACCACGTTAAACATTACACCCAAACTTAAAAAGTCTGATTAGGAGCTCCACTTTAAAATATATGAACTCATGTGCATTTGGACAAGTGTTTGGAAGTGCTTTACAAGTGGAGAACTACAATGAACTGTTTTAAATGAGAAAATGCTACTCAACACATCATAAATGCACTTTTGTAATGCACTGAAATAGGGCTGTAACTAGCGATTATTTTCATAATCGATTAGTTGGCTGATTATTGTATCGATTAATCGAATAGCCTAATTTGGGCCAATTTGTTGTTGGGCAGATTACAAAACACAAATTGCCGCAAAAACACATTACATGCTTTTCTGCAGCTTCTCCATTGAAGTATATTGAGCCAAAAAAAACAAAATGGCACAGTTTTGCGTTAAAAAGTCTTTGCCCTTTCCAAATACGCAGTAGCTGAAAAAAAATCATGGATGTGAACGTGTCCCATAGGAAAACATGCAACTTACCTGGGGTTAAAAAAACAAAAATAAGTACAAAAAGAGCAAATAATCGCTACTGTAAGGGGTTCATTTTTTACTGTGGGACAGTGAAAGTAATATTTACTATAAAGGGCTAATTTTAGTTTTTTTTAACCCCATTATCTTACTGGCCGAATAATCAATTATGAAAATTGTAATCGATTAATTTCATAATCGATTAGTTGTTTCGGCCCTACACTGAAATGCCAGTTATTGGTGCGCACAAGCCCTGAACCTCTAATTTCTCCAGTATACATGTGAAAAATTTAAATTAAAGCCTGTCTATCCCTAGAACAGCACATAGACAGCTTCTACATAGGGAACAATTTGATTTTCTATCAACCAAGATGACTGGGGAGTTGGCAGCCAAAAAACTCGCAAAAGCGTAGACAGGTGACTATAAAACAGAGGAAAGGAGGAGAAATAAAGGATAACTGCACAAAACATATAGTAGTCCTTTAAGGGGTAAAGGTTAATTTTTTATTTTCTAAATAGGTTCCTTTAAGCTAGTGCATTGATGGTTCATTTCCCTTTTCCTTCGATTTCCCTTCTAAAATTTTTTTTTTTCTTTGTCTGAATTTCTCACTTCATGTTTCTCCTCAGTAAGCTTTCCACCATCATCCGAGTCGTTTTGGCTGGAGGTTAGTCGGCCAGAACAGCTTACTGAGGAGGAACAGGAAGTGAGAAATTCAGACAAAGAATTTTTTTTTTAGAAGGGAAATGGAAGGAAAAGGTAAGTGAACCAACAATGTACTAGCTTAACCACTTCAATACAGGGCTCTTATACCACCTCAATACCGGGTCTATTCTGACACTTCTCTCCTACATGTAACTGTTGTGTGAACTGTTAACTCGCACAGGAATCAGATTGCATAGGTGAGAACACTCATGTGATCTGATTCTAGTGTGGAAAAAACAAGTCCATGCGATTTTTTTCTGTACCAATCCAACTACAACTGTATGGCTGAACGTGCATCTCACAGACATCGCATGCGATCGGCACCACAGGTGCAAATCGCATGCAATGTTTTTAATCGCACTGGTATGAACCTGGGCTGAAGCAGAGAAGAAGAGCACAGTTCTCTCCTAGCAAGGACACAGGGTGTTAATTACTCTAGAGTCTAATTCAGATAACAAAGAGATAGGAGAAAAAGTGGGGAAGCTGGAGCACAGATAAGCCATGGCATGAGGTTTACAAGGAGACACAATGAGGATCGGCATTTATATCTGACCTGGCTGGAGGGGGAAAAGTACAGAATGTACACAGTAGCTGGGTCTGCTGCTGAAGCCACGATCCAAGGGCTCCATCATCCATGTGCACTGGGGTCACAAGTTCACAAGACAGGAAGAGAAACTGACCAGCTCTCTCACTGGTCTCCCGTCCTGTGCAGAGAGAGGGAGGGAGGGGGGAACTGTCACCACACGCTGTATGAGAGAGAGCTCTCCGAACGCTGCAGCTAGCAACTCCTCTACCACATCGCGCTGGGAGAACGTCTCCCGATCAATCCCACACGCCGATGGTGCTCGCCCCCCTCTCCCAGGCAGCCCAGCTCCTCGCCAGCCCTAATTTTTCACTTGCAAAATGCGAGTGGAAAATTTGAGGGCTGCCCTAGGGAATAAAATGACGGTCATTGCAACTTTTTATCTTACGCAATAATTTTTCAAACGCCTGATTTCATTCATTAAAAAATAACAAAACAGTAAAGTTCGCTTCTGAGCGCGGGGGCGACAGGGGCGTTTTAATTTTTTTATTATTATTTCTTTTTTTATTTTACTTTTTTTTTTGATCACTTTTATTCCTATTACAAAGAATGTAAACATCCCTGATCAATCACTGATCTCATGCTTACTAGCCACAATTGCGGCTTTGTTTACTTCTGGGTACCCGGGCGTGACGTCATAACATCGCGCCCGGGCCTCCGACGGTCTTAGAGATGACTGGTAATCTCTATGATCCTCATGTGACACCGGCCGATTCATTCTCCGGACCCCCGATGGCACAGGAGAGCCCGGAGAAGCACCGGATGGTGGCGGGAGGGGGGGGGGGATGTCCCCTCCCGCCGCCTATAAGAACGATCAAGTGGAGGAACTGCCGCTATGATCATTCTTATCGTGCACAGAATTGCCAGCAGAAGAGAAGGATATCTGAATGATGACTCTAGCTGCAGACATCATTCAGATATCCCCCCACAAAGCCCAGGACGTCATGACGTCCACCCAGGATGGGAGATCTACCCATCAAAATATTTTTTTTTAAAGCCGTCAGCAGCACAGGTTGAATGTAGAGTGGAATGAAATATATACAAACAAGCCTCAAAATGTATAGGGACCGCCAGGACCTGTGTTGATGATATCATTTTGAGATGCTTCTGACAGCATTCAGAATTCATTTGACCTCCTTCTGACTTGATTCAAGCATACATTGCTGTCTCTAAGGCCTGATTCACACCTATGCATGTTGCTTTTGAGTGTTTTTGCAGTGCTTTTTGGGGTGCTTGCTGTGTTTTTTGATGTGCGTTTTTACCGTGATTTGCGTTTTTTTTTTTATTGTTTTACATTTCCTTTAACAACCAGATATAAACAGGTAAAAAAAAAAACGCAAATCACGGTAAAAACGTGGTACTTGTGTTTTGGATGCGGGTCCATTGAATTCTATTACATGCAAAACGCTGCTTTTTGCGGGGAAAAAAGTCCCTGACCCTTTCCAAAAACAAGCATTGATGTGAACATGTTCCATAGGACCCATGTTAAAAAATGTCCCTGCTTTTCTGCAAAATGCACCAAAAAAGGCATTAGTGTGAATGGAGCCTTAGGCCTGATTCACACCTATGCATTTTTTGTGCATTTTGCACTATAGAACGTGTTCCATAGGAAACCATGTTAAATGGACTGTAGTGCAAATCTGCAAAAAGCACTAAAAATGCATAAGTGTGAATCAGGCCTTAGGTTAGTATGGGAATGCAAAACTTGCTTAACTACTTCAGCCCGGACCATTTGGGTGGTCAAAGACCAGGCCACTTTTTGCAATTCGACACTGCGTCGCTTTAACTGACAATTGCGCGGTCGTGCGACGTGGCTCCCAAACAAAAGTGACGTCCTTTTTTTCCCACAAATAGAGCTTTCTTTTGGTGGTATTTGATCACCTCTGCGGTTTTTATTTTTTGCGCTATATTCAAAAATAGAGCATCAATTTAAAAAAAAAATCCATATTTTTTACTTTTTGCTATAATATATATATATATATATATATATATATATATATATATATATATATAAAATCTTTTTCCTCAGTTTAGGCCGATACGCATTCTTCTACATATTTTTGGTGGAAAAAAAAGAAGAAAAAATAAATAAAAATCGCAATAAGAATTTATTGATTTGTTTGAGCAAAAGTTATAGCATCTACAAAATAGGGGATAGTTTTATGGCATTTGTATTATTTATTTTTTACTATGGTGGCGATCAGCGATTTTTATTGTGACTGCAACATTATGGCAGACACTTTTGGCACATTTTTGGGACCATTGTAATTTTTACAGCGATCAGTGCTATAAAAAAAATGCACTGGTTACTGTGAAAATGACACTGGCAGTGAAGGAGTTAACCACTAGGTGCCGCTGTAGGGGTTAAGTGTTTCTTACAGTAGGGGGAATGGGCGCTGTGTCACATGACACTGATCTCTGCTCTGAGTACATGGAGACGAGATCAGCGTCATTGTCACTAGTCAGAGCGGAGAGATGCTTGTTTACACACTCTATACCTCCGTGTGACTATCGCGGAGATCCCCGCGGCAATCGAGTCCGCGGGACCGGCGGTCCAACTCACAGGGAAGGCGGAAGAATACCTCTTCCGCGCCCGCTCTCCGTGGTGGCTCAAATCCCGGCCAGCGCGTCGTCTGTGTACTGCCGTCCTCCTGGCGCCGCGGAGTGAGTGATTCCTTCCTGTATCTGAGTGTCTCCCCGCATGTGAGAAGTAGCAGTAAGGTAAGGCGACTCAGGAGAGCAGAGCAGCGGCAGCAGAGGACATCGCAGAGGCAGAGGAATCCCATCTACCTGTCCCTCAAGTCCATGTAGCAGCACCTATCAGGGAAGAAGTGATTCCTTGGGCCCAGGCAGCTAAAAATTACGCAGGTGTGTGCTTGGGGGGGGGGGGCTGGCTTCAAGATCTCCTCCTACTACTACTGCAGCAGCAGCATGTATACATTATGGCATGGTTGGCTCTGTCTGCCCATAACGCATGTGCTGCCTGCAGAGACAGTGCCACCCATGCCATGCCGCCAATGCCGTAATGTGCTGCAGACAGTGCCACCCATGACGCTAATGCCATAACGCATGTGCTGCCTGCAGAGACAGTGCCTACCCATGCTTCCAATGGCATTATGCCATTGGCGGCATGGGTGGCAGTGTCTACAGCACAATATGGCATTGGCGGCATAGGTAGCACATGCGTTATGGCATTGGATCATGGGTGGCACTGTCTGCGGCACATTACGGCATTGGCGGCATGGCATGGATGGGACTGTCTGCAGGTAGCACATGCATTATGCCATTGGCAGCATGGGTGGCACTGTCTGCAGCACAATATGGCATTGGCGGCATGGCATGGATGGCACTGTCTGCAGTACATTATGGCATTGGCGGCACTGTCTCTGCAGTACATTATGGCATTGGCATGTCCCGCTGTCAAGTCGCTGGGCCAGGGGGCGGAGCCAGGGGTGTGGCTAAAGGAGGGACCAGGGGCGGGACTGAAGGGGCCCCGTCAGGTAGGTTTGTATGGGGCCCCGTGATTTCTATCAGCGGCCCTGGTGTCTATCACATGCCTCATTCAAAGTCCCAACCCTATTCCCCCCTTTTTAATACTAATGACACTGGCTGAGAAGGGGTTTGACACCTGCTGCAGATCACAAGCAGAGTGCATTTTGTATGTGGTGTGAAATGCGCTGCACGTTCCTGTGCGGGAATGGTGTGAACCGGCTCTTATGCCGCGTACACGCGACCATTTTTCAGGTTGAAAAAAATGACATTTTAAATGGTCTAGAAAAAACAGCATTTTTTTTCAACCCGAGCATGTTCTAAATTTTTAATGCCCATTTTTTACATCGTGAAAAATGCTCTGGAGCCCACACACGGTCGTTTTTAATGACATTAAAAAAAAAAGTATTTTTTTACAACCCAAAAAATGATCGTGTGTACGCAAGGACAGTATTGGATTTATGGCTCAATAATATCTCTCATTTTAAATGCTGGTCAAATAAACCATAAGCAGTCTGGAACAATGTAGCTATGTATATACCATACCTGGCCGATGTCCCTGGAAGCCATTGAAGTACATATTGCTACTTGCGTCTCTAACTTCTGTGTCCCACGGCGAGCGGCTGCACCCCTAAATACTGAACACAGGAGGTCGGCTGCTCGGCACAGAAGCCATTCTGTGATTGGAGGAGGTGAAAAGTGTGACATCACCGTCCTGCCTCATCCAATCAGAGAACACTTTGCATCCATTCAGAAGATGCAAGGTATTCTCTGAATGGTGCCTGTGGAGATGACTGGAGTAGCGGGGTCTGCTTCCAGGGGCAGCTGTCAGGTATAGTGTATACATAGTTATACTGCTCTACGCCAGATCAAGTATAAAATATCTACACCTGGAATCCTCCTTTAACCCCTCAAAGAACCCAGCACTGGATTTCCTATACACAAGCCAGGTATCTATGGAGTATGGTCCCTCCAGAAAGGACTACATGAACCCCCTCCCCTGTATACTCAGCCTCAGCAGAAGAGGGGCCCTGGAAGGCAGCAAAGTTCAGAGTCCCTACACACAGCTCAGGATGGACCTTCCATCCCCCAACAGCCCCAGTGAGCCCATCCCAGAGCCCCATCCCCAGCAGTGCCCCCCAGCCTCACCTGAGCCCGTTAATATGGGGGGCACTATTGGACCTCCTCAGGCTGCCATCGCTGGGGATCTCCACGTCCAGCTCCATTTTCTCCTGAGCCATGATGGCAGCAGCGATCCTCCTCCCTCCCCAGTACAAGGCCTCAGCAGACAAGCTCCGAGCTCAGGGCTCCATGCCACAACCAGGGAAGACGATTGGCGCTCTCCTGTCGCCCTCTGCACTGTGTGAGGCCGAGGAAGCCCCGGCTCAGGCCCAGGCCAAGCTCTCCAGCCCTCCCTAAGCCGAGACAGAGCAGCGTCTAGCACGCATGCGCACAGCTGATGACTGAGCGCCGAGGACGGGCTGAGTGTGCTGTGAGGAGACACCTCCGGAGCGGACAGACTCAGTACTGGGGAGTGCTGAACTCCGACTTCCCCAATACAGAAGAATTGATCAGCCTTTCTGTGCTGGATGAGATTGTGACATCTCAGGGAAGCCTTGGATACATGTTTACAGCTCGCCGTATATTGGACTGAGCTGGAGATGTATCAATAATATACAATGTATGTGGATGTAACACACACAATATATAATGTATGTGGATGTATGTATCGTACACTATATACAATGTATGTGGATGTAACGCACACTATATACAATGTATGTGGATGTAACGCACACTATATACAATGTATGTGGATGTAACGCACACTATATACAATGTATGTGGATGTAACGCACACTATATACAATGTATGTGGATGTAACGCACACTATATACAATGTATGTGGATGTATCGTACACTATATACAATGTATGTGGATGTAACATACACTATATACAATGTATGTGGATGTAACATACACTATATACAATGTATGTGGATGTAACATACACTATATACAATGTATGGGGATGTAGCGCACACTATATACAATGTATGGGGATGTAGCGCACACTATATACAATGTATGTGGATGTACCGTACACTATATACAATGTATGGGGATGTAACATACACTATATACAATGTATGGGGATGTAGCGCACACTATATACAATGTATGTGGATGTAACGCACACTATATACAATGTATGTGGATGTAACGCACACTATATACAATGTATGGGGATGTAGCGCACACTATATACAATGTATGTGGATGTAACATACACTATATACAATGTATGTGGATGTAACGCACACTATATACAATGTATGGGGATGTAGCGCACACTATATACAATGTATGTGGATGTAACGCACACTATATACAATGTATGGGGATGTAACGCACACTATATACAATGTATGGGGATGTAGCGCACACTATATACAATGTATGTGGATGTAACATACACTATATACAATGTATGTGGATGTAACACACACTATATACAATGTATGTGGATGTAACGCACACTATATACAATGTATGTGGATGTAATGCACACAATATACAATGTATGTGGATCTACTGCACATTATATACAATGTATGTGGATGTACCGCACACTATATACAATGTATGTGGATGTAACACACACTATATACAATGTATGTGGATATACTGCACACTATATACAATGTATGTGGTTGTACTATATATATATATATATATATATATACATACACACACAATGTATGTGGATGTATTGTACACTATATACAATGTATGTGGATGTAATATACACTATATACAATGTATGTGGATGTAACACACACTATATACAATGTATGTGGATGTAACACACACTATATACAATGTATGTGGATGTAACACACACTATATACAATGTATGTGGATGTAACACACACTATATATATATATATATATATATATATATATATATATATATATATATATATATACCAGGGATGAGCCGAACAATAATTTGACTTAATATAGTTAATCCACACGTTTCTTAAAATCTTTTTACATTTATATCTACGGTACATATTTTTAAGATGTCATATTTTATGGTACACATTTGGCCACTTGAGAACTAATATACACGTGGGAATTAAGTTTTTATTTTAATATTTATTTTTTATCATTTTTTTTATTTTTATGTGAACTCATTAGGCCCGGTTTACCTCTTTCTTTTTCAGGCATTCCACCTCCTTCACTACCTGGCTAGACCACTTTGTGTCTGGCCCCTACCCCTCTTCTCCCTCAACTCACGTTTATATAGTTTTGCACACAAATGTGGAAATGGTCTTCAACTTTTTAATGTTTGCAAAGCATCATGGTGAGATCGGATGTTCTGGTCCGCCCTCTTTTTTTTATTTTCTCTTATTTTATTTTTTCTTACCAGCACATTATTTACTAGCACATTATGACATTGTCTTGCAGTTTTTTTTTCTCAGCGGTTTAGGCTTTAAGCCTAGTACACACCATCAGAAAATCTGACGAAGAATACCGCTTTCAAAGCGATCATCATCTGAAGTTGTATTCTGTTGTACAGGAATTTTCATAAACGCTTCATTTTCAATATGAGACTAGCATGCATGGAAAAAAACAATCATTCATCCAATATTCTCATTGGGGGCTATTTACTAAAGGCAAATCCACTTTGCACTACAAGTGCAGTGCTTACAGATGGTTGCCGTTTAGCCACGTCCCCAACATGTTTTGTCATACAGACTTAGCCATGTCTGTATGACGAAACATGTCGGGGCGTGGCTAAATGGCAACCATCTGTAAGCACTTCACGCTTGGACACCAGATCAGAGAATAACAGTTTGAGCTAGAGGAGCGGGTGAGAGTGATATCTAAGCCGTACACCTCCGGTCTGCCGTGACCACACTCTATACAACTAGACGTTTTCTCCAAGAGCTGTTTGCTGTGATTTTATTTGCTGGCTTTGATGTGAGTGTAATGGTTTTTCACATAGCGTTTTATTAAACTGGTTTTACAATATTACACTATTTGGAGCACTTTTTATTTACATGTGGAGAGATCCTATTTACATGCTTGCGGCTGGATAACAGAGATCAGCTAACCCTGTCTGTGTTGTTTAAAGCGATTTTTGCCAAGCAGGAGAGTGTAATGCCGCGTACACACGACCATTTTTAATTGTCTAGAAAAAAAACAAAGTTTTTTTTTGACCCGATTCTTGCCAAGCCTGCCTTGCCTACACACGATCGTGGAAAAAATAAAATGCTCAAGCAAAGCGCGGTGACGTACAAAGGGGAAGTACCATTTGGATGGCACCACCCTTGGGGCTGCTTTTGCTGATTTTGTGTTAGTAAAAGTTTGGTGAGAGATGATTCTCGCTTTTCAGTCTTTGTGCTTTTCAGTCTGTTACAGCGTGACGAATGTGCCATCTCCATTACGACCACTAGTTTTACCAGAACGAGCGCTCCCGTCTCATAACTTGCTTCTGAGCATGCGTGTTTTTTTTTCCAAGTCATTAAAGCCTAAACACGACTGTTTTTCACAACGTGAAAAACAACGCAAAAAAATAGAACATGTTCTAAATTTTTAATGCTCATTTTTCACATCATGAAAAATGCTCTGGAGCCCACACACAATCGTTTTTAATGACATTTAAAAATAAATACATTTTTCACATCATGAAAAACGGTCGTGTGGACGTGGCATTAGGCATAAATATCTGGCGAGTGTGTTATCCAAAGGGAGCGGAATCACTGGCACTTAGTGGTGTGGTGGAAGATCAGAAAAGTTTACACTGGATCAACTCTTTTTCAGATGAATTTCATTATGCTTATGAACTTTTTGTTAAATGTGGTATTATTTCACTTATCACAGGGTGATATTGTTACACTGATAATTTGAATTATCACATTGTTATCTTTGTAGCGACACTTTAAATTGTACCGTGTATGAAGTGTTTATTTTTGGGTTCCATACACATGAGTGTAATTTAACGCTACTTATTTTTTCACTATTTAGTTTTGATAGAGGTAAAAAAATAATAATCAAATTTCTACATCATTAAAGTGGCAGCAGGTTAGTCAGGTGTTTTTCCTTAAAGGGGTTGTAAAGGTTCGTCTTATTTTCTAAATTGGTTCCTTTAAGCTAGTGCATTGTTGGTACACTTACCTTTTCATTCAATTTCCCTTCTAAATGTTTTTTTTCTTTGAATTTCTCACTTCCCGTTTCTCCTCAGTAAACTGTTCTAAATGACTTTCCACCGCTCAGATGATGGTGGAAAGCTTACTGAGGAGAAACAGCAAGTGAAAAATTCAAACAAAGAAAAAAAAACATTTAGAAGGGAAATAGAAGGAAAAGGTAAGTGAACCAACAATGCACTAGATTAAAGAAACCAATTTAGGAAATAAAAGACGAACCTTTACAACCCCTTTAAGGTTAACTATATTTCCTGTTTTTTTTTTTTTGTGGCAGGCTTCCTGGATTCGACCCACTGGTCCTGTGGCAAATTTTAAAAAGGGACAGGGGGTCCAGATCCCAGGGTTTGCTGCTGGTGTCATTACTAGATTCCATCCTGGAAGTCTGCTGTGTCTTGCCAAGTCCAAAATGCCTGCTGATGAATGCCTGGATACAAGGGCCTTCATGGACTTGTAGTGTGCCCTGAAGATACCAGCCCTGGATACTGCCACCATTGACTCTACCAGTTATAGGCTCATTCCTGGGCAGCCACAAGCCTGATATAGGGACTAGGGATATTAGGAAAAGACTGCACTTTGGAGTTGAAATGTTTAGTAACTTCAGAGTGGGCATGGACAAAGTTTCAAAGGCTTTACTAAAAAAGAGGTATAATGCAATTAACTAGTACAGCTTGGGTCGGTAAGACCCCTTTCACACTGGGGTGTTTTTCAGGCGATTTAGCATTAAAAAAAAGCACCTGAAAGAAGCTGCATCTGCAATCCCAATGTGAAAGCCCGAGTGCTTTCACAATGAGGCACTGCGCTGGCAAGGCATAAAAAAAAAAAAAGGTCCTGCAAGCAGCTTCTTTGCAGCGCTTTAGGAGCCTTGAATACACCACTCCTAAAGCCCCCTTCCCATTGAGGGAGCTTTTGGCCCCAGTGTGAAAGGGGTCTTAGCGGCACTTTACCAGCGTTTTTCGGGCGCTGGCATTGTGAAAGGGCACTGAAAGCAAACGGCTTTCACATTGGGATTGCAGATGAGGCTTCTTTCAGGCGCTTTAAAGGCCTTTTCTTTTCTTTTTTTTATGCCAAAGCGCCTGAAAAACGCCCCAGTGTGAAAGGGGCCTAAGACATGTGGTTACCAAGGTTAATGAAGGTTTAACAAGCAGCCTGTACCCGTGCAAGGTGTGAGAGAGTGGAGAGGGTATTGACTCAGCATGTGTCTCCCCCCCCAACCCCCCTTCCAAATGCAACAAGTGACATTAGTGGTAACATGAAGAGTTCAAGGATAAGTTCACCTTAAAAAAAAAAAAAAAAACACACATGAGCCCAGAAACTAGAGCAGGCACAATCATGGACATGTACGCAATTGTGCTTGCACATGCCACCCAGACACAGTAAATTACTGTGGCGGCTCAGCAAGTGGTTAAAGTTCAACATCTTTGAAAAAAAATAAAAAAATAATACACAATAAAACAGAGGACAAAGCATATGCAAGACATGCATACATATACATGTATTCCAAGAATAAAACATTACAAATATAGGCATTTGTGAAAATCTTATCTATACAAAATATATGGCTAGCCTACTTAAAGCTCTATTTTAAACAAAGTAATGAGCCATTTTCATGATAGTGTCCAAAAAAACAAAACAAAAAAATAAATAAAAATAATGATAGACATAAGCTTGAAGCTTCAATACACACATTATAGAACGGAAAAAGATACGTTTACTTTCAATTTTGGATCCTTAACATTTACAGAGGATTTAAGATTTTACACTTTCCATGATGATCCTAAATGTTATGTACAATTAGGGGAGTAAAAAAGTAAACCTGACAAGAAATAAAACGGCATCAGAATTTAAAAATAAATAAAATGTAAACACAGTGCTGGGACATACTCTAGAGCGAAGATTGGGGGTACAATTGGTTAACGCTTAGCCACTTTAAATGCCTGACAGCAGTCAAAAAAAAAAAAAAAGTGTACTATACACAAATCTGAAAACACAAGCAGAATCAAGCATTGGAGACAACCATGCATCCTGCAATGAAAAAATAAATACAATTACACAGTCCATTATGTGCAGCAGAAAACCAATGGCTTTGCATTGTGCGATCCAGCAGTGTCCCAGAGCTCTTAATCTGCAAGTCGAAAAACATTCTTATGTATAGGCACCCCAAATTCCTCGGGTCTCACACACTCAGCACACACTGGTGCTTCTCATCTTGTGACAGGTTTACTTTTAAGAAGAGTTCTGGCTATGCTCTTTTTACTGGAAAAAAAATCCACAACATGATTATTGCAAAAAATTATAATTTCTGCTGGTAACTTTCTGGTAAAACCCAAAACAAATATACTTTCCAGCTAACAGCACTACTTTTGCTAGGGTTTTGATAGATGTATATGATAATACAAGTCAGCATGCAACCAGATGTGTTCTAAAAGCCAATATGTATTTCTGATTGTTAAAAGCACTTTGTTTTTAACAATCATATTTGGCACTTACACAGCAACTTTAGTTATCTTGCCATAGTTTGAAAAAAAAGCTTCAGTCTATGGCACACTCAGCAATAGCAAAGAAATTACAAGACTTATGCTGGCCATACACCTATAGATTATCTGCAGATTTTCTATGGTGAGATGGAAAAAGTGGAACAGATTCCTCCTTCTACGCTGAACTGTGTGGATGGAAGAATCGTCCACTGGCCCAAGCTTCTATATCTTGCTAGTCAGCCCCGCTGGCTCTCAACCTAAACAATGCCTGCACCCAATCAGAATGTTCAGGTATTGTGAGAGCCAACGGGGCTGACTAGCAAGATATGGAAGCTTGAGTCAGTGGGAGATTATTCCATCCACAGTTCAGCGTAGAAGGAGGAATCTGTTCCACTTTTTCCATCTAACCATAGAAAATCTGCAGATAATCTATAGGTGTATGACCAGCATAAGCTGGGCACGCTAGCACCTACAGTTTCCTTCCACAGTGTTACAATTCCCTCCAGAATACATTCAGTCCAAAACATATGGGCTTTACGTTTCTGGTAAAAGCAAGAGGTTCTGTCAGACTTTGCTCACCAACTTATTCAATTACTCAATAGAAGCAGCAAAATTTCTTAAAGGAATTACAGGCAGCTAATGGAAACATGAACTGATGAATACTGAGCAAGTCCCTTTTTAGGTAAGAAATCTATGTACAAACCATCCTCTCAGAATTTAAAGGATATGAAATAAAACCTACGTTGGACTTACCGGTAACTATTTCTACGAACCTTCCAGGATGGCACACCTCAGAGATGAGGGCTCCTCCCCACAGGAAACACAATCAATTGACAGCTTGATATAAGTCCCCACCCTTCCCCTTGATCACCAGTATGTAATAAAGTAATCCAGAACTGGTTCACAAAGGTCTCGTTCCACATAGGTACTTACCACCTAGCGTTTAGCTTATCTTTCCCTCCACATAGGGCGGGAAGTAGGCCTGCCGTCCTGGAAGGTTCGTAGAAATACCGTTACCGATAAGTCTAACATGGGTGGATCAGGTCTGCTCCACCTATGGCCCTGCCTTCTCTTCGGATGCAGGATCTAAGTGACATGGGCTCTTAAAGATAAAATCCGAGGGCCTGTGAATTTTTTAAAGATGGAAAGATTGACTGTGTCAACATTCTAGCAATCGTGGTCTATGTCTGCAACTGCTGCATAGGACCACCAAAAAGACTTAATCAGAGATCTGTTCTGTGAAACAAGGAACTACATTGGCCCAGCGTTTCCTAGCACTTCCGGGTTGCACAGAGTCTGTGCTTTCCCACTTCCTGCTCAGAACGAGGCTTGAGACCAGTGCTTCCAGTATAGGAAAACACGGTAGTGCAGCGAGCGGCTAATGGCAGCGATTTTGAAAGATCGATGGTGCGCACTCCCTGCGGCCAGAGCGCTGGTGCACACTTGGGGCGACCTGTGAGAAGGACAAGCCTACAGGTTAGTTCAGCCCTCCCCAAAACCTGTCTCAACAGGGGTACCATTAGACCCTCCCCGGTCTTTAAAACAAAAATGTCGCTGTGTTCGGGAGAAACACAATCAATACTGGGGATCAAGGGGGAAGGGTGGGGACTTATATCAAGCTGTCAATTGATTGTGTTGCCTGTGGGGAGGAGCCCTCATCTCTCAGGTGTGCCGTGCTGGAAGGTGATAGGAGAAATTTGCTTTTTCCTACCTTACAGTTGCAAACACCTCCTCCACCCCCTACCCAAGCACAGTAATGGTACTTGCCCTCCTGACAGGTGTCTATAGGAGACTGCTGAACACGGTCCGAATGTCGGGCAGCATCAGCCGGTTCAATAGAAACCAGCCGACATTCGGCCCGTGTGTACGGCAGCCATGCTGGCTTCTGTCGAAGGGTCATGACCAAAAAAAGGTCTGCTGACTGGCTCCTGTGATGAGCCAGTGTTCTGGCAAAGGCCTTCCCCGTCAGAACACAAAAGCACAGCAGGAGAGATCTGAGCGGTCAGTCTTTTTATTTTTTTTTTCCATTTAATGCGTTGAGTTGAACGAAAAAAAAAAAAGCTAGTAGTGTGTATAAGGTTTAAGTCTATTCTCCTATCGCAGCCTTCTTCCCCATGAACATGTTCAGTGTTATGCTCTGTACACACGATCAGTTTTTCCAATAGGAAAACTTTTTTTTTTTTCCAGCAGGAAAACGGCTCAAAATAGTCTTGCATACACACAGTCACGCAAATTTTGGCCAAAATTCCGAACGTCAAGAACGCGGTGACATGCAACACACCAAGATCAATGAAATTCAATAGGCAGTTTGGCTCTTCTGCTTGATTCTGAGCATGCCTGTTTTTTTTCCCACATCGTAATTGCATACAGACGACTGCAATTCCCAATAGGAATTTTTCCTGTCATGAAAATTGAGATCCTGCTCTCAATCTTTTCTTGGCAGGAATTTTCACAGGGAAAAAAAAGTGTGATGGAGCATACACACGGTCAGGATTCCTGACAAAAAGCTCACATCGCACTTTTCTTGTCGGGAAAACAGATCTTGTGTACCCATATTAAAGCGGACGTTTATGCTGCCTATACTTTGCCTTCCATAGTTCTTCCTTTCTGCCCTCATCCATATGTTAAATAAATATTTAAACAAAACCTGTGTTTTTGTTACATACCTCGTTTTAGACCCAGTGATCTGGGTCTCAGATTCTCTATGCAATGCCGCAGATCATGGCAGGTAGGATTAGCCAGCAATGTGCTATATCTAGCTTCTTGTATGCATTAAAGTACCCTATCTCAATACTTCTCCCAAAGAGCCCCTAACCCTGATGCAAGAAGTGTGCTGGCTCTTAAAAGCCTTTAGTAAACACAAAAAATGCCTTGACTGACTGATGTCAGTTCAGTTTGGAGGAATGGGAGTTTCTAAGGAGACTTTATTTGCATGCAGTCTGCCCTAGATTTCACCCACATGTGATGCAGAGACTTCCTGATTGAAAAAACGAAAACAAAAAAGGGGTGGGCCAGGAACAGCGAGGTTGAGGAGGAAAGAGCAAGAGAATTCTGGACATTCTCCAGCAGGGATATATATATATATATATATATATATATATATATATATATATATATATATATATATATATATATATATATATATATATATATATATATATATATATATATATATATATATATATATATATAAAACGAAGGAAGGCTCAATCTGACTTGCGGCAGTATGTAATGCACACCATCGGTCAGCAACAAAACCAGAGTAAGCAATTTCAGGGGAGGAGCCTATATAACTGTGCAAGACTGGAGTTCAGCTTTAATGGCCTAGTCCAGTGCAAGTGCTGCTGTACAGGGAAATTACAGCCACTATAAATGCCAGATTCAAGTATTTATATAAGCTGCATTTTCAAAAGCATGGCATTATCCCAATGAACACAGTAGTTAATAAGTATTTTAAAATATTCCTCCAAAGTTCTGCTTAAGCCTTTGCTCACACCAAATCAGACTTTGCAATATGCGACTTTCCTTGAAATCACAAGATTTCAAAGCCACATATCAGTGCAACCTCAGGTGCCACTTGATTGACATCTGTGCGATTTCATGTACAGATCGCTATGCAAGTCACACCTAAAATCAGCAAAAATAGTGCATGAACTTTTTTCAAATCGGTAAGGCACCGTAAAGTTGGTGTTGCACTTATTTGAACAGTTCCATTGCTGACAATAGGGTGCGGCTTGTCATGCAATTTGGATCTGTCAAATCGCACGACAAGTCACACCATTGTGACCGGGGGCTAAAGCCAGAATGAAGACTTTGTATGGAGATTGACAAAAGCAGACTGTGGGGGAGATTTACTAAAACTGGTACACAATCTGGTGCAGTTACAGGTCATCAGGTTATATTAGAAGGCCGATTGGTTACTATGCACAGCTGCACCAGTTTAAGTTAATCTCCCCCTTAGTGTCAAATCATATCTACTTTTGCAGACTTAGGCCGGGTTCACACATGTGCGGCTGCGTGCCTGGGGTCCAGTGTATTCTTTACACTGGTTCAGGTGCGATTCAAGTCTGAATTTGCACCTGAACAGGACCCAAACACACACCAAACCCTTTTTCAATCCATGCCGTGGCCGCTCCAGAAGTGTGTGAATCAGTCACACTTGCCTGTCATGTCAACTGGATGTGGGAAAACTTGCATCAAATTTGCATGTGTGTGAACCAAGCACTGCACAGTTCCTACAACAATCTCCCCCAGTTTATGTTGCTGCTTGTTAGAATGCCAGGTCTGCCCCACTGATTGTAATGGTAGGTAATTGTAAAGGTAGTGGTGCTATAAGCACTCATGGGGAAGGAAAGTGGCAGCATTTTACTACTTCCAGGCAAGGATAACTTTAGAAATATCACCTAATTTATCCTTAGCCAAGCTATGTATGTTAGTGCAACTAATCCAAAAAACAAACAAAAAAATGTAACGTATTGTATATTTCAAATTATAGGGGGGGGGGGGTGGCAGCTGCATTCAGTTTTTTTTTGTCATGCGTGTATCCCTTTATTTTCACCTGGTAATCATCCAGGAACATCTCCCGTCTTAGGGTGGCTACATTCTCTCTTGCACTGCATCTATGGAGGCGCAGCATAGCCACCGGAGAGGGTGGTGTTGGATGGACTAGTAGAATTAGCGACGAACAATGTAAAGCGTAACTCCAGCAAACACTAAAGAAGTTACAGAAAAAGCATTTTCCCCCTAAAGGTTTTACATAACTGAATAAAAGCTGATCATTGTAAGCACCCCCTACTACAGTTAAATAGTTTGGGCTGTTAAAAAAAAAAAAAAAAACACAGACTTGCTGGATTAGCAGGTAATAAATCTAGGTCACATTTTTTATTTTGGTAATACTTTAAACTTGATTTGCCATGAAACCAAGATTTATTAAAAATAAATAGGCTGTTTTAATTTTGTAAAATTTTACACATTTGTAAGAACATAATCATTTTTCATTCTGGAACAGGCACACCTTTGCTAGTAAAAGTTAAAAATACTAGCCAAACATGACAGACATGGCAAGGAGCAATTATTTCTCATTTGATTAGTTATCTTGTGCATCTGGCTACCTGGTCTCTAAATCCCAATACCATCCGGACTAAGGCTCGGCTCACATTGCTGCGACTTGGGATCTAACTTGTAAGACCCAAGTCGCATGACATGTCAAATTCAATGTTAGTCAATGAGAGCTGTCCTAACTAGCACTAATGAAGTCGCTCCGACTTTAGAAAAGGTACTGTTTCAAGGTGACTTCTATCAAAGGTAGTACTCAAGTGGACAGAAGGTCGCATAGCAAAGTTGCGTCGCAAGTCACAACCAAGCTTTAAAAGGGTTTGATTTACTAAAACAACACAAAATCTGGTGCAGCTCTTCATTGAAACCAGCTTAATTGAGCAAGCTGAAGATAGAAGCTGATTGACTACTATGCACAGTTGCACCAGGATTATGTACTCTCCAGTTTTATTCAATCAACCCCAAAGGCACCCGGTCACCAAAAGGGTCACTTCTAAACATAAATACAAGACAGCCTGTGAAATAAGAGTGAATACCTATCTTTCCAGTGGACCTTGTGTTGAAAAGCTACTTACTGCTCCTGGCCACTACATGTACTAGTCCCACTGGATTGGTGGAATAACTGTTTGCCCGCTCAGTGGGTTCTCTTGTGGGTCCTGTAGTGAGGTACGGAGCCAGTGGTATTAACTACAGCTTGCAGTGAGGTAGCAGATATTCTGTACACCCAAAATGTGGAATAAATGCTGCAACTGTAGAATAGCAAAGCTGCAGCCATTTTAATACACAGCCTGCTGGAAAGTCAAGTATATTCAGTCTTTTTTCCAGATTGTCCTGTGGATCTGTCTTTAAACTACACTATTGTGTGAAGAGTTGCTGCACTTTGAAAGTTGGATGGAAAACCAAACAGTTTTATCAGTTTCCTAGTTCTCAGTAACCACATGACCGAAACTATTGGAAAAGATGCACCTTCAACCAACCAATTTCTATCCTTTGGTCACCTGAAACTGGGAAACAACGAATATCGAGTGAGGAAGGTAGAAAGGAATAGAACAGCCTGCCATATGCACAGCATAAACAAACACTGCAATTTTCAGAAGATCACAGCCAGATTTATATTGCAAAAAACAACCAGCTAGACCAAGGCATCCAAACAAGTTTAAAAAAAAAAAAAAAGTTGGTTGGAATGGCCTGCAAACTACCATGGGACTAAGCATGTGTTTATACAATTACATAGATGGTAAAGTGAGAACAGTCAAAAAAAAAAAACAAAAAAAAAAGTGCCCAGAAAAAATAAAAAAAAATAAAAACACATAACATGCAGAAACATTGGAGGACATGGACAGTAACCTGACAGGACAGAACCAATTCAATTTGTCAATTTCAAATGAATGTAAAAATCTTATCAAGCGGACAAAAAAAAACACCAACGACAGTCAACGCTGGTCAAAATCTGTAACCAAGCACTTTGAGTACATTCTTAGACCATGGTTACAGACCTCACATACTTTACATTTTAAAATAAATAAACACTAAATAATAGCAAAGACAAAAAAAAAAAGTCAAAGACCTGGAAGATACAGGCAATATGTACACATACTGTACATACTATTCTGTACATAAAATATACAGCCCCCTACTTTCTTTTCTGTAACAGTCCACACAGGAAGGGGCATTTTTTATATACATAATAATTATAAAAAAAAAAAAAAAAAGTGAATACACACACAAGGACAGGGCTTGAAGAGTAGATCACTTTGCTTTGTACTCCGCCATGCAGTCTCCAAACAACCTGTGCTAGGACCTTCACTTTGGAGAAAGATCATCTAATGATATGAATGAAGAGCTGGAGTTTGAACAAGCCACAGGTGAGTCAGTCACACAACCATCTTTAGGCGTCGTGTCGGGGAAGCCAATGCTGCTGCTGCTATCAAGGTCTGAAGAAAGGCTGGAAATGGAGGAAAAGAGTTAATCAACTTGCTGTCCAGTACAACAGCTGAAGTAGCAATACTGCCTGCATTTTCTCACCATCCTATTAATACATTCCTTAGAACTCCTCATTGCCATGCTTTCCTTACCAACAAAAATGCACAAGTAGAGCTTGGCTCCAATACAGATGTGCATTATGCAAATGTTGCACCACAATGGCGAAAACCAATTATCAGCTGAGGGCATGGCATTTAGCAACAAATGTTGTCAAAAGCGTTGCATGAAAATTATGTTGTTTTTTTTTGCATATCACCATGTAGGGTGCAGATGCTAGAACAGGTTACATATGTTCCACCCTAAAAACTTGTGAAACATGCAAGATGGTCCAAACTTATCCTTTAAAAGGCATTGTAAAGTCAGAAGGTTTATCTCAATGCATGCTATTCATTAAAGCGGACCTTTAGAGCCAGTTCACATCACACCAGACGCAGTTCTATACAGTTTTGTGTGCATTTTTTCTGCACTAAAAATGCAGCAGTGTTTTCCATGTATTCCAATGGCTCTAGTTCACACCATGCAGTCAGTTTCTGGTGCAGAAACTGATCGGAAACTGACTGCATGGTGTGAACTAGAGCCATTAGAATACATGGAAAACACTGTGCATGCATTTTGTGCAGAAAAAAAAAAAAAAAAGCACATGGAACTGCATCTGGTGTGAACTGGCCCTTAGACATTTTTTCAACTTTCCATCTATTAAATCTCCTGCAATTGTTGTTTTAACTTTGGCTCGTAAAACATTTTATTTCCCGTTTGTCTGGTCATTAGCTTAGGCTTAGGACATCATGCACAGCTCTCTCTCGGGAGATTTTACCAGGAAGGGAGGGGGGGGGATGAGTCATACGAGGCCCAATGAAAGCTGCAGAATCACAGTATGTATATATTATCTGCAAAGTGGTTGGAGGGAGGCTTCAGAATGGCAAAGATGTTTTTATTACTCATAATGTAGAGCAGACTGCAGTTCCTCCAAGATAAAAAGCCTTCTCTGTGCAGCAGCCTCCCTAATATTTACCTGAGCTCCATCCCTGTCGCCCGAGAATCTCTCTCATGATTGGCTGACACAGCAGCGGTGCCAATAGCTTTCGCTGCTGTCAAAGTCAGTAAGCCAGCCAGCCAATCGAGAGATGGGGGGGTCCAGGCCGCAGCTACATGTCTGAATGGACACAGGGAGCTGTGAGTTGGCTCGGGTGCCCCTATAGCAAGCTGCTTGCTGGTGGGGGGGCACTCAACAGGAGGGATGGGCCAGGAGCACAGAAGAGGCACCCGAGAAGAGGAGGATCCGGGCTGTTCTGTGCAAATCCACGGCAACAGCAGGCAAGTATGACAGGTTTGTTATTTTTAATGGAAAAAAATAAAAAACCTTTACATTTACTTTAAAACTGGGGTAGGCAACCACGGCACTTCAACTCTGGCGAAACTACAAATCTCATACCTGTCAGTCTTGCAATGTCTCATGGACAAAACTCCAAGATGCCATTGCCGACCTCATTCTGAAAGTGCTAATAGGTAGGATCAGCAGCTCTGACGTGACAAATGTCATGTCAGAGTTTGCAGATTTCCTATTAAAAAGGCAATTTCCACATGTAACCACTCTGTGCAATACCATTGTAAGAATTGTGTTCTAAATGTTCGAGGAGTACACAAAACAACATGTCCCATGTATTGCTCAGTAATTAGCCCTCCTATTTCTTATTCTGAACTACAGAATGACTAGACTTTATGTTTTGTAAATAGGAGAGCAGGCAAAATAAATCTGTATAGGGCTGACACCACCAAGTCCACACAATGTTGTGCGTCTTAACTGCAAAACAGGTCACCTTTTGGAAATTTGCCCCGACATTGGACCTCTTGCACATAATTCTGAAATCAATCCTTTAATTTCCATGGTCCACCCCACCACTGAACTCTGGAACTGTTGCCGAGTTCCCCTCCCCAACAATACTAGATAGCTAGAATGTAATCTTACCAACTGTAATCAGATAGATGAGCAACGTCAGGGGATAGTATGGTTGTAGTTCCTTGAAACAGCCTTTTTGGATGGTTTTCAAGTTCCATTTCAACTAAAAACAAATAAAATGTAGTTAGTATTTGGTTTAAACTAGGAACAATTTAGGTTTTGGACTTGTACATAACATTTCTCAGCATGTGCTGGTCTTTCCTTTGGAATTACAGAAAGAACAAACAAATGTAGGAGTAATATACTACCGCTCAGTTTGTACTTAACAACTGGCAGCCCTGATGACTCCATATATCAGTTTGCTTTCGCATGAACTAGATACACTGATGCCCCACCAACAGGTACACCATAGTAATATCTGTCATGCATTCTGTAAGACTTGCACAAGCTAATAACATGGTTAAATCCATAATATACCTTACCTTTTCTTTTTATGGGGCCAAGTGCACTCGGGCGAATGCAGTTGATTGGGCTCTGACTCCTCCTGCTAATGAAGGGAAAAAAAACATTTGTAAACAATCTAATTAGATAACATATTGGTGCCAAGAGTTTGTCATGAACCTGACCTGGAATAAAAAGGTAATACATTTAGGCTTTAGAAAAACTAAAAAAACACACCCTTGCGAAAATAACTCATGCCCCCCCATGAAGGAAAGCTGACCCTTTTAAACACACCAGTGATGATACACAAACAACCAATTCAGACAAGGGCTAGGAAACTCAAGGCTTATAGATAGATCCTCCTGAAAATATAATGTCCGTTGACATACTAGCTAGTAAGGTTCCCTGGTATAGTGAGGTAAATACATCTCGGCTATCAAGCATAGATTAAAGGCTCCATAAGATGTCAGAGTGCCCATATTTCAATACCTATTAGCATTCAAGTGTATGAACTATGCAAAGCGTGTTATTTCCAGCGATAGTGCATGTTCCATACCTTACGCTAGTGTTTCTCAACTCTAGTCCTCAAGGCGCCCCAACAGGTCATGTTTTCAGGCTATTATTTTGCACAGGTGATTTGATCAGTTTCACTGCCTTAGTAATTACCAGTCGTTTCATCTGAGGGAAATCCTGAAAACATGACCTGTTCGGGCACCTTGAGGACTGCAGTTGAGAAACCACTGCCTTACGCAAACAGTGAAAGTCCGACTGGGACTCACATGACAAGTCGTTCCCCATGTTTTCGCAATAATAACCAATCATGTGTGAGACCTAAAGTTGCAGCAACTTCAAAGTAGTTCATATGCACTACCTTGGTCCGACTTTCATGCAACTTGAGGACCATAGAATTCAATGTTAACCTTCAAAAGTTGCATGAAACTCATACCTGAATGTTATACAGTGCAACAGTTGTCCATTATCACTGGTCAAAGCCAAAGTTGTATCCAAGTTGCACTCCAAAGTTGGCGCAACTTTGAATTTGTACAAGTGTGAATGGAGCATTACTGTACACTTATTTCATAGTCTCCATTGTGCACCCAATTCCGAGAAAGGTCGATTAACCACTTCCTTACTGGACACTTAAACCATCTTTCCTGCCCAGACCAATTTTCAGCGCTGATGCACTTTGAATGATAATTGCGCGGTCATAAAACGCTGTACCCAAAATGACATTTTTATCAGTTTTTTTCACACAAATAGAGCTTTCTTTTGGTGGTATTTAATCACTGCTGGGGTTTTTATTTTTTGCTAAAACAAAAAAAAAAAAAAAAAATGGAAAATTGTGAAAAAAAAAATCATGTTTTATAGTTTGGTATAAAATTTTGCAAACAGGTATTTTTTCTCCTACATTGATATGCGCTGACAAGGCTGCACTGGTGGGCACAGATAAGGCGGCACAGATAAGGCAGCTCTGGTGGTCACTGATGGGTGGCAGCACTGTTATTCACTGGCAGGTGGCAGAGATGAGCAGGCAGCTGCTCTCCTGCATCGGGACTGATGTCCCTCTGACAGCCACCGGTGATCGGCCATTTTTTTTCTCCTTACGCTATCAGTGTGAGGAGAAAAATAGGATTTTTAAAATCCTTTTCTCTGTCGTCCATGGACGGACACAGCTTCCTTAAATCTTGACTTGTGGGCTATGTTCCTGTTCTATAGGAGAGGACTAGGCAGAACATGTTAGGTATTAAATACATGTTACTTTAACAGAGTTGAACAGCCCCGCCCAGGGGGCGGTCCCTCCAAACATAACCCTGCGTCCTGCAGTCAGCAGCTCAGTTCGTAAAAAGCAGTACAAACTTAAAGGAGGGGTGGGTGGTGTGTCTGTAAACAAAAAAAATTCTATTTATTCTCATCTTCCATGGATGGACACAGCCTCCTTAAATCTTGACTTGTGGGACGTCCCCAAGCAGTGTCAAAAAACAAAGGGGTGGGAACAGCAATCAAACAATCTTCACCCCAAACAAACAGAGCTTCTCAACGGAGGAGTTGCAACTTTAAACAGCCGCCTGCAAAACCTTGCGGCCGAAGGAAGCATCTGAAGATGCACTCACATCAACCTTGTAAAATTTGGAAAAGGTGTGGACAGACAACCAAGTCGCCGCCTTACACACTTGTGAGACAGATGCTTGATGTCGGAAAGCCCAGGAGGCACCAATAGCCCTGATTGAATGCGCCGTGACAGAAAAGGGAGGGGCCCGCCCCTTCAAGGGGTTGTAAAGGTAAAGTTTTTTTTCCTTAATAGCTTCCTTTACCCAAGTGCAGTCCTCCTTCACTTACTCATCCTTCAATTTTGCTTTTAAAATGTCCTTCTTTCTTCTGAGAAATCCTTACTTCCTGTTCTTCTGTCTAACTACACGCAGTAATGCAAGGCTTTTCCCCTGGTGTGGAGAAAGCGAGCAGGAGGGTCAGGACGCTCTCTATTTTGCAGATAGAGAAAGGACCTGTGTGTTAGTGGGCGTCCTGACCCTCCTGCTCGCCCCCTCAAGAGGCTTTCTCCACACCAGGGAGATAGCATCGCATTACTGCGTGTAGTTACAGACAGAACAGGAAGTAAGGATTTCTCAGAAGAAATAAGGACATTTAAAAGCAAAATCGAAGGATGAGGTAAGTGAAGGAGGACTGCACTAAGGTTAAGGAAGTTATTTAGGGGTGAAAAAATGTTTCCTTTACAACCCCTTTAAGGGCGTAGGCCTGGATGACTGTCTGCCTGATCCACCAAGAAATGGTGGCCGACGAGACCGTCAGGCCCTTCTGTGGACCAGATACTCCCACAAACAGCGAGTCCCACCTCCAGAACGGAGCCATAGCAGCCAAGTACACCCGCAAGGCATGTACCACGTCTAAGGTATGCAACGCAGCCTCTTTGGGATGCGACGGCTGAGGACACAAAGAAGGAAGTACAATGTCCTCATTTAGGTGAAAAGCTGAAACCACCTTCGGAAGAAAAGGCGGCTGTGAGCGTAGCACCGCTTTATCCTTATGAAGTACCAAGTAAGGTGACCTGCAAGACAAGGCCGCCAACTCAGAAACCCGTCTGATAGATGCAATTGCCACCAGAAAGAGATAGCGTCGAGAGGAATATCTCTGGTGTTCTCAAAAGGAGGCTCCTAACGAGCCGAGAGCACCAGATTCAAATCCCATGGAGGAAGCGGTGGTCTAATTGGGGGGGGGGGGGGTGTGGGATCATATGTCGAACCTCTTGCACAAACGTACCCACCAGTGAATGGGTCGCCAAGGGTCGTTGAAAGAAAACAGCCAAGGCTGAAATCTGTCCCTTAAGGCAAGTTTCTGATCCACTCCACGCTGTAAAAACAGCAGGACCCTGGAAACTGAATATGCTTGTGGACGCCACTGCATCTCCTCGCACAAGGAGATGTAGGCCTTGCAAGTGCGATGGTAGATCTTCCGAGAGTATGACTTTCGCACCCTTAGCATGGTTGAGATGACCGAATCCGACAGACCTCGGTCCCTTAGTACCTGGCTTTCAATAGCCATGCCGTTAAAGCCAGCGACTGTAAAGCAGGATGAAGTATGGGACCTTGAGACAGAAGGTCCTCCCGCATTGGCAGCCGCCACCAGGCGCACAAGGTCGGCGTACCAGGGACGCCGGGGAAAATCTGGAGCAATAAGGATCACCGGGATTCCCTCGGTCTCCACTCTGCGGAGCAGACGAGGAAGCAACTTCAAAGGAGGAAAGGTATAAAATTTGCTGATACTGACCCCTCGGGGCCACCAACGCGTCTGCCCAGGGATCTCTGGACCTGGCCACCAACCTTGACACCTAGCGATTGAGTCGAGAAGCCAGGAGATCCACGTCCGGCGTGCCCCACCTCCGGCAAATGAGTTGAAACACCTCCGGATGCAACAATCAGTCCCCTTGATCCAGCATCTGGCGACTTAGGTAGTCCGCCTGCCAGTTTTCTCCTTACAGAATGTAAAAAGCCGAGAGAGCCGGCACGCTCCTTTCCGCCCACCGCAGGATGCGAGCGACCTCCGACGGCGCAGCTGAGCTCCTTGTTCCCACCTGATGGTTGACAGGAGAAGGAGAGGAAGATTTGAGGGAAAAATCTGTTGGTGGACAAGAAAGAAACTTGATCTTGTACCCCGAAGTGACCACCTCGCAGACCCACTGGTCGGATGGTCAGAGAGCAGGGAGGTCCACTGATCAACAAATGGCAACAAATGACTCCAGGACTGCCAACAGAGTATCCATGGGAACCGCAGGTGCATTGGCACCGGTTGCTGCCTCAGGAATGTTTGGGGGAAGAAAGGTCAGCCACTGACTCCATGTTGCCCACTGACAGCCCTTAGGGTATTCAGTTAAGATACTTCAATAAAAAAAAAACTTCCACCCTCCTATGCTGCACAGACCGAGTGGTTTACCCAAGGGACACACCACCCAGCCAGGACCTGTTCAGCACCGCTGCCCACTCTCCTTACACACACACACACACACACAGCTTGTGTCTGAGGAAACTGAGTCCAGCACTAGAGGCCAAAATCCACTCCCAAACGCCTCCGAGAAAAAGGGAGCGGACCACAAAAAAATGGCCGCCCGCAATACAGACCTGCGCCACAGCACAATGGCCGTCAATGGTAATTCCAATGATAACCATAGGCTATAGAAAAAATGCCGCTGCCAAAATGGCGCCCAAATGCCGCGATGTGGACAAGGCGGCCACGGTGGAGGCTTCCAAGAAAAAAAAAAAAAAAAAACACAGAGTGGGCCTGGACACCCCCACAGGTATGCCCCGGTCACAGCGAGACCCGCAAGGGAAGGAAGAGAAGAGGTGACAGAGGGAGAGGAAGGAGGACAGGAGAACCCCCTTCCTAGGAATGCTCAGCTGCAGGGGGCATGCAGGCTGCTCGAGAACAGGAGGACATCCATTTTTCGGCTATAGAGTGGATCTGAAGTGGCTAATATAGCCTGTAGAAAGGATTATGCAGGCCATACATGGAGCGAATTTCTTTCCTGCAACGACAGGTTGCAAAAGATAAATTTTGCCCACCAACAGTGGTGACAGGAAAATACATACCAGCTGCCATCGCATGTAAAATTCAGCAGGCTGGTTGCACCAAAGTTGATCGATCAACTTAAGTACATTCAGCCTGCACATACCGTGGTTTGAATCTTGGCCTGCTAAACTGGCTGAGAATCAAACTGTATATGGCCTGCCTTACCCCTGAAAAGCCAAATCTATGGAGCTACTGCCCATAGCAATCAAGCTATGTTTTCAGTCTGTTGGACAACATATTTAGGTTTCCCTTTCATCACATTCACAGCAAAGTACAAATAAAAGAAACAATGTAGAGTCTTAAAATATAATACTTACGTGGTAAATCGTCTTGTGGGACTAGGTATAGGGCTTGGAGGCAAGCCATTACTGCTCAAACACATTTGTAAAGAAGGCGAGAAACATTGCTGTGGGTGACAAAACAAAAGAATGTCCTTTGATCAGTACAAGCACTTATCTTTAACACCTAGGAGATTTTTTATATCAGGAGGGGTGGCAACATTGTTACAGCTTACAGTTTTCATCAACATCCTAATCTGTTAACCTGTACTAAAGAAATTCACACTTTTAGTCATGTAGGAGTATTATACTACCGCTCAGCCTGTTCTTAAAGGCCGTCAGCCCTGATAACTCCTTTGGTTTATATTGCATTCGTAAAAGTACATGTGCCCTATGGGAAAAGACCACATGATGTAGCGTCAAAACAACTAATCAACAATCGATTATTAAAATAGTTGACAACTATTTTCATAATCGATTAATCAGCCAGCCTATTAGTTGACCTGTATACAGAATGCATTGTTTGTTTACATAATCAGAAAATACAGTGCAGCACACATACAGCTCAGTACATCGTCCATACATGTGAGAAGACACAGTGCAGCACACATACAGCTCAGTACACCATCCATACATGTCAGTAAATGCCTGAGAACTTATGCAATGTTTTAAGAGCAATGCCTCATGGAACATGTAGTCCTGGGGAAGAAGTGAGCAGTTCTAAAGTCAAAAGTTTTTTTACCTTGCTATAGGGGCACTTTATATTATACTTTGCAGCTTGCTATGGGGGCACTTTGAAGGCAGGAGAGTTGGTGGGGGCACCCTAGAAGAGCAGAATCGGGGCTGCTCTGTGCAAAACCACATACCATACTTGCACAAAGTAGTAATATTTGTGGTTTAAAAAAAATAAAAAAAATAAAATGTACTTAAAAAAAAATACTCTGTGCAGGAAGATCAGCATCTGAACGCAGAGCAGACTGGAGACAATATAAAAGGCGTAATAATTACATAATTTTCTCAGCTTTTACTACTTTAATATAAAATATTTATATCTCCCTTTCACCCTTCATATCTGACTTCTAGTTATAATGCCCATATATCCTACTTCTGGTCGCAATTATTATTCTATACAAATTATTACTTTCAATGTTTCACAGTATAAATCAGCCCCTTATAGTAGCAATTGTCTCCTCTTTGTACTATAAAAAGGGCTAAATTTTAGGTTTTTGTTTAACCCCATTATGACAGATGATAAAAAAATAAAAAATAAATAAAAACACACAACATGCTGCTGCTGCTGCTACTACTACTACTACTACTACTACTACTACTACTACAGGTCTTAGGCCTGGTTCACACCTATGCGTTTTTTGCAGAAATGCACTACAGCTCATTTAACATGGTCATTGACCAAGAATTTTTCTATTCTGCTCCTTCGCATTTTCCCCATCACTGTGGTCGTAAAAAGAACGTCGATTTGACCAACACTAATGATTAGAAAAGTCGAATGAACGTTCTTAAAATTAAAATGAAGACATTGTTTTTGTATGGCCAGCATATAATATTGTACAGTGTTGTCTGAAAATCAGCAAAACAGTCTAATTTAAATTTTTCTTTAAATAAAAAATTTGATCCAAATCTGATATTTACCAGATTCAACCTCTTAGAGCCGGTTCACACAGGGATGACCTGTCAGGCGATTCAGCCGCCTGACAAGTCGCGGCCCGCTCTATTCAATGGAACCGTTCCAATAGGAGCGACGAAAGTTGCTCCGACTTAGAAAAAGGTTCCTGTACGACTTTGGGGGTGACTTACATTGACTTCAATACAGAAGTAATTTTGCAATTTGCCTCCCAAGTCGTCTTGAGATCGCCTTGCCGAGTCGCCCCCCAAAGTCGTGCCGACTGTGTGTGAACCGACTCTAATAGTATATACAGTACAGGCATACCCCACTTTTAAGTACACAGTGGGACCAGAGCATGTATGTAAAACGAAAATGTACTTAAAGTGAAACAATAACTTTTTTCACTTCTAGGGTGTAGTGGGGGGTCAGGGACTGTAGTGGGGGTGTCAGGAGCTGTAGTTGAGGTCTCAGGGGCTGTAGTGGATGTGTCAGGGGCACACTGGAACAGGGTGGGGTATGCTCTCTGAGCTTCAGCTCCTTCTACTGCGGCTGCAAAATGTCTGTACAGTACTTGTAAGGCACTTTACATACACTCATGGGTATGTCCTTACTCGCGAGTGTATGTAAAGTGAGTGTACTTAAAGCGGGGTATGCCTGTATATCTCTTCTGTCTGTTATTCTCAGAATGGATTAGAGATTTTGCTGCCTAACCATATAGTTGGTCATTTATATTTACCACTGCAGAGATATTTAAGAATTAATTGCCTCTTTATACTTTACATATTAAAGCAGACTTCCATCCATTTCTGTGTTTATTAAAAGTCAGCAGCTACAAGTTTTAACAGACACTCGCTTGTCCCACGATCCAGCGATGAGGCCACCCGAAGCCTCGCTCCTCTCCCTCTGTGCAGCGCTGGCATTGCAAGTGTGGGCACCTGGCTATGACAGCTTGTGGCCATGTAGCTGGGTGTGCACTGTGAATGCACGGGTCATGCTGCATGTTTATAAATGAGCAGGCAATCTCCTGGGACCTGTCCCAGAAGGTTGGAGGGAGGGGGACTTCCGCTCTGCGTCACGGTGCCTTGAACGGAAGTGGGAGCTAGGTACCTGTGAAAACTAGGTACCCGCTCCCCCAAAAAAATGACATGCCAAATGTGGCATGTCAGGGGGGATCACAAGTGCTTAAAGCAGAAGTTCCACTTTTGGGTGGAACTTCGCTTTAACTAAATTAGAAACTGCACTTTAAGGTTATTACCAGATCAGTTAATCGGAATAATAAAATTGGCCAACTAATTGATTGCTGGAAAGGCATTCGAATTTGCTTTTGCATATTCAGTGTTGGGAGAAATTTGTCCATGGGGTGGACCAGGAGAGCTCAATAGCTAAACCTGCAGGAATATGTCCAGGGGTTATAGATGTACCTTGAAAGAACCTTTTCATCATCTACCTTACGATGGATACTGCATTCTTCTATTTAAGAACCCTGAAGCCATCAGAATAGAATTTTCTTACTGCATAGTGTTATTACACACACATCCAGCTATTTGGTAGATTTTTTTTAACGAATGTTTGTGCGGTTACAACGATCATTTGGAACAGTCCCCCCCCCCCCTTGTACACTATACGTGCTGAGGACTTTTCATGGTTCCATGCGAAACAAACTTGTCTTCATATGCTCAAATAAAATAAATAAAAAAGTAGCAAATGTAATCTGAATACCAGAAAAAAAAAAGCAGATTATTATAAAGCAGGGAAGAGCACAATGACTTTAGGAGAACACGTAGTAACACAGGGAAAACAGATTTAATCTCGTGCCTCATTTCACTACAATAAATCACCATCAAATCTTTCCCTACTTTTTGCACTAGCCTAAACAAGACCACAAGCAGAAAAAAAAAAAAAAACACTACCTTTCCTATTCCTCTTGTAGGCGAAGGGGCTGGTGACACTGGAGCAAAGTCAACACGTTTTGGGGATGAAGGTTTATCAAGCTTGTCAATATCATTATCACTCTGTAAAAAGAAAGTGTTTTAGGCTCACAAGAAGCAGAAGAAAGATTTACTTGAGCAAATACCAAAACAATATCAACCGCAGCCTCAACAAAAAAGCTGAAACGAAAAAAAAAGTCCATATATTTGAAACCTTCACCTGGAAACGGTGGCTGCCTGTACATTGCCCCCATACTATCCCCTGAGTCACTGACCCTAAACAATCACAACTCCTGAACTATATACTTGTTGTAGGCCAGTGAATACAAAGGTGCTAAAGCCATGATCAATCAAACATCCAGGCAACGAGAGGTTCTATGTAAAATGAGCATGCCGGTTTGTTTTTGGTTGTTTTAGCATGCCAAATTAAAATGTCACTGGGAGAGGGCCTGCTTGTAGTTATAGTTTTCCTCTAGAACACAGGAGTCAAACGCAAGGCCCACGGGCCGAATCCGGCCCTCCAGGCCATTTCATGTGGCCCTCCAGGCCATTTCATGTGGCCCCCTTACCCCTCCTACAGCTGCAGGAGAGCTACAGCCTTCCTCTGGTCCTCCTCCAGACCCTTACTTTCTGCTTTCAAGCAATGCATCCAGCTTCTTCTGAGCAGCAGCATAAGGAAAGGGGGGTGCACTGTGATGTAAGGGAGAATGGGGGGGGGGGGGGGGACTCAACTTCTGATGGTGGGATGGCTCACCATCTAATGTAAGGGGAGGGCATGCGTTGGACGTCTAATCTTACAGATACAACCGGTCCTTTTGAGGACAATCATAATGCCGATGCGGCCCATGATGAAACTGAGTTTAACACCCCTGCTTTAGAACATTGTGAGAGTCCAAAAGTAAGGGGTTTTGATTATGTAAATCTCAAATTTGAGATAAGGAAAATAATCACTTGTTCGGGCGTGCGACGTGGCTCCCAAACAAAATTTCCGTCTTTTTTTTCCCCACAAATAGAGCCTTCTTTTGGTGGCATTTGATCACCTCTGAGGTTTTTAATTTTTTGCTATAATAAAATATCCCCAAAAAATAGAAAAAACAACAACTTTTTTTTCCTCAGTTTTGGCCGATACGTATTCTTCTACATTATTTTGGTAAACAAAAACGCAATAAGTGTTTATTAAATCGGTTTGCGCAAAAGTTATAGCGTCTACAAAATATGGGATAGTTTTATGGCATTTTTATTATTTCTTTTTTACTAGTAATGGCGCCAATCAGCGATTTTTATCGTGACTGGCGACATTATGGAGGACACATTGGACACTTTTGGCACCATTGTCATTTTTCCAACGATCAGTGCTACAAAAATTCACTGATTACTGTAAAAATGACACTGGCAGTAAAGGGGTTAACCTGTAGGGGGTGCTAAAGGTGTTAAGTGTGACTTAGGGAGAGCTTCTAACTGTTAGGGGGCGTGGCTTGACACATCACTGATCGCTGTTCCCGATGACAGGGAACAGACGATCAGTGATATGTCAGGGGAAGGACGGGGAGATGTTGTGTTTACACTGATGCTCCATCCTTCATCATTTCGTATTAAATTTGGGGATGGCCTTGCTGGCTGGTCGCAAATAGCAAGGTTGGGAAAGTTCAGTTCAACGCCATCCTTCCAGAAGTAAGCAGTCACATTCTGTAAATTCACACACACTCGTAAGTTTTGGACACCTCCCCATCCCTCAACACAATGTTCCAGATCTTTAACAAAAAAAAAAAAAAACAAAAAAAATTATTATATATATATATATATATATATATATATATATAGTATGAAGAGAGGCATCTTTCAAAAGGTAGGGGAGGCTCCAAAAGGTATTCAGCTGCCTGACTTTAAAGGGCCCATGCACATTGGCCTGCACAATAAAAAGCAGGGCGCTATAACTTGAAGGTGATGGTAGCAGTGTTGTGTGTGACATTTCATTCATTTCTATGCACCACAGCTCAGCTGTGGGGCGTACAAACAGGAAGTGTATGGCGCTTTTAGGTAAGCTCTGGTCTGTTGCAGAAAAACGCATACACAATGTATTTTTTCCTCCCCACACTGCTCATCTCCCAGGGGCTCTGTTGCAGCATTTTCTGTGTGTCCTTGCAGTGACTGGCATTGAACTGATGCAAGAAAACACCAGTCACCGCACTAGTGTGAATGAGCCCTAAAGGCTCTAGATTAGCTTTACTGCTATAAAGTAATAGGTTCACTTTTAATACCCAGAACAAATAAATCATTTGGGGGGGGGGGGGGGTGTAATATTCAAACATTTACTGCAGGTGTATTCCCTGGTGCATGCGTTTTAAATTACAGTAACTGATTCATCAGGAGTAACTGTCACGTTCACTGGTTTATAAGGTTTTATATTAAACTTTTTTTTAATCTGTGTGCATTAAAACAGATAATAAGCAACTACTTACCAGGCTGAAGCTTTCCTCCCAGGAAATACTCATTTGCATTGCAGTTTGCACTTCCCTGAAAACATTAAAAGTAAATTAGTGGAACTGAATCACTGTTCTATAATTAGAAAAGGCCACACAATAACCAAACAAAATATCACTAATAAAATTCAAACCTGTATAGAGCTAGAACAGACACCTTGCAGTCTAAGAAAACCATGTGTGTGCATGCCAAACCTACCTTACCAATTCTATTAAGATTAGCTTGATTAAGCCGATTACTACATGCACATCTTTCCATAGGTGTGACTCATTAAAAAAATTCTGCAAATACAGAAATAATGTTGATTCTGATAAAAATCTGTGTCCTTAACACTGCTTGAGATTTCATTGCTTGGGAAGTTATACCAGTCTTGCTAATTTTAAACCTTAACTACAGAACACATCTCCATATGTTATGGAGCCAAGGAGAGGGGGAGGGGTTGGTGCTGCTCCGCCATAGATACAGTACATTGGCGTGCTGCCACCCTAGAATGTGTTACTGGCAGGTTTCACAAGGTGAAAATTGTTGGAAAAACCCCCAAAAAATAAAACTAATGCAGCCTTGACCATCTAAGAACTTGTAAACTTCTAGATTATATTTTTGGTTTTTGCTTTAGACTCTTTTTTACACGGTAATGGGGAGGCACAGTAAATGAATATATTCTTACCTTTCACGTGCGGTCTCTCGATTCATCAGATCCACTCCCTCCTCCTTTGAAAAGACAAAATAATATTATTGATTTGTGCCTCAGAACCTTGTGGTTATAGCATACCAGCCAGACAAAGTGACCTAAACTGCCTTTCAACAATTAGTCCGATACAACAGCCCAAGAAATTGTTGTGGCGGGATAAAACTATTCAAGTCTAGCTTAAAAGGCCATAGCAAGTTGGTCTATCCTCAAAAGTGCTTGAAATGTAACTTGAGATTTTTTTTAGTTTACTGAAAAACAAATTGCTGCGTAAACAGGCCGACGCCATGAGCGGTTCAGTGTGAAAGGGCTCTAAAGTGGAATTAAACCATCTTTATTCTTTACAGCCAAGGAAACTGCTTCTGTTTGATCTGCAACTGCCATGGTGCTGCACATGGGATCAGTTATGACAGCAGCCATTTGATGGTTTGACAGTTTGGTTGAGGACGCAAGCAAATTTGACAGCTGGCAATTCCAGCGTTCCAGGAAGGTAACTTTTTTTAAAAACTGTTAAATAAGTTCCTAGCTAAAGAACATCCCTAAAATTTGAAATCCAACTGCCGTCTGTCACACTATAATTAGAATAATGCAGAGGATTAGGAAAGAAAGAACACTCATTGTTTAAGATTGCCCAGACTAGATATTCTTTACACTACAAACATCTGGTGCACTTTTGAAAAGTACAGAAGCACAAAAATGCAAAATAAGCTTTTCAAGCATTTAGCAAAAGCTCCTATCAAAAGGAAAGTTAGGTTAGAGGACTACACAGCCGTGATCGATTTCTTAGTTTTTAAAGAGCTAAATTTTTAGGACAAGCTTTCAAGGCCTATCACCTCCTTTTAAAGGTCCAAGCAGTACAGAGCTACAAAAGGTTTTAGTAAAAAATGTTCACCAATATACAACTACCATTACCCTAAGCGACTGGGGGAGGGGGGGGGGGGGACCACAACATTTTCAGGACACAAAGTCCTGAGAAAAACATCCTGCTTAAAGGGGTTGTAAAGGTAAATGTTTTTTCACCTCTAAGCATCCTATGCATTAAGGTGAAAAAACATCCGACAATACCGCCCCTGCCCCCCCCCGCGTTAGTTACCGTATACTTACCTGACCCCTCGAAAGTCCCACGCTCGTCCCCGACATCCTCTTCGCTGCTCAGCCTGGCCGTTGATCGACTACACTGGATGGATTGAAAGCAGCGCAACCATAGGCTTTCATAATTTGGCCCCAACAAGCATGCTTTACTGCATATACAGAATGATTTTACAGTTGTGGGTTTAGTCACACTTTAGGCTAGGTTCACACTGCTGCGAATTCAAAATCGCGGTAAAACAGCGATTTTGCGGCTGCGATTTAAGAGACATCTGTGCAGGGTTCAATGTAAATCGCAGCCCGAAATCGCAAAAAGTAGTACAGGAACTACTTTTTGAAATCGGTGCAGCGCCGCAGATGCGGCATCGCACCGATTAGGACAGTGCCATTGCCGACAATTGCCGCCGATTTGAGATGCGATTTGACATGTGAAATCGTACCAAATCGTACCCAGTGTGAACCTGGGCTCAAGGCCATTTTCACCAGTTGATCTGGCCAGTAGCACACCGATTTACTAAAACTCTGGTGCAGCTTCTGTATAGAAACCAATCAGATTCCAGGTTTGTTGGCTACCATGCACAGCTGCACAGATTTTACACTCTCCAGTTTCAGGAAAAGTACCCCTTTTTGTCTTTGAGTGACTCCACTCTGGATGAAGGAGCCACCTTTGAACATCAGCATTGACTCCACTGTGTGGAAAGTAGTGTTAAATGCACTAGCTGATTTAGATGGACTGGACTAACAAATTAAAGCCAAACTCCAGCCCACACATTTTAAGCAGTTACAGCAACAATTTTTTACAGAATTGTATAGGGGCCGATTGTTGCAAGTACCTCTGTCAGTGTTAAATGGTTTGTTCCAAGTCGAACACTTTTGCTAAACAGCTTGGTCTGTTATAAATCAGACTTACTGGCAGAAACAAAGAATGCAGCCACCACATCTAAAATTGGTAGGCTACAATATAATCATTATTTTTTTTGGCTTCAAGTTAAGAACGGCTACAAAATGCAGAGCGCGCACGCACACACTGGAAACTGCATGAAGTCACCATAAATCTGTTAATCAATGTTTATTTAATATTAACATTGATATGACATTAGTATTCCTCCTATCATGTCTGTGTGCACACCAATACTGTAAAACAAAGTAAACGTATAGATCAAAAATTCCTACCCTTTTCAGCTGATAAAGTCTGCTGCTTGGTATTCGCACAGGGGAGGAAGATGGTACCTGTACAGAAAAGATGTACATGGTTAGTTGCATGCAAAATGAAAGTACTAATGAGAACATGTAATAAAGTGATGGCTGCAGTGTTAAAGAGAACCTATACTTGCTTGCACTACCTTTCTGATGTACTCAAGAGATACTGAGTCTACAGAATCTGTCAGATTCCTGGTCCCCGTCTGCATTCTGCGGGTCTCCAGCAAACTCCTATGACACTACAGGATACAGTAGTAATGCAGGGGCCAGCGAATGGAAGCACAGCCAAACAACAGATATCCAATACACCCATAAGTGTGCCAGATGCATAAGTATCGAGGGTTGCACAGATACTTTTTGTTTTAACCGGGAAGTACGAGCACAGATACTTGTACACAAGTACTCACCGATACCTTTGCAATTACAAAATTAATGGGCTCAAATCGCACATGATTTAAACAGGAATGAGGTGCAATTCCTGTCTGAATTGCATGCCATTTCCTGCACCGGTCCTGTGTGAACCCAGGTTTGTCATATTGAGTTCAGCCTAAGTTCACACAGAAGCAGCGCAGAAACCTGCATGCGATTCAACAGGAAAAAAAATAAAAAATAAATAAAAAATAAATCGCACCACATTCCTGTTTAAATCACATGCCTTTTTTAGCAGTTTGATTTGAGCCCATTCATTTTGTAAAGGCTTGAACTGCACCGCAAAAGGTATCGGTTTTAGATATCGAGCCATTTGCACGAGTAGATTACCTGTGCAAAATGCCTAGTATCGGTGCAACTCTATAAGCATCTTGAGGTTATGTATTTCTTAAACACACTGGAAACAAGCAAAAGTTAGCAGTTGGCCAAGTATGCATTAAAATACTTTAGTTTTGTTAGTGGTGGCTGGGTCCCTTTAAAAACGAATGAACTCAATACTACGCTCCATAAAGTGACATTCATGGAAAGTTTTCTCAACATACAGATCCCCTGATATGACTAACCATGCTCAGTTACATTTTTTTCCTTATATATAAATCTAAAAGATAAAGGTTAAATGCAACATGTAGACCGAGTTGACTCTGCATTTAAGATGCCGCATTTGAAAACATTAATGAAATGTGAAAGATGTTACGCCGTGAGAATCGTGATCTTTATTCCAAGCAAAAAAAATTGTGATTCCCATTTTAGCCAGAATTGTGCAGCTCTAGTGTTAGCCACAAATTGTACTGCTCCAAACCTGCACAGCACAATTGAAAATAGAATCTAAAAAAGTAAAGTAATAATTTTTTTCTAAAAGTGCCGACAGGTAGGCTTTTTTTTTTTTTTTTTTTTTTTTTTTAGGAGATAAGAGACTATATAGCTTTTCTTTCACACTTTACTCCCCATCACCACTTTGTTCTGCACGTGTACACAGAGTTGTGCATGAACAGAGGTTACAACATCTGAAACCAGATAATCAAGATGCTGAAACCAGAAAAGGACCAGGAAAAGTTTGAAGCAGAGACCGAGGAAAGCGCTGACAAACTTTGAAATTTGTCTGGTGGTTTAGTTCCCTTTAAAGGAACACTAAAGGTTCATTTTTTATTAGATCAATTGATTGCTGTAAGCAAGAGCATTTAAATATCACTTACCTCGTTTTTCCTTTTGACCTCCAAAATACATGAATCCAGGCTTGAAAATGCCATTTCCTGTCTCTCCTCTTCTTGCTTTCCACCAGCATCTGAGAAGTTTTGCATGGTGGAAAGCAGAATGTGCTCACCCCCTCCCTATGACTACAGCCCTGTGTGAAGATGCTCTCTTATCCCTCACAGGCATGGAGGCTAAGCCTAATGGGAACTGTAGTTCCCATTAGGTCGTGATGTAGCAAGAATGAATGCGCACCGCACACCAGGAAGTCAGTGAGAATAATGATTCAGAAGTGACGGAGGTGAATAAAACGGCTCAATTTCAACAGGTATCAAACTAGTTATAATGCAAAACATTACTTTTTACTTTATCAGCTCCTGTCAGACTTTAGTTTAAGAGGAAAATATTTTTGTCTTTACAACCCCTTTAAATGATCTTCTGGGTCCCCGTGTACACTTACCAGGTTCTGGCGGTTCACCACAGTGGTGCTGTTTCTGCGTGCCCTTACTGCATAGGTTTGGAACACTGGTGAGTGATCGCTGCAAACAATGAACAAGCAGCAGTTAGAAAATAATGTTATATTTATCAACAGTACATAGGTCACTAAAATCAGACACAGAAGACATTTGAAGGAATCCTGTACTAAGAAAAATACAGGGGGTGGCATTGTCAAGCTTTAAAAAAAGCTAGTCGTCTCTGGAGCTGTAATGCACGGTAACCAATCAGCTTCTAACTTCAGCTCGTTCAAATAAAGTGGTTGTAAAGTCAGAAGTTTTTTTTTTTTTTTTTTATCTTAATTTCTTAAAAAGAGGAGGTCCGATTTAAAAAAAAAAAAAAAAAAAAATTAAAGTCAGCAGCTACTAACACTGTAGCTGCTGACTTAATAAGGACACTTACCTGTCCAGGGTGTCCATGATGACAGCAGCCGAAGCCGAGCAATCGCTCGGGTCTCGGCTGCTCCGCCGCCATCCTCGGTGAGGGGATCAGGAAGAGAAGTCTTGCGGCTTCACCTCCTGATTCCCTACTGCGCATGCGTGAGCCGTGCGGCATGACGTGAATGGGCGATGTCTCCTGGGACACACACAAGGTCCCAGAAGACACCGCTCCCCCATTTCCCAAGAGGCAGCGCGAGGAAGAGAAGAAAGAAGACAGACCGCGGACCAGGAAGTGGCAGATTAGGACTGCCTATCAACAGGCACTTCAGGTATGTTTTTTTAATTTTTTTGCAGCATTTATTTTTTTCTTGGTGGAGCTCCGCTTTAAGATAAAAAAACTTCTGTGTGCAGCAGCCCCCACAATACTTATCTGAGCTCCATTCCAATCCAGCGATGTTGCACGAGAGACTGTAGTCCGGATTCTCCCTGCTCATTGGCTGAGACAGCAGCAAAGCACCATTTGCTCCCACCGCTGTCGATCAAAGTCAGCGAGCCAATGAGGAGAGACACACGGAGCTGCGGCTCGTCTTGGGTACCCTCATAGCAAGCGGTTTGACGTGGGGTTACTCAACAGGAGGGCAGGGCCAGGAGTGCCCAAGGTGGACCCGAGAAGAGGAGGATCTGGACAGCTCTGTGCAAAACTACTGCACAGAGCAGGCAAGAATAACATGTTTGTTATTTTTAAGAGAGAAAAAAAATAAGACTTTAAAAGCAAAAGTAAAGTCTGCTATAATTTTTGTTTTCTTTTTTAAAGCCCGCCAGGTGGATTATGCCATAATGCACAGCATATTAGAACAGTATGGCAGACCTACCCAACGACGACGCGAAAAAATAGAGCACGTTCTAAATTTTTAATGGCCATTTTTCACGTTGAGAAAAATGCTCTGGAGCCTACACACGATTGTTTTTAATGACAAATTTTGGCATTTTTCACGTCATGAAAAACAGTCATGTGTACGCGGCATTAGTGTACTGCATAGACCAAGAAAGGGGTAGACCACAGAAACCTTGTCCTGAAATACAGAGGCTCAGTGCAGGTAAGCGGCAAAAAAATTATCAAAAAGCCAAGTTCATCTTTTAAAGCAAATGCATTTTTTTTGCAGGTAAAAGTTCCTTTATTTATTTTTTTCCTAAGTAGCCTGCAGAACATTGCACCCGCAATCAGCAGATCTTGTGTGCAAACTCAGGCTCCTGCAGAATCTCAGGATAGCAGTCTGCCTGTGCATCTTATCGGCAGTTACCTGAGTAAGAAGAATCAATGAACTACCAGAGGAAACTGAATAAATGGCACAACCGTGTGGGGGCGGAGCCCCAAATTGCCACGCTGTGTTCAAATTGTGACAACAGGTGCAGAGAGAGGATCCCCCCTCCACTGACACACTGGGGGATAGGGGAGTGCCAAGCTGGGTGTAGATGCTGGAAAATGTTACATTTTACACCCTAAAAAACGATGAACGTGTAACATGTTCCAAAGGTGTTCATCCTTTAAAACTGGAGTAGGCAACCTTGGGCACTTCAACTCTGGTGAACCTACAAGTCTAATCATACCTGTCAGTCTTACAATGTCTCATGGGACAACAACTAAAGCGTGCCCATTTAAAGGGGTTGTAAAGGTTCATTTTCTAAATAGGTTCCTTTAAGCTAGTGCATTGTTGGTTCACTTACCTTTTCCTTCTATTTCCCTTCGAAAAAATTGTTTTCTTTGTCTGAATTTCCCACTTCCTGTTTCTCCTCAGTAAGCTTGCCCCCATCATTCGAGTCGTTCTGGCTGGGGGTTAGTCAGCCAGAACATCTTACTGAGGAGGAACAGGAAGTGAGAAATTCAGACAAGGAAAACAAACATTTAGAAGGGAACCTGAAGAAAAAGTTAAGTGAACCAACAATGCACTAGCTTAAAGCGGTTGTAAAACCGCATAAACTTTTTTTTTTTTTTTTTTTAAACCTGCAAGGCAAAAGGCATAATCGGCTAGTATGCACCGCATACTAGCCGATTATGAAATACTTACCTCGGAACGAGGTGAACACCACTTACCTGGTCCACGCCGAGCAGGATGTCATCTTGCTCCGGCGTGTCTACCGGGTATCGCCGCTCCAGCGCTGCGATTGGCTGGAGCGGCGATGACGTCACTCCCGCGCGTGAGATTTAAAATCGGCAGGGTCCGGCGGATGCCGGTCCTATCGCCGTGGATTTCCCCCTGCGCATGCGCCGCCCGCATTGCGAGGGGAATATCTCCTAAACCGTGCAGGTTTAGGAGATATTCTCCTTACCTACAGGTAAGCCTTATTATAGGCTTACCTGCAGGTAAAAGTCAAAATAGTGGGTTTACAACCACTTTAAAGGAACCTATTTAGGCTAGGTTTACATCTATGCTTTTAGGGTGTATGCTGAAGAGAGAAAAAATAAATAAATCTATTTACCATTAATACAATCCATTTAACACAATTTTCTATGGGTCCCATTCGCATCTTTTTTTTTTTTTTAAACACGCAGGATTGTGCATTTTTGCCTCCACAGACTTCAATGAAATTGCATCAACGCATGTACATGCATTTAGGGTAGGGATTTGTGTTTAGCAACCAGTCTACTCCTACAAAAAAAAAAAAAAAAAAAAAAAACACATAAAAATAAAAAAAAACGGCTGCAAAAAAACACATTAAGCACACCACACAGATGTGAACCCAGCCTAAGGCCCTGTTAACACGCTAGAATGCACCTTCACAGCGCATGAAAACTAGTACTGTCCAAACACTGACGCTGTATTCATATCTGGGCAGTTTGAATTGCGGGCAGATTTGCCACCATTTCAAAGTGCCTAGGTGTGAATGGCAAATCGCAGAAAGCACATTTGAGAGGCCATTCGTTTGAATGGCACCTAAAATCGCAGTGCGGTTCTTCTGCGATAAATCGCACTGCAATCACGTAAATATTGTTGCCCAAAAAAAAAAAAACACTAGGCGCTGTGAGATCCCGGAAAATCTGCCAGCGATTGAAAATGCTGAGATGTGAATGCAGCCTAAACGTTTACATCTGTACACTTTTTAAAAGTCCTGCAACACCTGCCGTACCCTGATTGAAATATATAAAAAAAATAACGCACCTTCCATTGAAATCTATGAGGACGCCCCAAAAAACACATTGCACATTAAGTTCACCTTTTGAGTCACCTGTAAATTTTCCCTAGGGGACAATTTCATGGAAAACACATTATGTGCTGCATTTAGTTTTAAAGCATAAAAAACGACAGTAAAAATGCAATGTGTTTTTCATAAAATGCACATTTTCCAGGACCCACCATCACTCCTTGTCCACCAATCAGATCTCCTTCTGTCCAGTAATACACCAAGCCATGAGGATAGGAATGGAAGGTCACAATTACATGAAACAATCCAAAACAAAGCCAATCTCTGGGATCCTTCCAGGGACAAACCTCCAGGATCTGGGAAGTCCGGAAGACAATGGCCAGCAGCCCTATATTAGAAGATATTCAGCAGGACAGGCTCTGAAGAACTACAAATACCAGCAGGCACTATGTATGCTGAGTTCTGCAGCTCCTTCCCTGCTGGAAATCCACAGGTTGTCTCCATCCTGAACAAATCACCCAGTCACCCGATTTTTGATACGCCATACAATACACAGCCCCCCCTCCACCGGCACCCCCAGCCTCACCTGAGCCCGTTAATATGGGGGGCACTATTGGACCTCCTCAGGCTACCATCGCTGGGGATCTCCACGTCCAGCTCCATTTTCTCCTGAGCCATGATGGCAGCAGCGATCCTCCTCCCTCCCCAGTACAAGGCCTCAGCAGACAAGCTCCGAGCTCAGGGCTCCATACCACAACCAGGGAAGACGATTGGCGCTCTCCTGTCGCCCTCTGCACTGTGTGAGGCCGAGGAAGCCCCGGCTCAGGCCCAGGCCAAGCTCTCCAGCCCTCCCTATGCCGAGACTGAGCAGCGGCCTAGCACGCATGCGCACAGCTGGTGGCCGAGGACGGGCTGAGTGTGCTGTGAGGAGACACCTCCGGAGCGGGAGTCTGTATACTCTGCACAATACACACTCTACACAATGATGGCAGAGGAACTACGGGAACGCTAGACGCTCATATACATAACTAGACCCGAGCGCATGAATTTATCTCACCACTTTTCTGCAACAAGAGATTGGCGGGCTTTGTGCACAGTGTAATGATTGGTAAGCTACAGTAACCCAGAACAACCAATCACAGTCCAGTTTACTTTGATTTCAATCGATAAGTGCTGTAACTCTAAGCAACCAATCAGGTTTAGGTTTACAGTAGTGATAGGTACAGTAACCCTAAGCAACCAATTATTTTTGATATTTACTTTAATGCTATCAATTACAATGTGCAGCAACCAAGCACTATCAGGGTAGGTTTACACCACAGTGCGTATCCATTGACGTGCACTGTGGTGTGTAGGCTATGGGCAGTGCGTATGTTATTTCTTTTTATACTCATGTAGTTATTTTTACCTAAGGCCCCTTTTACATTGAGGCGTTTTTCATGCGGTACAGCGCTAAATATATCGCTGCTATACCGCATGAAAAATCATGCCCTGTAGTGTTCAATGTGAAAGCCCGAAGGCTTTCACACTGAAGCGGTGCGCTAGCAGGAGCGCTCCAAAAGTCCTGCTAGCCGCATTTTTACTGCGGTATAGGAGCGGTGTGTTCACCGCTCCTATACCGCGCCTTCCCATTGAAATCAATGGGAAAGCGCGGTAATACCGCCCGCACCGCTAGCGGGGGTTAAAACCTCACCGCTAGCGCCCGAATATCGCGGTAAATACGACGGTATAGCGGCGCTACAAATAGCGCGGCTATATCGTCACCGCGGCTCCACGCCTCAATGTGAAAGAGGTCTAATACAAATAAAATGCTGCCTGCCACTTTCTTTAACCACTTCAGCCCTAGAAGGATTTGTCCTCTTAAAGGGGTTGTAAAGGTTTGTTTTCTATTTTATAAATAGGTTCTCTTTAGGCATGTGTATTGTTGGTTCACTTACCTTTTCCTTCGATTTCCCTTCTAAATGTTTTTTAATTTTTTTCTCTTTTTTCTCACTTCCTGTTCCTCCTCCGTGAGCTGTTCTGGCTGACCAACCCCCAGCCAGAATGGCTCGGATGATGGGGCAAGCTTATTGAGGAGAAACAGGAAGTGAGAAATTCAGACAAAGAAAAAAAACATTTAGAAGGGAAATGGAAGGAAAAGGTAAGTGAACCAACAATGCACTAGCTCAAAGGAACTCATTTAGAAAATAAAAAAACCCTTTAATGACCAGACCATTTTTTGCGATACAGCACTGCGTCACTCGTGTGACGTTGTATCCAAACAAAATTGATGTCCTTTTTTCCCCCCACAGAGTTTTCTTTTGGTGGTATTTGAACACCTTCTTCTGTCTGTAACTCCACACAGTAATGCGAGGCTTTCTCCCTGATGTGGAGTGTCGTGCTCGCCCCCTCCCTTGGACTACAGGAAAGTCAGGACTCAACACTTTCTATGTTGCAGATAGAGAAAGAAGCTGTTTGTTAGTGGGCGTCCTGACTCTCCTGTAGTCCAGGGGAGGGGGCGAGCACGACACTCCACACCAGGGAGAAAGCCTTGCATTACTGTGTGGAGTTACAGACAGAAGAACAGGAAGTGAGGATTTCTCAGAAGAAATAAGGACATTTAAAAGCAAAATGGAAGGATGAGGTAAGTGAAGGACGACTGCACTAAGGTAAAGGAAGCCATTTTGGAAAAAAAATTGTACCTTTACAACCCCTTTAAGTGTGTTCCCTGGGTGTGTTCTAACTGTAGGGGGGTGTGGGCTACCAGGTGCATGACAGAGATCGCTGTTACTGATCACTGGGAACAGAAGATCTCTGACATGTCATCTGGCAGAATGGGAAATTGCCTTGTTTACATAGGCAGTTCCCTGTTCTGAGTCTGTCACCGGCGGACATCGAGTGCTCCGGACCCGCTGGCACGCACCCCACTATCTCCTGTGCAGACACCGATGTACACCTACGGCGGTTTGCGCAGGATAGCCGACCTGCCGCCATATAATGGCGGCAGTTGGTCGGCAAGCAGTTAGACCCCTTTCACACTGAAGCGTTTTTACAGTGTTTTAGCGCTAAAAATAGGGCTATTAAAACGCTCATAAAACGCTCTCAATGGACCCTTTCACTGCAAGCAGCATCTTTGGAGCAGCTTTTGGGCGCTAAAAAAAACGCTCCAAAAACGCCCCTCTCCATTGAAATGAATTGAAAGCGCTATAAAAACCCCTTACCCTTTCACACTGAGGCACTGCAAAAACGCCCTAAAACGTTAGGGTCTTAGCGGTGCTTTACCAGCACATTGGGATTGCAGATGAGGCTTCGCTCGAAAAACGCCACAGTGTGAAAGGGGCCTTAAAGAGGAACTGCAGTTGCCATTCTGAGGCTGCATTCACACCTGAACGCGGCATATTTTACTGCGATTTGCCTTGACAAATTGCAGCGTTTTGTCCCGCGATTTGCCGCTACAAAACGCGGTAAAATACGCCGCGGTAACATACACAGGAGGGGTGATCAACATTGTCGGCTATGGCCGAACACCAAAAGCCGCCTGAAAAAAAGGTCCGGGACTTGTTTTGAGCTTCAGGCGTTTCGGCGTTCGGCGTGGAGATGTGAACCATCTCCATAGCCGACAATGTAAAACCACCCCTCCAGCGCATTGCAGGCTGCAATAGTGTCGCGCTACAGGCGACAATACGCCTAGGTGTGAATGCAGCCTGAAGCTTCCCTCCAACCACTTTGCATATTTTATATATACTGTGATTCTGTACTTGCCAAATATGCTGCAGAAATCTCCCTCCACTGAGTCTGGCTGCATCCATTTTAACTGTGGGCAACTGAAGCTGCTGCCTGTTCACTTCCTGGATTTACAGAGGCACACCTCCGGCTCTCATTGGCCCTCTTATGACTCATCCCCTCCCTTCCTGGCAAACTAGATAACAAAATGACTGAAGTTCAGGTTTAAGGCTGGGTTCACACCATACAGCTGCGCCGAATCAAATGCACATTTCCGCGCATTGCCTATAAGGGCACCCTGTCAATTTCAGTGCCCTTTAGTGCAAGAAATACGCAAAAAAAAAAAAAGTCCCTGACGCTTTTTCAAAATCGCAGTGTACCAAACAGCATGGGGTTGCCACAAAAGCTCACACATTGGCATATGTGAGGGGGTGCCATTAGGAAATAATGAAATTGTTACATGTCTTGTAAAGGACAGTGTGGTTCTGAGAGTGACAGAAAAGTGCAATTTAGAACACGATCCCGACACAGCCTTACAGTCAGCACCAACGCAGCGCATTAGTGTGAACCGTGACAATATAAAACAAGGCATTATACCATGTCCATGTGTAGGGACTGCGTTGACGAATGCAACCCAACAGGTGTGGTGTGAACAAGCCTATAGGCCTCGTTCACATGTTCTAAATCATCCATGGCGCTACAAGAATATCGCAGATACCCGCAGCCAGGTCCGATCAAAGAGGAACTAAACCCTCCTATCATTTTCAGCCAAGGAAGCTGCCATCTTGGCCTCTGTTTGATCTTCAACTGTCACGGTGCTGCACATGTGATCAGTTATGACGCCAGCCATTGGATGGTTTGACAGTTGAGGGCACAAGTAAATGTGACAGTTAGCATTCCTTTTATTTATTTTTTTAAGCGATCCATTCAGTTTAAAAAAATAAAATAAAAGGCAAAACATTTGTGTATAGAAATAAAAAAATAAAAAAACAATACACTTTTCCCCTTTTTCTTGTCAAATTTGTTTATTGAATTTGAACAAATTACAAAAAATCACATAAATAGGTTCAAAAGCAATGCTTAACCACTTCCTTACTGGGCACATATACCCCTTCCTGACCAGGTGAAATTTCAGCTTGTGGCACTGCGTCACTTTAACTGACAATTGCGCAGTCGTGCGACGTGGCTCCCAAACAAAATTGACGTCCTTTTCTCCCCACAAATAGAGCTTTCTTTTGGTGGTATTTGATCGCCTCTGCAGTTTTTATTTGTTGCGCTATAAACAAAAATAGAGCGACAATTTAGAAAAAAAAACAATATTTTTTACTTGTTGCTATAATAAATAGCCCAATTTTTTTTTTAAAAACATTTTTTTTCTCAGTCTAGGCCATACGTATTCTTCTACATATTTTTGGTAAATAAAAAAAAAAAAAATCGCAAGAAGCGTCTGGTTTGCGCAAAAGTTATTGCGCTTACAAAATAGGGGACAGAATTATTATTTTTTATTATTTTTTTACTACTAATGGCGGCGATCAGCATTTTTTTTGTGACTGCGACATTATGGCGGACACATCAGACACTTTTGACACATTTTTGGCGCCATTCACATTTATACAGCGATCAGTGCTATAAATATGCACTAATTACTGTATAAATGTGACTGGCATTGAAGGGGTTAACACTAGGGGGTGAGGAAGGGGTTAAATGTGTACCCTGAATTGTGTTCTAACTGTGTGTGGAGGGGGGACTGACTGGGGGAGGTGACCGATGCTGTGTCCCTATGTACAAGGGACACAGATCGGTCTCCTCTCTCCCCTGACAGGACGTGGATCTCTGTGTTTACACACAGAGCTCCAAGTCTTGTCCCTGTAGCCGCCGATCCCGAGTGCCTGGCGGACATCACGGTCGCCAGGCACTCGCATCGGCATCTCAGCGACTGCGCGCGCAGGCCGTAAAAACACGGCCAGTTAGAGATTTAGAACCACCCTGCGGCCGTATAAAGTCGTACGGCCGTCGGGTAGTGGTTAAAATGATCAAAACAGCATATAATAAACGCACTGGAGCCGCTGCGGAGATATGTGAACTGGTTCCATAGAGAAGCTGGTCACGATCTCCTGCTGTGCAAATTTGATGCAGGGAAACCCACATCCAATTCGCGCTAGTGTGAACCCAGCCTAAAGAGCTATAGGCACCATTGCTATCGGACACTTGCAACTGTGTTGGGTAGTGTCCCCCCCCCCCCCCCCCCCCCCCCCGTCCCCACTGCACTCTGTGGTTTAACCCACTGACTGCTACATCACCACAGGACACAGTACTGGCATAACAGCTGGTTGTCCCCCCATAGGGGACATGCTATCTGCTATCCTCCACAGCTGGAAGTAACAGATAGCAGCAGCATTTATAGCTCTGCAAGAGTCTAAAGACTGCACTCATTACCTGACAGGCAGGTAAGTATTCAACATTCATGCAAACTTCTCTTTCAGATTTTATTTTATTCTAGCAACAAATGGTACATCATTTTTTGTTGGTTCCCATGATTCACTTTGCTTTTTATGTCATCTCTGTTTCTAGGTCCCGATTCTCTGCTCACGTTTACATTTTTAGAGACAACGAATGAGCCCTAAACATGAAGGGTAAGACCTAGAATTGGACAACATGCAATAGACAGAGAATGCTTGGGTTTTTATGACAAAGTAGTAGAAATGGATCCTTACAATATATTGAGCATTAAAACATACACGTTGTAGATTATAATAAAAAAAAAAAATAGAAATGTGTTAAACTAAAGTCATTTTTTCATTTTGGATAGAGTAAGGGGCAGTTCTTACCCCTGACAGTTTTATTTATTTATTTATTTTCCCCATCTACATCCCATTTTAAAAATGTCCCTTTACTTTCTGTCCCATAGCCAAACAGGAAGTGAAAAGAAATTCCTTCAAGGTGAGGGGAACGCAAAACTAGTGGCTTGTTCTGGTAACAACTCAGATTTCAAGATTTTCTTTTACCTTTTGTGATGATGGTCACTAGGTTAACATGTACACTTTAGTTTGGTACCCCAGAGGAACCCCTAAAATAATTTTCAAGTCTTGGGGAACCCTTGTTATTCAATCTATTCATTTAATCAATTCATCAGGGGCAATGGAAAAAACATGCTCCTTTTTTTAGTAGGAAAAATGCTCTCTTTAGGGTAGGTTTGTAAGCGGCTGGTGTGTGGTGCAACCTAGCCTGATGTGCCGATCTCAGGGAATCTCACTGTTCGCAGTTTTTTTTAAACAATCTTTAATATAATCTCATAAAGACAGTTCATACATTTAAATTGGTCACCATGTGGAGCAAGGCAGTGGATTGCTTCATACTGCACTGTGCTGAAAACAGTACTACATGCAACACCGCCCACAGTGGTATGAACTAGGCAGATAAGGAGACAAGGGGCTAGATTCAGCAACGATTTACGCCAGCGTATCCATAGATACGCTGCGTAAATTCAAAGCTGCGCCGGCGTATCTTCTTTCTGTATTCAGAAAGCAAGATACGCCGACATTAGCCTAAGATACGACTGGCATAAGTCTCTTACCCCGTCGTATCTTAGGATGCATTCTCACGCTGGCCGCTAGGTGGCGCTTCCGTAGTTTTCGGCGTAGAGTATGCAAATTACCTAGTTACGCCGATTCACAAACATACGTGCGCCCGGCGGTAGTTTTTTACGTGGTTTGCAAAAGGCTTTTTCGGCCTAACGGCGTTTTATGGACGTCTTTCTTGCTTCGAAATTTGAATTTTTTGCATCGTTTGCGTAAGTCGTTCGCGAATAGGGCTGGACGTAATTTACGTTCACGTCGAAACCAATGACGTCCTTGTGACGTCATTTGAAGCAATGCACACTGGGATATGTACACGGACGGCGCATGCGCCGTTCGTAAAACACGTCAATTACGTCAGGTCCTCACATATTAGCATAAAACACGCCCCCCCTTCCACATTTGAATTACGCGGGCTTACGCCGGCCCCATTTACGCTACGCCACCGCAACTTACGGAGCAAGTGCTTTATGAATACTGCACTTGCTCCTGTAAGTTGCGCAGCTACCTGAATCTAGCCCTCTGCGTTTTGCTTTGTCATGCAGTGGGGATGCACTAGAATAGCTGCTCAATGCAGTCCCGCATGCGGTAAGAATGTACCCTAAGGCTAAGTTTACACTATCTTCAAAAGCAGGCGTTTCATTATCGTTTTTGAAGCTCCACAAAGATTTGTGAAAACAGTGCGCATTGCAGCGCTCCGTGTTGCTCACATGGTTGTGTTAAGCCCTGTACACACGATCGGTTTGTCTGATGAAAACAGACCGATGGATTGTTTTCATCGGACAAAGCGATCATGTGTGGGCCCCATCGGTTTGTTTTCCATCGGTGAAAAAAAATAGAACATGTTTTACATTTTTCCTATGGATAAAAAAACGATAGAAAAAAACGATCGTCTGTGTGGAAGTCTTTCGGTCAAAAATCCATGCATGCTCAGAATCAAGTCGACGCATGCTCGGAAGCATTGAACTTCATTTTTCTCAGCACTTCGTAGTGTTTTACGTCACTGCGTTTTGGCACGGTCGGATTTTTGACTGATGGTGTGTAGGCAAGACTGATGAAAGTCAGCTTCATCGGATATCCGACGAAAAAATCCATCGGATTAGATTCCATCTGATATCCGATTGTGTGTACAAGGTTTTAGTGTTGCATCGCGTAGCATCAAAATTTTCACAGACGTTTCGTTTGCCAGGCTTCCCAAATACTTCCATTGATGTCGGTATAAACACGCTGCAAATGCACTGCAAACTCATCGAACATGCCCTATAGTGTTTTACAGTGTGCTTGAGATGCATTTAGAAAGTGTTACTAGCCACAAAGATAATACAAATGTCCATACAATAAAAAAAAAAACAGAGCATCTAGCAATACATCAAAAAAGTGCATCATTAACGCATTTTAACATATTAGGTGCAGTAATGGGCCCTTAGATTTCTTTGGACGTCTAAATGAGTTCTCAGAGTGGCAGTGAGATTGCCACTCTTAGGCCTCGTTCACATGTGTGTTGATTATGAAGAAGGAAGCAATGCTCCTTATAATGCCTACAGTATAAATGCACATGAAAGTGTTTCATCCAGTGGCAAGTGATGTAGAGGAAATTATTTCTTTTGAGGCGTGGTTAGGTTGTGGTGTGACAGCAGAAATTTTGTAGATTCTCAACTAGATGGATTTCTATACTTTGATCACTTTAACACTATAGCTCAACTTTGCTGACACAAAAAGCTTTGCCACTGACAATAATGCTCAATGCGTTTGCTCTAGCCTGGTACTTTCAGTATTGTGGGCTGGTTGATGATTTTGCCTACACACAGAAGCAAATGGTGTTATCACATGGCTGCTCTGTACAAAAATGAAGTGGCTGGAGCTGCTCTGTCCTAATTCTCTATTATTTCCCAGTGCATTCTGGGATACAGGAACCTCCACTGCCTCTGCCCCAGTTCCCAGTTAACACTTTATAAATGCTTCACTAACATGCCATAAATGCTCATGTGTTGTCAAGGTGCTGTTACAGACCATTGCCTCATCAACGACATGCTTCATTTTTAACACAATGCTACCACTCCTGTGGGTAAAGCACTGCGTGGTGCCCATTGTAATATTTTTTTGTCACTGCGCATGCGCCGGGCGACTACATTTCCTAGTGTGCATTGCGGTTACGTACGCCGCACGTGCCTATTGATTTCGGCGAGGACGTAAACGACGTAAATCCCGATTCGCGGACGACTTACGCAAACGACGTTAAAATTTTGAATCTTGCGGCGGGAACGGCGGCCATACTTTAACATTGTTATTCCACCTAATAGGTGGAATAACTTTAGGCCTCCTAAGGCCTTACGGAAACGGCGTAAATCGACTGCGGCGGCCGGGCGTACGTTCGTGAATCGGCGTACAAACTCATTTACATAATCTACGCCGCAATGGAAGCGCCACCTAGCGGCCATCCGAAAAATTGTTTAAGCGTATCTCTGTTTGAGCATACGCTTAAACATACGTCGGCGTAGATTCTGAGTTAGGCCGGCTTATCTACTGATAAGTCGGCCTAAGTCTTACTGAATCTACCTATATGTGTTTTTTGTTTGGTAAAGTCCATTCATTCCAAAATCAAATGTTAAGAGCAAGCAAAATCTTTCGAACTACAAATGAATGTTCTTAGAATTTCGTAATAATTTTCCTAAGAGTTGTAATTAAAACTTCTATTTGTCTATGGCCAGCTCAATACAACTGAGTGGGTCCTAAAGGGCATTTAGGAATCGTGGATGTAACACAAAAGTTTGCAGTGAAAGGAGCCGTACAAAGGGGAATGCTTGTACTTGTTATTTTACATCTGCAGTTTGTCTAAAGCTGGCAACAGATGTAAGAGAACATAGTCTGACCACCAAACAGTTTTTTAAAGATGCGCATAGAAATGAACTGTAATCAGCCAAGCTTGCATATGTGTGCGCAGCGCAGACAGCCTCAGCAACATCTCATCAAGTGAGAACAATAGCAGCCAGCCAAGAAAGGTCAGCTGCCTCCCCCTTCCCTAAGAACAATTGTGGGTGTCTGCTCTAATGTAATGCTGGCCATACATATGCCAATATTCATGCAATTTCAACAACTTTTATTTGTACAGATGATGAATGGATCAAGGTTTTAGATAATTTCTCAGTGTTACCAAAACTGCTAGTGGTAGGTTTTTTATCTCTTTGGTTTTTGAAGTTGAGAGTGGAGGAAATTAAAAATCATTATGTGTGTGTCCATCTTTGTGTTAGCAATATACTACCAATTTTCAGTAATTTCAGCTACTCAACCAGCTTTGGATCACTAATATTATCAAAAGAGAAACTGATTAAAAAAAAGAACCCCATCAAGCAGTCTCATAGTAAGAGAACACATGTTCCACCATATTCAAATATGATTCTTTATAGTAGAACTTCACCTGTGAAAATTATTTCCGTCCCCCAGCCTCTAACACAATTGGAAAAAAAGTTTTTTAAACAAAAAACACCTTTTTTAATATTAATAGTTTTTACTTCCTGCATCCTCGCTCAAGTGAGGATGATGTACAGTATAAGGTATTATATCTGCAGACATGTCAGGGGTCTTTAGGACTTGGCAGAGCCTCAAGCCAAAATTCTGTAATCCCCCCCCCCCCCCTCCCACAAGCATGCACAAAAAGCAGCAGGTCCGCCAGTATATGGGACCCAGAAGAGAAGTATGGTGTGTCTGCACATGCACAGGGGGGTTCTTTTGCCGCGGTTTCCCATTGTTTTAAATGGGAAGGAGCGGTATACACGCCGCTCCTCTCACCGCTCCAAAGATGCTGCTGGCAGGAGATTTTTTTCTCTCCCGCCAGCGCATCGCCTCAGTGTGAAAGCCCTCCCTCGGGCTTTCACATTGAGTATGCAGTGCAGGAGTTTTTTAGGGTATAGCAGCACTATTTTTAGCGCTGTACCGCCTGAAAAACTCCTCAGTGTGAAAGGGGTCTTTGAGAGTTTTTGCGGTGTTTGCTGCGTTTTTTGACATGCGTTTTTACCGCGATTTGCGTTTTTTTTTTTTTAGCCAGCAATTTGAATTTTTTTACATTTCCTTTAACAACCAGCTATAAAAAGGTATATATGGATGCGAGTCCATTGAATTCTATTACATACAAAACGCTGCTTTTTGCAAGAAAAAAAGTCCCTGACCCTTTCCAAAAACGCAGAGGCATAAAAAAGCATTAATGTGAACATGTTCCATAGGAAACCATGTTAAAAAAATGTCCCTGCATTTCTGCAAAATGCATCAAAAAAAGCATTAGTGTGAATGGAGCCTTAATGTGTACACACGATCGTGTACACACGATCATTTTTCGGCATGAAAAAAACGTTGTTTTAAAAAAATGTAATTTAAAATGATCGTGTGTGGGCTTCACATAATTTTTCGTCTTCTGAAAAACTACACGTTTTTTTCCCGAGCATGCTGCATTTTTTAACGACGTTTTAAACAATGTCGTTTTTCGGGTTGTAAAAAATGATCATGTGTGGGCTAAAACAACATTAAAAACCCGCACATGCTCAAAAGCAAGTTATGAGACGGGAGCGCCCGTTCATAATGGAGTAAGCACATTCATCACGCTGTAACAGACAGAAAATCGCGAATCGTCTTTTACTAACACGGAATCAGCTAAAGCAGCCCCAAGGGTGGCGTCATCCGCATTGAACTTCCCCTTTATAGTGCCGTTGTATGTGTTGTACGTCACCACGCTTTGCTAGAGCATTTTTAAAATACAATGGTGTGTGGGCAACGTCGTTTTAATGATGAAGTTGGAAAAACTTTTTTTTTTCTACATGCCGAAAAACGTTGTTTTTTTTCATGCCGAAAAATGATTGTGTGTACGCGGCATTAAAGTCTGCAAAAGACTTGAGAGCAGGACCTTCCAGCAGGACAACGACCCTAAACATACAGCCAGAGCTACAATGGAATGGTTTAAATCAAAGCATGTGTATGTGTTAGAATGGCCCAGTCAAAGTCCAGACCTAAATCCAATTGAGAATATGTGGCAAGACTTGAAAATTGCTGTTCACAGATGCTCTGCATCCAATCTGACAGAAGAAATGTAACTCTTAGATGCTCATAAAGCTGGTAGAGACATACCCCAAAAGACTTGCAGCTGTCATTTTAGCGAAAGGTTGTTCTACTAAGTATTGACTCAGAGGGGCTGAATACATATCCCACTTCACAATTATGAGCCACTTTGTGTTGGTCTATCACATAAAGGTGTCCGTTTAATAAACTGTGACGTTTTTTCTCCGTTCAGTTCACGGCAGTTCTCATGAGGAGAATTATCTCCTCTGCAGCCGGTTTAATAAACTGAGAACTTCAGTTCTCAGATGGTGAACAGAGGTGAAGTTTGTTCTCTGAAAACAGCCGAGATCTGTGTAAAAGTGGGTGGACTGCCTGTAATCTCGTGAGATATTGTGAGATTATGGTGCAGCCGAATTCAAACAGTGAAACTAACGTTTAAAAGAACATGTAATTAATGTTTTCAGACATGTGATAACATATATATATATATATATATATATATATATATAAAATTACATATATATATATATATATAAATACTGTATGTATATGTATGTGTGTGTGTGTATATGTATATATATATATATATATATACACACACATATATATATATATATATATATATATACTGTATTTATCAGCCTATTGTGCGCACCCGCGTATAGCGCGCACCCCTACTCTGGACATGAAATTCCTGAATTTTATTTATTTTTTTATTACTTACAGTTTTGGTGTCTTGCCTGGCGTCCATCGGCGGCCTTGTCTGGTCTGGCGTCCTTCTGCGACCTTCGTGGTGTCCTCCCCGCTGCTCCTGCGCTGTCTCTGAGCCGATCCCTGCTTCCCGCACTGTGTTTGAACGCCGCCGACATATACCGAGCGCAGTACACTCGGGCACGCTCGGCTCCTCTCGCATAACCTAGAAGGGAGCCGAGCCTGGCCGACTGTACCCGAGTATACTGCGCTCGGTATATGTCTGCGGCAGCGTTCAAACACAGCGCAGGAAGCAGGGATCGGCGGCAAAGTTCAAACACAGTGCGGGAAGCAAGTATCGGCGTATATCGCGCACACACAATTTTGCCCTGATTTTGAGGGGAAAAAAGTGCGCGTATACGCCGATAAATACGGTATATATATGTGTGTGTGTGTGTGTGTGTGTGTGTGTGTGTATATATATATACACACACGTGTTATATAGATACTGTATGTGTATATATATATATATATATATATATATATACACATATATACACACATATATACACACACGTATATTGTTGTTAATATTCATTTTTAACCCACTGGTGTTGAAATTAGGAAGAAATAAGCCTTCTTCCTCTTATCACACCAGCTTCTCTCCCAGATTCTCCACCTCTGAGCTGGTGATCCTGGAAGGGAGATATTTCAGTGGAAGAGCTGTGAAATCTTCAGATCACGGTTTATTAAACTGGCCGTTTGTGACAAAACATCCATGTGATGTGATGTGAAGTGATGTGAAGTGAAGAATGTGTTCTCTGCTCCTTATCACAGTTTATTAAACCGGCAATGCTCTGTGATAAGCAGTGATCAGCCGTGATCATCATGATCTCCGCTTATCACGGTTTATTACGTTTTTGGCTGTAGCATGACAAAATGTGGAAAATTTCAAGGGGTTTGAAAATACAGTTTTAAGGCACTGTACACCCGGGAACACCAGATAAGAAGAAGGAAGAAGACCTTTGGGCTGAAAGGAAGACAACACTGGTCTTCATGGATTATTTTATTTATTTAGATACAGGAACAACTTAACCACTTTAGCCCCGGGCCTGTTTTTCAGAGTCGGTGTTTACGAGACAAAACCATTTTTTTTTGCTAGAAAATTACTTAAAACCCCCAAACATTATATATTTTTTTTTTCTAACACCCTAGAGAATAAAATGGAAGTCATTGCAATACTTTTTGTCACACCGTATTTGCGCAGCGGTCTTACAAGCGCACTTTTTTTGGAAAAAATTCACTTTTTTAAATGAAAAAATAAGACAACAATAAATTTGGCCCAATTTTTTTATATATTGTGAAAGATAATGTTACGCCGAGTAAAATGATACCCAACATGTCACGCTTAAAAATTTCGCCCGCTCGTGGCATGGCGTCAAACTTTTACCCTTAAAAATCTTGATAGGCGACGTTTAAAAAATTCTACAGGTTGCATTTTTTGAGTTACAGAGTAGGCCTAGGGCTAAAATTAATGCTCTCGCTCTAACGATCGCGGCGATACCTCACTTGTGTGGTTTGAATACCGTTTTCATATGTCGGCGCTACTCGCGTATACGTTCGCTTCTACGCGCGAGCTCGTCGGGACGGGGCACTTTAAAAAAAATTTTTTTTGCTTTTCGCATTTATTTTTATTTATTTTACAATTTTTAACACTGAAAAAAAAAATAAAAAAAAAATTAGCACTTTTATTCCTATTACAAGGAATGTAAACATCCCTTGTAATAGAAAAAAGCATGACAGGTCCTCTTAAATATGGGATCTGGGGTCAAAAAGACCTCAGATCTCATATTTAGGCTTAAATGCAAAAAAAAAAAAAAAAATTTGGAAATGTCATTTTTTCAAATGACAAAAAAAAAAATGTTTCTTTAAGACGCTGGGCGGGACTGACGTTTTGACGTCACTTCCGCCCAGCGGAGCTATGGGGACGGGCGAAGGAGATTTTTCCTTCAGTCTCGTCCCCGCTCAGCTGCCGGATGGTCGCGATCTCCTCCGCCGCTACCGACGGCTCCGGTAAGCGGCGGAGGGCGCGGAACAGCGGCGGGAGGGGGGGGGGCCCCTCTCCCGCCACCGATAACGGCGATCTCGCGGCGGATTCGCCGCGGAGACCGCCATTATCGTTAACACGGCCGCCCACAGAAGAGATGAATATCTCGATTGTGGCAGCAGCTGCTACCGTTACCGAGATATTCATCTCTAAAGTAATGACGTATAACGGCGGTGGGCGGTCGGCAAGTAGTTAAAAGACTAAAAATATATATATACAATTTTTTGATTTGGGCCATCTTTTTGATTTAACATCAAAATCGAGGATGAATTTTCAAATTACTGTTTGTATGGCCAGTAAAAGGGCTAATATACATGATTGCCAGGCGCCTAGTGTTTTGAAATTCTCACGCTGATCAAGCTGTGAGCACCCATTCAGGGCTGGCTCGATAGAGGTAGATTTCCTATGATTGTTCAGAGTTGATAATTTGTTACAAAGGAATAAAGTAAAAAGGCTCTGAAATCTACCTGGAAACCAATGCATAGCTGTCACTACATACTGTGTGCTAATCAGGGCCGATCCTAGGGTCACAGGCGCCTGGGTGCAGAAATATTTCGGGCGCCCCCACATGGGCTTCGTCACTTTACTAACTCCTCCCTTTTACAAACGTTTCTTTAGCAATGACTCAACCACAGAGATGCTCCCCCACAAAGTCTTCATTACCCTGGGATCACATGATCTCTTAACAATAAACAAAATACAGGAAGAGAAACAGAGTACTTTATTGGGCCCTGGAGAAGAGCCTCTGTGATGGACACAGAGAGGGTTTCTGTTAGAGAGTCTGTTAGATGTTCGGCGCCCCCACCTCTGCAGGCGCCTGGGTGCAATGCACCCTGTGCACCCTGCCTAGGATCGGCCCTGGTGCTAATGACCAATTTTTCCATAGCAATCATTCCTCTCTTACCAAGGTGTTCTGTCATTGTCAGGCTTAGACCTGTTGCTAGAGCAGTTGTCTGAAGGGACAAACACGAAAACTTTGCTCAGACGACAGCCCATCCTACGACAAGCGTCTGCTAAAAATCGATAGACGAACACCACGCATGATTGGAAACACGAAAATAAACCAGACGGACACAGGGGCCACACGTATTTGATATCATTTCAGATACGTAGCTACGCACACCGGAAGGTTTTTCCAGAATCGTACAACAAAAATCGTACTTGTCACAGAGCACATTTTGCACTGTTGTATTCGATATTAGTTTTATGCAACATAATGCGAACGATACGTCGTACGATAATTGGATTATGTGTACGAGGCATTCGACTGCACATGTCAGAGAAAGGGATGCGTTTGCAACAGCGGATGTAGCAGCTTATAAGGATTCCTCTATGTTCACATGTCTGTTGATGCTTTGGCTTCAATGCTTTCTGTATCAAATGAGCAGTCACAAGTATAGAGATAAACATAGGTGTGTCCAGCGTATTGCATTAGGGTGTGCACCCCAAAACTCAAACACACATGCTTTTCTCCGGAGGATGAGCTGCACGGAACAGTGAATGCATGGGAAGTGCTCTATGCTAAGCAGCTTCCTGGACATTCACAAACTTCAGTTATGAATGAACACAGTGAGTGAGTGTGTTCAATGCAGTGGGGAACCAGGGGGGGGGGGAGGACTGCTCAGGTGCAACCCACTGGGGGGGGGTGTCAGGCCGGCACCCCCACTCTCCATGCAAGTGAAGTGGTGACAGTGGGGGGGCTCAGGCGGCACCTCGTCAGGGCAGGGAGAGCCTGGAGAGGCGAGCTGTGACAGGGTGTGTGGGTGCCCAGGCCGGGTGTGGACTTTTATAGAACTTTTATTTGCAATAAAGCCGGGCATTAACAGGCAATGATCCCCTTAACAAGCGCCAGGCGGGACAAAAACATGTAGGGGTGAAGCCTATTTGGCATATGTATGTAGGGGTGGAGCATATTTGCTGTGGGTCATGTTGGCAGGAGTTCGGTGCAAGTCTTGCTGAGCTTTGTGAGCCGGGTAGAAATAGAGCATGTGATGGCTGATGGTATGTCTCTGCTTTTGTAAATTACTGGTCTGAGCCCTTTTAAAGTGTCTCTGGAAGCATTTTGGAATTTGAGCTGTAATTTTACTTTATAATGTGAGTATAATTTATTAGTGTTTAATGAAGAATGTGGTGACTGTACACAATGTGAGTTTCTTTCTATGATTCAATCCATGCATTCATATGGATCTGTGGAAGAAAAACAACTGTGGAAGATTATTGCAGTTTTAGAGGCTGTGTTGGTGGATTGATGTAATCAGAAGGAGTTGCAGTACAAGCCCTGTCAGCCTAATCTTTAGCTCTGGTTCTCACTGATGGGGTGTGGGAAATTCAGTGATTTCTGTACGTTTCCCACACCACATAGCAATCACATTGTGTTCATGTGATCTACTATACAAGTAAATAGGCGCAATGCACATATACCTCAGAAGAGTAGTACCCAATAGTCCAAGGGTGGAGATAAAGATGTGTATATATACACGTAACAAGTGTCAATGGGTCAGTCAGGGCGGCCACCACCAAAACCGGAAGCGGGTTCCAGTAGGCTAGAAAGAGAACAAAGAAAAGGGGCGCCTCTGAGTATGTATCATGAAAGTATTTTTTATTAAACAGCAATATCCACTCACATTCAAGAAGGAGAAGTTGCATTCAGTTCCATTTGCTGGGCTGAAGAGATGAAGTGGGATGCTTGATAAAGAAGTGTGGATATTCTCCTACCATGGCCTGCAAGCTTTGAAATGCGTCACATATTTGTGACGTCATTGGCAGGCGCCATGCTGTGTTTTGCTGTCCAGGCCTCGTTTTGGTCCCGACACACAGCCGCGTTCTCTCCATCTCAGGCGGAACGGAGCGAGCTTTCCTAGCGAAACCACAGCACGGACAGCTGACTGGACTGGCATCTACCCCCTCACCCTCATTACATGTTTGGAACCCTTCTCCTCGTTTGATGGACTATCCCTGCTATCCATCTGACAGAGAAGTATCAAAGACTGGATAACTGAAGGAGATCACGCTGCACCCAGCCACCCCACTCCACTGGATCTGATGCAGTGCCTGCCTACAGGATCTGCTGAGACTTGCAGTGCCACTTTATCTCTTCAGCCCAGCAAACGCATCTGAATGCAACTTCTCCTTGAATGTGAGTGTATATTGCTTTTTTATAAAATTACTTTTATGATACATACTCAGAGGCGCCCCTTTTCCTTGTTCTCATGTGATCTACTGTGGATGCCAATTTAGTTAACAACACCCCAAAAGCAGGTCACAAAACACACAGGGCTAGATTCAGATAGATTAGCGGATCTTTAGATCCGCGTAATCTGTCTGATTTACGATCCGCCGGCGCAAGTTTTTGAAGCAAGTGCTGTATTCAGAAAGCACTTGCCTCTAAAGTTGCACCGGCGGATCGTAAATCCCCCGGCGGAATTCAAATTCCGCGGCTAGGGGGAGTTTACTATTTAAATCAGGCGCGTCCCCGCGCCGATCGAACTGCGCATGCGCCGCCGGCTAAATTTCCCAGCGTGCATTGCTCCAAATGACGTCGCTAGGACGTCATTGTTTTCGACTTGAACGTAAATTACGTCCATCCGTATTCGCAACCGACTTATGCAAACGACGTAAAAAATTCAAAATTCGACCCGGGAACGATGGCCATACTTAACATAGGATACGCCGCATATAGCAGGGGTAACTATGCGCCGGAAAAAGCCGCACGCAAACAACGTAAAAAAAAAAGCGCCGGGCGGGCGTTCGTTTCTGAATCGGCGGAACTCCTCATTTGCATATTCCTCGCATACAAAAAACGAAACGCCACCTAGCGGCTGGCCTGGAATTGCAGCCTAAGATCTGACGGTGTAAGTCACTTACACCTGTCGGATCTTAGGGAGATCTATGCGGAACCTGATTATATGAATCAGGCGCATAGATACGACGGACGCAACTCAGAGATACGACGGCGTATCAGGAGATACGCCGTCGTATCTCTATCTGAATCCGGGCCACAGTGTGTTTCCCTGAACTGGATCACATGGGTGTAAACATCCATGCAATCTGGTTACAGTGCGAACAAAAAAAAGCTGCCCGTACCTTTTTCATGCAGATGCGGTGTGATTCCTGTTCGAATCACATGGCTCAAATCGCACCACACAGAAGCGCATGTGATTTTCATAGGAATGTGGTGCAATTCCTGTTCGAATCACATGTGGTGTGCAGTGTAAACCAGAGCTCAGTAAGATAGGCAAATATTTCTGGTGAGTGAGATTACAAACAATGGGTGAATGGAGTGAAGTCATTATTATCTGAAGATTCATCAGGTGTTTCTTCAAATTATATTCAACTATACCTTCTTTTAGATTTTATTGAAATTCCAGTTTTTTTTTTTTTTTGAGTGTTTGAATCGAACAAATAGTGTAGATGGGACTCTTGGTGTTATTTATGTATCTATGAACATTTCTGGTGAAGCACAAGTGACAACATGTTTATTTTGTAGCATGTTATTTTGCAATTTTGTTCTATATGTTTAGCAACATTGTTTCACTTGATGTTTGAGTGCTGTATTTGTGGGATATTATAGTTTTCACTTTTCTTTTTAGCATTTTCAGGTGCTGTATTAATCTTATGGCAGGTGTGCTCTTCAAAGAGCTGAGAAATTAGTTTTGGATGGTGAAAATATGTTTTAGGGCGACTTGTAGACATTTTGCAGCTATTGTCGCGGGATTTTTTTTCAACAACTGTCCATTAAAAAAATGAAAAACAATTACTTGGTCGTCAACGGTTTCAACCATTATCTCTCTATGCATAGATTACTAGTCTGAGCTCACAATGACAAAGGTAGATAAGAGCACTCAAGGGGGGATGCTGGAGGGGGAAGAGAGGCTCAATACAGAGAGAACTAGGCAGGATACATATTCTAAATGAAGGGAACAAATGCAGGAGAGTCAGGACGCCCACTAACACACAGCTCCTTTCTCTATCTGCAATGTAGAGAGCGTCCTGACTCTACTGTAGTCCAAGGGAGGGGGGCGAGCACGACACTCCACACCAGGGAGAAAGCCTCGCATTACTGTGTGGAGTTACAGACAGAAGAACAGGAAGTGAGGATTTCTCAGAAGAAATAAGGACATTTAAAAGCAAAATGGAAGGATGAGGTAAGTGAAGGAGGACTGCACTAAGGTAAAGGAAGCTATTTAGGAAAACAATTTGTACCTTTACAACCCCTTTAAAGTGGTTGTAAACCTCAGATATGAAATATAAACAAAGCATAGCCCCCTATGGTGTTAAATTGTCTCAATTAGGGATACTAAGGGGTTGATTTACTAAAGGAAAATAGACTGTACACTTTACAAAGTGCAGGTGCTCCAGAGCTTAGTAAATGAACAGAAGCTCTGCTAACTTCCACAATCCAATCATGTGCAAGTGATTGGGTATTCTTTCCAAAGTGAAGCTTTACATCATTTACTAAGCTTAGAAAAGTGTGCAGTCTTTTTCGTTTTCACCGATTGTCTGCTGCTTTGTTCCTCTGCTTTGACTATGAATCACTTCTGACAAGTTTTCCCGACACCAAGAGAAAACCATGTTGCAGAGGATGGTGCTCCAGCTGACTGATAGCCTCAGCTCTGTTCCTGTGGTGTGCTGTGTGAAGGGGGAGTGTCCTTTCCCCCCAATCAGCATTTATCTCTCCTTATTGAGCTCTGCAGAGTGTAACTTCAGATCTCCACCCCCTTTTTCTGAACGCTCAGACAAGCCTTTTAAACTCAGCACTTTAAATGGTTGTAGAGAAGTGAAAACTGCAGAGAAACAGGTACAACCTATGTAGGAGGATTTGTTTTATGTCTGTGTATCAACCAAAGCTAGTCACTTCACTGGGCATAGGCAAGGGTTTACAGACACTTTAAGTATTATTTCCACTAGGCTGGTCAGAGAGATGTTCTCAAACTGTCCCACTGGATGGATCAGCACTTCACATTTCTCACTTTAAAATTTTCCACACATTTTGTTAATTTTTTTCACTCCATCATGAGTAGGTGTTGTTGACAGAGGGTCTACCAAAAAAATTGTTTGGATAATAAAGCGACAATAATATATTTAGATATTTAAATTATCCAGACCCATATTGGTCAAAGTGTAAATATATATCACTTGCAGATCAGCTCAATTAACTGCTTCCCAACCGCTGCATGAGTATATACGTCAGCAGAATAGCACAGGCAGGCAAATGGGCATACCTGTATGTCCCTTTAAATTTGCCGCCCAGCGTGCCTCGGGAGTGTGCTCGCGGGTCCTGGGAACTCTCTTCTGCATTTCCTCTCTTCTGCCTAGTGACAGGACAGTGATCTACTGCTCCCTGTCATCTGGAGCAGTGATCACTTTTGTGTCACTGGTAGCTTCCCCCCACAGTTAGAACACATCCCTAGGACACACTTAACCCCTTCATCGCCCCCTAGTGGTTAACTCCTTCCCTGCCAGTGTCATTTACACAGTAATCAGTGCATTTTTATAGCACTGATCGCTGTATAAATGACAATGGTTCCAGAAAAGTGTCCGATGTGTCCGTCATAATGTCACAGTCACGATAAAAATCAGATCACCGCCATTACTAGTAAAAAAAAAAGAATAATAAAAATGCCATAAAACTACCCCCTATTTTGTAGACGCTATAACTTTTGCGCAAACCAATCAATATACGATTATTGCGATTGTTTTACCAAAAATATGTAGAAGAATACATATCGGCCTAAACTGAGAAAAAAATAATAATTTTATATATTTTTGGGATATATTTATTATTGCAAAAAGTAAAAAATATAGTATTTTTTTCAAAATTGTCACTCTTCTTTTATTTATAGCGCAAAAAATTGAAATCGCAGATGTGATCAAATACCACCAAAAGAAAGCTCTATTTGTGGGGAAAAAAGGACGTCAACTTTGTTTGGGTGCAGCGTTGCACGACCGCCCATCTGTAAGTTAAAGCGACGCAGTACCGAATCGCAAAAAGTGCTCTGGTCAGGAAGGGGGTAAATTCTTTCGGGGCTGAATTAGTTAAAAAAAAAAAAATCTCCAGGAGGACCAGCACCAAGACAATCTGCCCTGGGAGTTGTGGGAGGATTATGAAACACACACAGAGAGGGAAAGGCAACAAGAAGGAGCAAGTGTCAGATGTGCCCAGAGATTACAGGTACACACCTGCGGATCCATATGAATATACTGTATATAGAAAAAAGAAAGAAAACTGCTAATAGTATAGCCCAATAAAGTAAAACCATAAAAAGCCCCCACATTCACAAATTTTGTTTTTATATAATTGTGAGACTTTTTGTTATCAATAAAACGTGTTATGATTTTATTGAAATGTCATTGTGTACATGGAGATGTACCTGTAAATTCCATGGGTAATGTGTATTTTTTTTACAATGAGCGTAATGTGTCTTTTTATTTTATTTTATTAATAGGAACGTTGATACATCACTTTATGTACCAGACCACAATAATAATATAGTAATTCCGAGTACAGATAAACAGTCACTAACAGTCACTAACATCATGTAATGATGTTAGCTCTCATTAATCCTTAAACTCCAGCTTTTTTTCCCTCAGTTATAAAACCATAATGTGATTGTAGTCTGTAGGAATCCTGTAGTCATTGTACCTGTACTACAGTATTCACTGCTGGTGTCCAGAATGCTACAGCTTTTCCCTGAATACAGATCATTTCCCCCTCTGGCTGTTATGGGTCAGCAATGCAGATTCGTTCTGTGTAACTAGGCAGTTGTAGAGCTGATAAACTCACGGTGTAGTCTATTCATCATCTCTAAAGCACATTTGACATGTAAGCAGGAATGATGACTATGGATATTACCATTATGATGGATGAAATGACTGTGACACTTCTACCCATTAATTGCTTGATTGTCTCTGCACCTTTGTCACTACTAAATACAGGGCTGGCCTGAGGCTGGATTCCATACAGTGCAAGCAGATGCTAAAGTTCACAGCTTTGGAATGGACATGGCCATAATGTATTCACAACATGTATTATTTAGATAAAGTACACACCCGTTATTATATACAGGTGAAACTAAAAAAATTTGAATATAGGGCAAAATTTCATTTATTTTTACTAATGCAACTTAAAGTGGAGGTTCACCCTATAAAAAATTTCTAACACTAGATCCAGCCCAGTTCTGCATATAAAATGACACTGCGCACCGGCGCCGAATAGAGCCGACCCGAGCTTCCTTCGGGAAGTCGTGACGCGCTGTGTGCGCCGTCGTTTAGCATGTCAATCAATTGGCATGTCAATAGGAACGCCCACTCCCGCGGGATTCCCTACCCAGAAGCCGCGGTGAATTCTAAGGCTAAACGATCTCTACGAGAAGAAAAAAAAAAAGTCAGTGTCATTTTATATGCAGAACTGGGCTGGATCCAGTGTTAGACATTTTTTATAGGGTGAACCTCCACTTTAAGTTCTTGCATAGGAGCTATGTTACTCCAGCCAGATTGGGCCAAGATTTTTTATTCAGTCTCAGCTGAGTGCTGGAGATGCTCCTTTTCACCTGCCAACGCAGATCATATTTTCTGGGGATGCCCCCAGATTAAGCAGTTTTGGTCTGAGGTGACCTCAATGTATTTCAGACTTACTGTTAATCATTTTAGATATGACTATGAGAGTATGCCTGATGGGTCTGGTAGACGGGGTAGTGTCGCCCAGGGCTCTTAGAACATTGATTAATATATTATTACTTTATGGGAGGAAGGCCATTTTGTTAAATTGAAATAAGCCGGGGGCTCCTGATGTGGTCTTTCTGACAAAGTTCAACTGTTTTTTTTTGTTTGTTTTTTTGCACTTATCAAGCAAATACAACAAAATGCTTTTAGTGGTTTAAAAAAACAGACCAAAGAGCATTGTTAGGGTTTACAGACTTCTAATTTGGCACCCCTGGACAACATACTTGCAACATGTAGAGGCACCTTTTATAAATGTTCAGATTATGATATAAATGAACAGCTAGATTTAAATTTTTGTTAATTTTATTATTATTGAAAAATTAAACACAAACAAAATGTAAAAAATGACCGTCCATTTTACAATAAAATTATTGTACAGGCATACATATAAAATGTGTTTTTTTCAGATTTCTCTCGTAGACTTCATAAAACAAAGATTCTTGGCTGTCTCTTACAAAGTCACTGATAAAATGCTTATGTCATTCAATTACAGTAATACAGAGTTAAAATATATTGTACTTCTGCCATTTTATCTTAAAACCACTGCTATTCCTGCATGTAGGGCGAGCTCTGCCGACATGACAGCTGAATGCGGCCCTCATGATGAAGTGATCAGACACAGTCACAGTTCATGTAAACTAGAACCTTCATGTTCGAAGAACAACCATTGTTATAAGACCTGCAAGACAGAGAAAAATAAAGTGCTTTGAATGACTTTGAATAATAAATGAATTATAAAAAAATGTATGAAATCAAGGACAGTAAATGCCTGTAGGTTAAGATGATCATACAAACTCCTTTAGATTTTCGATCATTATGTATGCAAAGGTTTACCTGTTTTGATATAAATTAAATGAATTGTTTAGGTTCGTCCTCATATTACATAGTTTTGGTAAGTTTAAAGGATATTGTACAGAGATTGCACAATAAGATTGTATAGTATATGGCCCTAACTTCACACTAATGTCAAACATACATGTGTTTAATTTAGTCTGGCTCAAGAGAGGCAGTCTTTCTTTTGACTGGTTGTAACTTTCAATTCATTACCCCTAAAACATGTTAATTATTGACTCTATGCAAATACACCAGCCTCTCCAAACCATGGGTCGTGGCACCCTAAGGTTCCTCCAGTGGATTCTAGGAATTGCTTTAACAGTAGTTACTGATCTCCTATCTTATACTGCCTATCTGATGCCACTCAGCAGAGCCAAGAGTGTGGAACTAGTGCAGCCTTTTCTATCATCTCTCAGATAATTAGACACCAATATAAACGTTAGCTGTCTATAACCATTTCGCTGGTTAACACATTTTAGGCCCGGAGATTACTTAAAGCGGAGGTTCACCCATAGAGAACACATTTTCCCCTTAGCTTCATGCTCGTTTTGTCTAGGGGAATCGGCTAGTTGTTTTAAAATATGACCTGTACTTACCGTTTACGAGATGCATCTTCTCCGCCGCTTCCGGGTATGGGCTGCGGGACTGGGCGTTCCTTCTTGATTGACAGTCTTCCGAGAGGCTTCCGACGGTCGCATCCATCGCGTCACGATTTTACGAAAGAAGCCGAACGTCGGTGCGCAGGCGCAGTATAGAGCCGCACCGACGTTCGGCTTCTTTCGGCTACGAGTGACGCGATGGATGCGACCGTCGGAAGACTGTCAATCAAGAAGGAACGCCCGCTCCCGAAGACCCATACCCGGAAGCCGACGGAGAAGATGCATCTCGAAAACGGTAAGTACGGCTCATATTTTAAAACAAATAGCCGATTCCCCTAGACAAAACGAGCATGAAGCTAAGGGGAAAAGAGAAAAAAAAACGAATTGGGTGAACTCCCGCTTTAAGACCTCCAAAACATATATTTTCTGAAAGCAGAGATCCTGTTAAATAAAATATTGACAGTTGGATGACCTCTTCATTCACATGTAGAAGTGATTGAGTGGCTATACAGCTGTCCGAATCATTCCTACTACATATCTGACAACCAGGAGCTAAAATGTAAACAGACTTCTGGCTGCCATAGCCACTGGTAGTTTGTTTACATGACAAGTGCTACCACCAATATAATAGTTACTATATGTCAGTGAAAAGGTAAAGAGTGCCATTATAACAACTTCCTACCATTGTAACAGCACATTCTTTCCACTGAAATCTCTCCAACTGACCACAAATGTAAGGAACCAGTTTCCCAGTGATGTAATAGTTAGGTCAGCAGCAGCTTCTTTCAGTCAGTCCCTTCACTCTATAACCCTTTCCCTGCCTTATCTCACTAACTTACGAATCAAAGACAGCATCCACTGAGGCCTGAAAATCTCCACCTTGTAAATTTTGCAAATGTGTGCATAGAATACCAGGTGGCACCCTTACAGACTTGGGAAACCGAGGCGTGATGCTGAAAAGACCACAAAGCACTTCAGGTGGAGTGAGCTTTTAAAGGAAAACAGAAACCTTCCCCCTCAGGTCATGCGCCTGAATAATAAGTTGCTGAATTCACCTAGCAATTGTGGATCGAGCGTCTCCCTTCCAGGGGCCATAAAGCAACACAAGCAGAGAATCAGATTGATACATTAAGGATATGTAAAGTAGATAAACTTGCACAACACTAACCACATCATAACTGTGGAAAGCAATATCTCTAGGATGTTTAGGAGCTGGAGAAAATGATGGTAACACAATATCCTGATTTAAATGTGAAGCTGCAGCCACTTTGTGCAGAAAGGTGTTTTGAGGTCTTCTTGTCCTTGTGAAGCACAATAAATGGCTTCTTACAGAAAAAGGCCAAAAGTTCAGAAACTCTCCTGACAGGGGTAATAGCCACGAGAAAGGCACACAACCTGGATAAAAGCTTTCACAAGGGAATGGAGAAAAGAAGACCGCCGCTCCAGGTGAGTGCAATAAGCAATCAATGTCCTCCTCAGAAACTGTGGGTGCTGGCAATGCACAAGGCAAAAATCAGGAGAAAAGGTATATGGACAGCCGCACACCAAAAATAACCTTAGAAGGTAGCCTTTATTTGTGCAAAAGGATAAAAGCACTACAAAACACAACAAGCAGTGGCATATATATAGCTGACGCGTTTCACACAGAGGTCTAGTACTTAGTCATAGCTAATATGACTAAGCACTAGACCTCTGTGCGAAACACGTCAGCTATATATATCTCACTGCTTGCTGTGTTTTGTAGTGCTTTTATCCTTTTGCACAAATAAAGGCTACCTTCTAAGGTTATTTTTGGTGTGCAGCTGTCCATATACCTTTTCTCCTGATTTTCAGTATCCCATCCCACAGAGTACTTTCTAAGGTGAAGCTTCCTCCCTTTGCTCCAAGCAAAGTATGCTTTCCAGGTGCAGTGGTAAACCTTGTGGGAAAAGAATTTTCCTGGCAGTGGGGGAGACCAGAAAGTCAATCCGAAAGCATCCTGTTCCATAAACCAGGATGGAACATGGTCCCTAGAGAAAGAAAGTCTTGACGATCCAGTAGGGCCCACAGCCTGTGTCCAAGTACCATGCCCTCATGGACCAATTTTGTGAGAATCACTGAGATGCATTCCAGGGAGAAACACATATATCGGGTTGAATTGATGTAATGGATGCCCACACAAGCACAGTCTGACCCAGCTGGCAACACTTGCAAATCAACAATGCAGGACAATGGCAACCTCTGTGTTTACCACAGGCACCCTAACCAATCACACACCTCCACTCCCCATTTTCAGTGGGAAAACCCTGACAACCACGCTTTCCCAGAGCCTGAAAGCAGGAACACAACAGCGGGCAAATTATTTACAGTGTGATCGTTTCAGAGTGGCTCAGCCTTCCCTTTCCAGATCAGGCATGATCAGAGTCTTCAGGGACTGGGCTCCTCCGCAGCAGACCAAGGCCCTGTACTTGTACAGTACAATACCAGCAAACTCATGCATTGCAACTCCCTGCCAAGGGAGTTGCAAATTGAATAACAGATGGGGAAGCTTTCTTACCAGAGAGAGGCATGCCCATCATCTAAGGACACAAGCAATGCTGGGAGTGAGAGGAGTCATGCAGGGCTGAATTAAGCTTTGCTAATCGCCAGCGTCCAATCACCTGTCAATCTGTGACCTGTGATTGTATGATTAGGAATTTTTTTTTTCATTTCTCAGCATGCATTGGTTCTCATCCAGACATACATCTTCAGCTTCTGCATTAAAAAGTGAAACACAATAGTGTAACTTTTTGGATTGTAAAATACAAACCCATCTCTTCTCTATCCACTCCCGGCAGAACCCGCTTTCCATAAGTTCAAATGGTTATTAGGAGACCCTGCTGCATGCATCAAACTGCAGATGTGAAAGGACCACAGGGAATAATAGCATTTACCATTTTCTTTTAAGTGCATTTGCTGAGTGTAATACCTTTTTTATAGCCATCTAAACTACTCTATTACATTTCACTTATTGATTCTGGGCTGCAGAATTAGGTTGCTGGGTTTTTATATAAAGTTACACTTGTTCCTAAATAAATGCCAAAAGAAGACAAAAAACTTGCTGACAGAAATACTGTGAAGTGCAGCATTGCCTTATTTGATACATAAGGAGGTGAAGGGGGGGGGGGGGGGTACTGTTTATCTCTTAGCATTCTTCTGAGTTATAGTGCATTGTACTACCCATTTTCAGCCTTCAGGTGTCAGTCCTACTATTGTATTTTTGGGTCGAGGGCCCCCTGCTGCTTAGAAAAGGCACTGCACTACAAATTAATTTATTGACCCCTGATTCGCAATATTCAAAAGTTAATTGTGGCTTTGCGCAATCTTTACTGAAATTTAGATTGCTTGCTTAACAAGAAACTTGCTAGGGTACAGTTTCAGTGTGCTATGCTTAGGATTTTACTTACCTGAACTGCAACTCCATTGAGACCTTCACTGTATAACTTGCCTGGCAACTCAATCTTACTTCAAAAAATCTTCCCAGTTCTGCATTGCAAAGGCACTGCACATGGGTGGCATGTAGTCATCAGAGATTTAAAGAAGTGTTAGCAGGTTTAGGGGCGGTGGACAAGCATTCCAATGAAGTCAACGTAGTTCAGGCCATCCAAGCAGGGGATGTAGTGCTGGTTTGGGAAGAATTTTAAGCTAAGCTGTGTGGTGTGAGACAAGCTTGACAGCGAAGATAAAGTGAGCACTACCCTTTGCAAAATTGTGGTACAAACAGTGGTTTTCATCATGGGATGTTCCCTCATATACCCTGATCTATAACCATTACATATATGATGCAGTCTGCCACTAGCATTAACACAGCAGTTTCTGTTTAAATAAGTTCCCCCATAGTACAGTTTTATTGTCTGATGATCCTGCCTGTGGACTTGTTATAGCAGTTACAACAGGTCTGAGGCACATACATAAAGGCTAACCCTGTTGTAAGCACCCCCAGCAGTAATGTGGTCTGTCTCAGGCCCTTTCCACTTCTGCTGGGCAGCTTGACCTGTTACAGGAAGTAGAAAATCAATGAATCTACTGGCAGGATGAAAATGGGGGGTCCTAAAAAAAAAAAAAAACTCTGTTTTAAAGCTATTAACTACTAATTCTATATGCCATTTTTTATTTTGCTCAGTTACTCTTTAACTTCCCCTACACATCAACCATTAAGGTACAATGTGCCACTTTATCTTCTGCTGGTTTAAAAACCTCAAGTTTTATTTAAGTTTTATTTAATTTTTTGGGGGGTAATGGTAGGAGTAAACTTACAAAGACTATCCTCTTTCTCAGTGGCGGCTGGTGCTCAAATTTTTTGGGGGGGCGCAAACGAAAAAAAAAAAAAAACAATTGCAGCCTCACTGGGCCCATCAATTATCACCACTGTGCCATCAAACGCAGCCACTGTGCCATGCCATCAAAACGCAACCACTGTGCCATGCCATCAAACACAGCCACTATGCCATCAATTGTCACCACTATGCCATGCCATCAATTGTCACCACTTTGCCATGCCATCAATTGTCACCACTTTGCCATCAATTGTCACCACTGTGCCATGCCATCAATTGTTACCACTGTGCCATCAATTGTCACCACTGTGCCATGCAATCAATTGTTACCACTGTGCCATCAATTGTCATCACTGTGCCACCAATTGTCACCACTGTGCCCATCAATTGTCACCACTGTGCCCATCAATTGTCACTGTCCAGACATCCATCCACCTCGGAGCTTTATATTATAACCTGCTGGGACTTGTAGTTCTCCATCATCTCCTGGGGCTCAGGTGCATGCAATCCACCATTTGTTTTTCTCACTGCTGGGACTTGTAGTCCCATAGATGGTGGATTGCATGCACCTGAGCCCCAGGAGATGATGGAGAACTACAAGTCCCAGCAGTCTAAATACAATAACAGGATCCAAGGTGGATGGGTGGGGATCAGGCAGTGCACCGCTGTCCGCTGATGACCTAATGGGGCGATCAATCAAATCAAATCCATTTTGAACTGAATTCTGTGGCTTGGCTGGCTTACCTTAGCAGCGCCAGCTTCACTCCGCTCGGGCAGTGTGAACTTCAGAGAAAGTGCCGCGTGACGTCATTTCCGATTTTCGTCTGTAAGACGAATGGCCGGAAGTCACAGTAGTAATGCTCCCGGCGCTCATAGAGAGGCACGGGAAGCATATCAGCGCTTTTCAATGCGCCCATAGGCAAGATAAAAGCCTGCAAATGAAGCGCCATGTCTAGATTGTAGACCTATGGGCGGGCCGCCACTGCTCTTTCTTATACAAAATGTTTTGATTCTTCTCCTTCCCCACTACTTGGAAGGATATCCCATCACTTCCTTCCGTGTAACGCCATCTTCAGCACAAGAAGAGAAGAAATCGCTCCAGTGGGGATATACACAACAAAAATTTTTTGACCTTTCCCACTACACCTACAGCAAAGCAAAAATGGTTTGGAAACAAACTGGATTTTGGTTTTAACTTAATTATCCTCCCTAGCTTTTCCGTTAACATATTACAAAGCTAATATTGCAAAAAGGATAACTTTAACCACTTCAGCTCCAGAAGGTTTTATCCACTTCCTGACCAGGCCATTTTTTGCGATACGGCACTGCGTTTTTTGGGTAAATAAAATCCCTAATTGGTGTATATTGATTGGTTTGTGCAAAAGGTATAGTGTCTACAAACTGTGGGATATATTTAAGGACTTTTCTATTGTTTTTACTAGTAATGGCAGTGATC